>NW_028182294.1:460754-780754 GCF_964339955.1 Pipistrellus hanaki
CCCCCAAACCTCAGGGGGCGTGTGCCAGGGACCGGACGGGGTCCTGCTGTGTGTGTGACGCGGGGAGGCCGGTGTGGGGGCGACTCCTGTGGGGGCCGGCGCTGTTACCTGTGGGGACACTACATGCTGGGGGGGGGGGGCCAGTGGGAGGGAAGGAGCGAGGGATGGGGTGCCTTGTCCAGGGGGGTGTGGCCCAGAGCTGTGCCCAGGCTGCTGGGTCCTGCTGGACACGCTGTGTGTGTGTGTGGGTGACCCCCGGAGACAGGTTCTGGGTCCGCGCTGGGCCCTCCTGGGTGCTGGTGCCGGTGCCGGCAGCTTCTGGCACCAGCCTGGCCTCATGGGCACAGCCCCACGGGAGCTGGGAGCACCCCTCGCCCGCACTGAAGCCGAAGCTGAGCCCGCCTGTGCGGAGGCGACGGGCCAGGAAGGAGGGCTGCCACGGGCAGGCTGGTTTGGGGCCTGCCTTGCGGTGGGGTGGGCGCCCTGGCTCCCCACGCAGGTGTGAGGCGCGCTGTGCTCGGGGGGGGGGGGGGGGGGGGGGGGGGCAGGTCTGTGCGCTGCGTCCCGGCTCCCCCTCGCCTGTGCGGGTCCCGGGCTGCCTGGCCGTCCGTCCCCTCAGCTCAGCATTTGGCCTCGGAGTTCCCTCGCTGACCGCGCTAGGACTTTAAAAACTCCTTTATTCCAGGGTTTTAGTAGAAGTTAACTAAAGCTAAAAACACGCACTTGTGGAAATGACTGTCCCGCCTCAGTCAGGACACTGGGGCTCAGAACCTTGCTTTTAAGTTTTCCTCTTCTCAGGAGGCCGGGCTTGGGGGCCCATGATGGTGTGGAGGCCACATATGAGGATTTGGGGTTCTCTGTTACTCTTAGCAGCCACGGGGCTGGGGCTCCCCCAAACCGAGTCCCTGGGAGGAGTGTGAGGACCCTGCCGCTTCTGCTTGTTGTGCCCGCTCACATCTGAGGCCTGTTGGGGAGCCACGGAGAGGTGCCAGCGCCGCCCCCTGCAGGTGGCAGGCCGTGGGTCTAGGCTTCCTGACTCCTGGGACGTGGGGGTGCCCGCCGGGGCCGCACAGGAGCCGGCAGGTGTGCCGAGCGCACCTGTCTCGGTCACTGTGGGGAGGGTTTGCGGCTTCGCCCGCCTGTGGGAAGGGTGACGCCCAGCTTTTGCCTGTCGGTATGTGGTCAGCATCACAGCCCACGCCCCCTGCACGTCCGGGCCCAGCCTCTGCCCCGCCGCCCCTGGCCGAGGCGCTGGGCACGTGTCTGGCCACACCTGTGTTTTCTCGGACGGGCTGGCAGGCCTGGTGAGTGGTGACTGACTGCCGGGCATTTTCCACTGGCGGGCGGAGCGCCAGTGTCCTCACGCCCTCACCCTGCTGAGCGACCGAAAGTCTCAGGGTTTCCAGCTGCTGCGTCCTGTCCGGTCACAGGGCCCACCCCTCCCCAGGTGACGCACTAGCCACCAAGCACAGGGTGCACACCTGCCCCGAGGGGGGGTGCGGGCGGAGCAGGTCTGCCGGCCGTCTCCTCATGCCCCTCCCCATGCCGTCCATGCGAGTGGAAACGGCGTGAGCGAGGGGGAGCGTTTTCTGTTAACCACGCTCGCAAGTTAACACTCTGCGCGCTGGGACCATGAGCGGTGGCTCGGGTCACACAGTGGCCAAGCCCATGCTGAGTCCACATGGAAGGCGCTCAGAGCTGAATGAGGGGTGCTTAAGGCTAAGTACCCCTGCTGTCAGCACGGAACAGCATCCAGCTGCACTTGGCCTTGGGGTAGCACAGGGGCGCCCGTGCCTCAGGTCCTGCAGGCTGGCCCTGCCCGCGTGGAGTGGCTGCTGGCGTGCGGGCGCTGCCCGTCTCCTCCCCGGACGCCTGGGCCACGTTTTGTCGAAGACACTTGTCTAGCATTCCACCCTCTGGGCGGACCCTGGTGGGCACCTCCTGCGGCCGGGTTACTTCATGGCCGTGTGCGAGGAGGGAAGGAGCACTGTGGCCGCCCCTGAGGCCGGCGAGCACTGGCTGGAGGGTCCCGCTCCCGGCTCCTCCCGGCCTGGTCTCGGGCCGTTCTGTGGCCCCCGTCCTGACCGGTGCCCACAGGCCGTTTCGCACTTTCTGGCGTGTTGTCTCTATGTGACCAGTGACGCTGAGTCCGGGGTGCAGTTCCCTGAGCTTTCGCACACGTGGCTCCTTAACCCCCTCACAGGAGGCCTGCCGCCGCCCCCTCCTGCAGGCCCGCCCCTCCTCCGGGCCCGCAGCTGGGCCTCCGCTCTGCTGCGCGCACCTGTGCCCGGGCTCTGCTTGGGTCCTGCCATCCCGCATTCCCAGGTTCAGTGCTGACACGCTGGCACCCAGGGCCCCTCTTCCGCGCCCCCTTGCTGTCCTGCCTTCTCTGCTGTGTTCCGCTCAGCCACTGTGTTCTTGTCTTCTCCTTTAAAAAATAAGTTTTCATTGATTGTTAGGAAGGGAGAGGAAGAGAGAGAGAAACATGGGTAAGAGAGACATGCATTGCTGCCTCCTGCACACGCGCTCCTGGGCATGGAGCCTGCAACCCAGCCTGACCTTTGACCAGAATAGAACCGTGACCTGGTTCATACACTCAACCACTGAGCCACACTGGCCGGGCACCATGTTCTTATTTTCTGCCTGATGTTCGGCGTGTTGCTCTAGGGCAGTGATCGGCAAACTCATTAGTCAACAGAGCCAAATATCAACCGTACGATTGGTATTTCTTTTGAGAGCCAGATTTTTTTAAACTTAAACTTCTTCTAACACCACTTCTCAAAATTGACTCGCCCAGGCCGTGGTCTTTTGTGGAAGAGCCACACTCAAGGGGCCAAGAGCCGCATGTGGCTCTAGAGCCGCAGTTTGCCGACCACGGCTCTAGGGCCTCAGTGAAAGCCCTGAGCCCTCCTCCCACTCAGCGGCATCCGGTGAAGGCCGCCAGCCGGCTCCGCTGGCCGAAGGGCGGCCGGCGCTCTCCCTGGTCCTGAGACGCTGGCTGGTCCTCAGACCAGAGCCCCGCGTCCTGCGGACCCAGAGCAGCCGCCTCCCGCCCGCCGTCCGCTCCTCAGGGCCTGTGAGGCCAGCACTGCGCTAAGATCCCCCTCACCGGAGCCACGGCCCTCCCAGCCCCGCCTCCTCACGGCGGTGCCTCCCTCTGCTCTGCTCGGCGGCCAGTGAAGTGGCCGGCCCCGCGCTGGTGTTGCTATGACGGCGGGTGCTTCACGGACGCCCTGGGCTGGGCTGGCCAGTTGCTTGCTGTCTTGGCTTCCTCGCCTGTAAAACAGACATAATGCTCTGATGCTCTCCTTCCTGAGCTGCAGCAAAGACTAAGAATGAAATGTGGCCCTGACCGGTGTGGCTCAGTGGCTAGAGCGTGGGCCTGCGGACTGAGGGGTCCCAGGTTCGATTCCGGTCAAGGGCATGTGCCTTGGTTGCGGGCACATCCCCAGTAGGAGGTGTGTAGGAGGCAGCTGACTGATGTTTCTCTCCCATTGATGTTTCTAACTCTCTATCCCTCTCTTTTCTTCCTCTCTGTAAGAAATCAATAAAATTTATCTTAAAAAAGAATGAAGTGTGGTAAGAAGAGCACACACACAGGAGAAGAGCCGACTTCCTGTGCATGCCTGGTGCCCTCTCCCCGTCCCAGTGGGAGCGGGCGCCTCCCGGCTCCCCCTCTGCCGGGGCCTCTAGCGGTTCCCGGGGAGCGGGTGTGGGCCGCCTGCCACGCTCCCCATGAGAGCCTTTCCTTCGGGGGGTGCCCACTGGGTGCGGACTCCTCCCGAGAGGAAGCATCTCCCAGAAACGGAGACACTGAGGCTCCGGGTCCCGTCCTCTCTGCAGGGGCCCCCGGGCGCTGGGCTGTGACGCCTTCGCAGGGGGCCCCGGCCATGTCTGAGCGGGTGATCTGCCTCCCACATCGGCCAAGGGCCAGGCCGGGCCCGGGGTGACCGGGGCCAGAGCCCACGCCTCCCTCAGCACCTCGGAGCTCCTCCGTGCAGGCTCCGTGAGGGTGCACCTGTGGTCCGGGCGTCCCTCACCGCCTCCCTTTCTGCTTCCTGGCTGTGGCCTGGGGGTCCCAGGCGGTCATGGCATGGCCCGCAGGCTGGCCATCGCGCCCGCCCGCCTGCCCAGCAGCACACGGTCCTCTGAGTGCTCCTCCCCCGAGTGCAGGGTCCCCAAGCTCGGGGTCCCCCCAGCGAGGGACGCTCCGCCTCTCAGAGTCGGGGTGCGTGTTGCACGTGAGGCCTGACGGCGCTGTTTGGTCCCAGGCGCGCGCACACGCTGACCGTGCTCTTCATCCTCACCTGCGTGCTGGGCTACGTGACGCTGCTGGAGGAGACGCCGCAGGACACGGCCTACAACACCAAGAGGTAAGCGGGCCGCTGCCTGCTGGGACGGGGGCGGCCAGCAGGGCTCAGGCACCAGGCGGGACAGCCTCGAGGCCTGGCAGTGCCAGGGACCGCCGGTCAGCCGCATTGGCGGGACGGGCTGCAGACTGTCTGGGGAGCCAGCGCTGGCCTTTGTACGTGAGGTCACCACCTGCCGGGAGTGCGGGAGGTGTCAGCGGCCGTGAGAGGCCGGGGCTCCTGCTGGCTGTGTCCTGCGCCTGCTGTGGGGACGGGGAGCCCCCTGCAGCTGTCCCGCTAGGCTCAGGGCTGTGCTCCCTCACAGCCCCTGTCTTGTCCGCACCCACCATGCTGGCTCCACCGAGGGTTTCTGCCCGTCAGCGCCGCGGGCCCTCCTGCATTCCCGGGCTGGGGTGTCCGCCCGGCAGTCCGCACCGCTCCCCGGCTCTCCTGCTGCTGCGCCTCCGGCCGGCCCCGGACCGCACTCCGGCTGCAGCAGGCTGCTGGGGCAGCGGTCCTGCTGGAGGCGGGAGGGGGCTGTGCTGGGCTCTGTGCCGGCGGCTGGCTCTGCAGCAGGCCCGTGGGGAGGACATGGGCCCGTGGGTACAGAGACACAGGCTGTGGGCAGGAGCTACTTCTGCCTAGAGGGGATTTCCAAGTAGAACGTGGTCTTTTCTGTGAGCTTGGCTGGATTTGTTGACTTTAAAAAAATAAGTAATTTGACCAGAAAAAAGTGGGTTTATTTGGGAACAGCAAAGAATTACAAATAGAACGAGCAAGCAAGTGGGAGGAGCGAGGAGAGAAGCGTTCTCTGGGGAGGAAGGCCTGTGAGGTGGGAGGCCCCCTCCCGGGTCCTGGCGCCGGGGCTGGACCTGGTTCTGTTGGGCTTTAACTGCTGACCTTCCAGAGCAGCAGATCTCAACCTGTGGTCGCGACCCTTTCCCAGGGTCGCCTAGGCCAGTGTTTTTCAACCTTTTTTGGGCAAAGGCACACTTGTTTCATGAAAAAAATCACGAGGCACACCACCATTAGAAAATGTTAAAAAATTTAACTCTGTGCTTATATTGACTATATATAAAGTAATTCTCTTGAATAGGAATCAAATAAACACAAAGAAAGTATTTTATAATTACTTTATTATGAAATATTAAGTAAACAAAATAGTGAAAAATTATAAAATTCTTGTCTTGTCTGCACCTACGGCACACCAGGCAACATGTGCCGCGGAACAGCGGTTGAAAAACGCTGGCCTAGGCCATGGGAAAACAGATGCTTACGTACGATTCATAACAGCACAATTACAGTGATGGAGCAGCAACGGAAATAACTCTGGCTGGGGGTCACCACCTCAGGAGGAGCTGGGTTAAAGGGTCGCGGCCTTAGGAAGGTGGAGAACCGCTGCTCTAGAGCCTTCCCGGGGTCTGTGAGGGCGCCCCCCTCTGGCGAGACTCCGCGCCAGCCAGGTTTCCTGTCGCTGTGTGGAGGGTCCGGCACAGCCGGCCGGGAGGCCGGGGCGGGCGTGGCCACTGAAGAGGAGCCACGGGCTTGAAGTTGGGCAGAGATGAGCAGTTGCGGTGTCACTGGGCCTCGCCAGCAGGTGGCAGCACCGGGCCTGGGCTGTGCCCGCCGCAGCTCCCTGCAGGGCTGACGCCGCTTCTGTTCAAACCTGACCCTGAGCGCCGCGGGGCATGGTCCTCCTCAGGCTTCCACTCCAGCCGGTGCCCGCTCTGAGGGTTCAGCAGGCGCTGTCGCTCTGGGGGAGGAGGTTCCTTTTCCATGTGAGCCGTCATCGGGTATAGCTCAGCATGCACCGCGCAGGCCACCCGGCAGCCAGGCCGCCTGCCCGTGGGACAGCTCCGGGGAGGGGGCCGCTCCCACCCCGGTGGTGTGACGTCCCAGGGTGCCGCTCCGCCCGTTCCCACGCACATGTCTGGCCCGTTTGCCCCCGGCGGCACGGACGGTTACATCGCGGCATTAGTGCACACACGGTCCCCTGAAGACAGGAGGACCGGCCCGGACCGCCTAGAATGGCCTGCAGAACATACTGACAAGGGGCCTGCGTCCAAACCATGCAGAGAGCTCTCAGAACTCCCCCGGAAGACGCGCAGGTAAAGAGGCGGCCTGGCTGGCGGAGCTGAGGGGTCAGAGGGCTGGCCTGTGCACCGAAGGGTCTGGGGTTCGATTCCCCGTCGGCATGTTCCTGGGTTGCCGGTTCGATCCCCAGCCCCCAGTCGAGTACATGCAGGAGGCAACCAGTCCTTGTGTCTCTCTCACCTCAATCAGTGATTCTCTCTTCCCTCCCCCCTTTCTCCCTCCCTTCCGCTCTAAAAATCAATGGAAAAAATGTCCTGAGATGAGGATTAACAAACAGAGACTGGTTATTAGCAGGGAAGTATAGTTTCAGGAAAGGCCTGGTCTGTGCACAGGAGCAGCCGGAGTGGTGACCAGCCACTAAGAGCAGCTCCAGACTGAGCTCGACCCGAGGCAGCAAAGCCCAGGCCAGGACCCCCTGGGCTCCCTGCATGCCTGTCCGTTGGTGTGAGTTCCTGTCGCCTCCGGTCCCCAGGCTCTGGCCTCCTGCACCTGCCAGGGAATAATGTTCAGTCTGCTGCAAAGCTGCCGCTCACCAAACTGCTCTGAGTCTTAGCGAACCCAGGAGAAGGTGTTCTTTATGTGGGAAGAACCGGCAGTGTTCCCAGCAGGTCCCCTCACCACGCAGGCCGTGGAGCTCTGCTCGCTGGGACCGGCTCCGCAGCCTGCGGCCTGGCTGCTGGTCGAGGTGACGGGGCGGGCTGATGCCAGGGGGTGTGCAGGCTTCCGGCGATGAGGTGCTCCGAGAGGCAGGCCGCGACCACGGGGTGGTGGGAGGCGTGCCCCGTGGAAACCGGGCCCTGCGAGGCCTCGGCCCCCGCAGTGGTGCCGCAGCAGCCCCTGGCCTCCCGTCCCGAGGTCAGCGGCGTGGCGGCCAGCGCACCGCACTGCACGGGCAAAGGTGCTGCAGACCCGGAGCGGGCGGCCAGGGTGCCCATCGCCGCTGCTCAGGCACTCCGTGTCACCCATCCTGGATGGCGGCGGGTGGCAGGCTGGCACTGGGCGGGACGCAGCAGCCCCTCCTCTGCCCGCTGTGGCTGAGCCTTGGCGTTTCAGACGCGGATTCGGCTCCCGCTGCGGAGCTGTGCTCAGTGACCACGCGGACAGCGGGCTCTGCGAGCCGCACACGCTCGGCTCCGGCCGCGGTTTCAGTCTCCCGGGGACCGGGAGGAGGCCTGGCCCTGACCGGCCAGGAAGCTGGGGTCGCACTGTCCTAGGAAGATGCTGAAAAGCCCTCTGGCTGCTCTTACCGTCTTGTCACACAGAGAATCTCCGGAGAATTCTCTCCTGAACTCCTCACAGCCTTCTCTCTCCCTTCTATTGTACTAGAGGCCCGGTGCATGAAAGTCCTGCTGAGGGCAGGGCACGGGGTCCCCTCAGCGGTGCGAGCCCCGGTGTCCAAAAGGGGGAGCCGTGCGGCGGGGCAGGGCTCTCTCCGTGCTGCCCAGGCCCGGCTTCCGGCACCTGCCCCCGGGGGCTGTCACTGGCGGGCCGTCCCGCCCCCCGACCCCATCCCCGCCGGGAGAAGCCGCGCTCACGCATACTGAGGGCTGTTTGTTCTTTGTTCGCAGAGGTATTGTGGCCAGTATTTTGGTTTTCTTATGTTTTGGAGTCACACAAGCCAAAGACGGGCCATTTTCCAGACCTCATCCAGGTAACTCGCCATTTCGTGTTGTGTGTGTGCCCGCCCGCGCGATTCTGCTCTGCGTGGCTGCTCTGTCTGTGCTCTGTGCTGCTCTGCATGCCCTGCCCGCCCGGGCCGCCCCCCGCCCCCTGCTGTGGCATCGGAGGAGGGTGAAGGGTGCTCCTGTTCTTCCAGCCAGGCCCCCCCCCCCGCCTGCCCCCGGTGCCTGCAGGGCGGGCCCGGACCGTCCAGGGGCGCCACGTGGCTCCGTGGCAGCCGTGCCTTGGGCGTGAGGCGTCCGCCTGCATGGAGGCGCTGTCCTGGGCACCTGGTCTGTCCTGTCCCCGAAGCTGGGGGAGTCCTGACAGCCCGGGCCCCGCCCGTCCACGTGGGAGGCTCCGGCTCCCTGGGCACTAACACGTTTCCTTTCCTCTCAGAGGGTGTGTATTTACTGTAGAAAATTTGGAAAATGCAAAACTATTTTTAAGCAAAAATAATACACTCACCAGCTGACACTGCTGAGCCGTGACGTGTTGTAGACGTCTGTACGGACGTTGTTTTACACGTTGGAGGCGTGAGATGGCCTCACATCACGCGTTTCCACGCAGCTGACAGGCGTCTCCTTTGTGTATTCGACAGCTGGGCCCGTCCGTCCTTCCTCCCCTCCCTCCCTCCCTCCCCCTCACCCGAGGACACTTTTCCCATTGACTTTTTTTAGAGAGGGAGAAGGGGGAAGGGGGGGAGAGGGGAGAGTGACAGAAGAGACACGTTGATGGGCTGCCTCCTGGGGACGAACCTGCTCCCGAGGAACTTGCCCTTGGCCGGGAATCAAACCGAGAACCTTCGGTCCTTGGGCCGACGCTCTGATGGCTGAGCACCGGCCAGGGCTGGTGGCGGGACTCTGGCCGCTGAGCACAGGCCAGGGCTGGCGGCGGGACTCTGGCCGCTTGCTCAGCCGCAGGGGAACGTGCCCTGTGGACCGGTTCCGGGTGAGGCTCCCGTCCCGGAGCTGCAGGGAGCTCCCCGCCCCGGTGCGCACACCTGGGCTCGCCATCGGAGCCGGGGGAGCCGTGACCGCCACGGGCGCTCAGGGCCGTGTGGGAGGCTAGTGGGCACCCTGCTTCTGAGCCCCAAGCCGGGGCCCAGCCTACGAGGGCTCAGGGCTCAGGGCTCGGGGCTGGGCCTGCCCCCAGGTCTGACTCGCTCCGGCCTCAGTGCCTCCGGCCGGAGCCGCTGCGGGCAGTGTGGGCCATGTGAGAGGGAGAGGCTGGCCGGAGCTCGGCCTACGCCAGTCCGTGCCCAAGTCCCCGCGCACCCTCACGGCACGGCACGGACACGGGTGAGGGCAGCTGCCGCCCTGGCGGGTGAGCCTGCAGCCGCCCTGGCTCAGCCAGCTCTGCCCGCCACTGGCCGCCCTGCCCGCCTCTTTGTGCCGGCCCTGCCCTCCTCTCCCTGCCGGCTCTGCCCTCCTCTCCCGGCCGCTCTGCCCGCCACCGGCCGCCCTGCCCGCCTCTCCCTGCCGGCCCTGCCCTCCTCTCCCGGCCGGCCCTGCCCTCCTCTCCCGGCCACTCTGCCCTCCTCTCCCGGCCGCTCTGCCCTCCTCTCCTGGCCGGCCCTGCCCGCCTCTCCCTGCCGGCCCTGCCCTCCTCTCCCGGACGCTCTGCCCGCCTCTCCCTGCCGGCTCTGCCCTCCTCTCCCGGCCGGCCCTGCCCTCCTCTCCCGGCCACTCTGCCCTCCTCTCCCGGCCGCTCTGCCCTCCTCTCCTGGCCGGCCCTGCCCGCCTCTCCCGGCCGGCCCTGCCCGCCTCTCCCGGCCGGCCCTGCCCTCCTCTCCCGGCCGGCCCTGCCCGCCTCTCCCGGCCGGCCCTGCCCTCCTCTCCCGGCCGGCTCTGCCCTCCTCTCCCGGCCGGCTCTGCCCTCCTCTCCCGGCCGGCTCTGCCCTCCTCTCCTGGCCGCTCTGCCCTCCTCTCCCGGCCGCTGGCCCACAGACTCCCGGTCCTGGCCTGGGGCTGGCTGAGTGGAGCTGCCCGGCCCCTCTGCCCAGGGCTGAGCCAGTGGTTGGCACGGCTCCTCCAGGCGAATGCCCGGCCTGCACAGCACCTGGGAGGGGACGGGGCTCTGGCCCAGAGCAGTGCTGTGGGCGTCCCTGGGGGAGGCTCTGGGTTTCTCTCTGGAAACCTGGCTTTCCGGAGAAGGTGCTCCCTTCCTGCCTCTCCCTCCGGCGGCCGGGCCCTGCGGACGTTCGGAGCTGGAGACCAGCCTCCTGGTGGTGGAAATGGGGGGGCACCCAGGTGACAGTGAGGGCTCTGAGGGCCACCCTCTGCTGGCAGGCGGGGTCTGCGTGCACACAGCAGGGGGGACGCCTTCAGGCTGGGTGGGCCCTGGGGAGCGATGTGTGGGCGCCTGAAGGCGGGAGGCCCCAGTTCTCAGGGTGAGGGCGGCCCCGCGATTTCACCGTCAGCCCAGTTTCCGCTATCGCAGCCCGGACCGGGGAGAACTTCCCGAGCTGCTGCCGCTGAGCGCAAGGAGGACCCCCTGTCACCCCCCTGCTCTGCCCAGGCCCAGGCTCCGCCGAGGCCAGGGGGCGGCAAACTCATTAGCCCGCAGAGCCAATGTCAACAGCACAACGATTGAAATTTCTTTTGAGAGCCAAATTTTTTATTTTTAAAAATATATATATTTTATTGATTTTTACAGAGAGGAAAGGAGAGGGATAGAGAGTTAGAAACATCGATGAGAGAGAATCATCGATCAGCTGCCTCTTGCACACCTCCTACTGGGTATGTGCCCGCAACCCAGGTACATGCCCTTGCCCAGAATCCAACCCGGGACCTTTCAGTCTGCAGGCTGACGCTCTATCCACTGAGCCAAACCGGTTTTGGCTTGGGAGCCAAATATTTTAAACTTAACCTATGTAGGTAGGTGCATTGTTATTAACTTAATCAGGGTACTCCTAAGCTGGCCTTTGCCAAAACCTCCAGGGGCCAAAGAGCCGCAGTTTGCCGTCCACTGCTCTGACTGCCTGCCTTCTGTGGGCCGAGGGTCTTCACTTGGGGGGTTTACAGCTGTGACACCCACACGTGGGACAGGAAGCACAGGCAGGCATCTAGGGGGAGCCGGCCTGGGGCGTGGCGCCCAACACAGACTCACTGCACCTGGCCCCTCCCCATCCCCCGTCCGCCCGCTCCTCCTCCCAGCCTCCCGGGCACGCTGCAGGGGGGGGCAGCCAGCCCCTCCTGGCCCCGAGTCCGAGGAGCTGTGAGTGCCCCTCCGGGCTGGGGACACACACACCACACCACACCACACCACCATACCACACCACACAAACACACACCACACACCACATCGCCATACCACACAACACACACACACACCACACCACACCACACCACACAACATACAGACATATCACACCCCACACCACCATACCACACAGCATACATACACACACACACCACACCATACACACACACTATATACACCATACCACACAACATACACACATAACACACCACACCACACCACATACAGACATACCACACACACCATACGCGCACGCGTGCGCACCACCGTACACACACTGTACACACACCACACCAGTCTGTCCGTGCGCACTGCAGAGAAGACGGAACGGGGGAGGGAAGAGAACCTTGGCAGAGAAGCGTGCTCCTGAGTGGGTCTCGCTCTGAGGAGCCTGTGCACTGAGGGCGGACAGACGGGCGTGCAGACCCGGCCGCCCCTGACGCTGTGCTCCCTCGCAGCGTACTGGCGGTTCTGGCTGTGTGTCAGCGTGGTCTACGAGCTGTTCCTCATCTTCATCCTCTTCCAGGTGAGCGCTCCCGGGCACGGGGCCTGGGGTGGGGACGGCCGGGAGGAAGGCGGCGAGGCTTTGCACGCGCCCTCAGTGTCAGCAGAGTGTGGCTGAGGTGTTGGGGGGCTCCACTCAGGGCAGGAGGGCTTAGTGGGGCAGGAGGGAGCAGGGGGGCAGGAGGGCTCAGTGGGGCAGGAGGGCTCAGTGGGGCAGACGCAGTCTGGGTGCCGCCTGTCACGCAGGCGCTGGGTGCTCCTTGGGGAGGGTGTGGCCGGGTCTGTGAGGAGCCCAGGCTGTGCTGATGCTGGCGTCTGTGAGGTGGGGCTTCCCTGCGCTGTGTGAGTGGGGAGGCAGTGAGACCAGCGATCGGAGACCCCGTGCCAGGCCACCCGTCCCTCCCTCGGGCGCCCTGTGACCCACCCGGTGTGGCCCGTGGGGCGGCGGTCACCTGGAGCCGGGCCTCCCCGGCCTGTCAGCCCGAGTGGGGACGGCGTGTGGTCACGGCGGTGTCGTCTGCGGGGCGGGGGCTGTGCGGGCGGGCGCCGGCCATCACGCGGCCCTGGCTTGCAGACGGTGCAGGACGGCCGCCAGTTCCTGAAGTACGTGGACCCCAGGCTGGGGGTCCCGCTGCCGGAGCGGGACTACGGGGGGAACTGCCTCATCTATGACGCAGACAACGAGACGGACCCCTTCCACAATGTCTGGGTAAGGGCGGCGGGCGGCCAGCGTGCCCGGAGCCGTCCCCGGAGCTGCCGTCCCGAGTGGCGGGGGCGGTCCCCGCTGGAGGGCACTGTGTCCTCAGGGTGAGGCTGTGCGGGGGTCGCGGGGCCCAGCCCGCCGGCGGGGGCTGCACAGGATGGGGTGTAAGGCCTGCGTCTCGCCCACAGGACAAGCTGGACGGCTTTGTGCCCGCGCACTTCATTGGCTGGTACCTGAAGGTGAGGAGCCCGTGGCTGCTGGCATGTCGTTTGCCCCCGCCCCCTGGCCTGGCCTTCGCTGGTGACGCTCGTGCATGTGGTGTGGGGGTGGGAACCACGGAGAGCCCCGGCCCCGCCCGTGCCTGCCCCCCTCCCCGCCCCCGTGGGCGGCTCCGGGAGGGGCTGACACCGGGCGCCCCGGCCGCAGACCCTGATGATCCGCGACTGGTGGACGTGCACGATCGTGAGCGTCATGTTCGAGTTCCTGGAGTACAGCCTGGAGCACCAGCTGCCCAACTTCAGCGAGTGCTGGTGGGACCACGTAGGTGCCTGCCGGGGCCCCGCCCGGCCTGGCCTGGCCTGTGTCCGCGCCAGGCCCGCCCGCCCTGCGGGGAGGGGAGGGGAGGGGGAGGGGAGGCCACGGGGCTGCAGGGCCCACGCTGCCTCCGCCTCCAGTGGATCATGGACGTGCTGCTCTGCAACGGGCTGGGCATCTACTGCGGCATGAAGACCCTCAAGTGGCTGTCCCTCAAGACGTACAAGTGGCAGGGCCTCTGGAACATTCCGACCTACAAGTACGTCCGCTGAGGGGGTGCTGCGGGGCCCGGTGCCATCCACGCGTCGGGAGGGGCGGGCGAGGGTTTTGCCTGCTGTCCTTGCCCCCTGGGCTTTGACCCGGGCTGTCCTCCCAGCGCAGGCGGCAGCCTCATGGCGCGGCGCAGGCTCTGCCGTTTTCGTTTTGAATCGAAAAGAAAGAAGCGTCAGGAAAAGGCATGGGAGGCCAGGCGGGGAGGGGGTCCCCGCTCCTGTCCGTCACGGGTGCTGGGGGCGGGGCCGGACTAGGAACCTGCTGAGCCCCACCCCCTCGGCTCCAGGGGCAAGATGAAGAGGATCGCCTTCCAGTTCACGCCCTACAGCTGGGTCCGCTTCGAGTGGAAGCCCGCCTCCAGCCTGCGCCGCTGGCTGGCCGTGTGCGGCATCATCCTGGTGGTAAGGCCCTGCCGCCCGCGCCCTGCCCGCGCCCCGCCGGGGCGGGGCCCGCGCCCACACCCCCCGTCCCCCAGTTCTTGTTGGCAGAGCTCAACACCTTCTACCTGAAGTTCGTGCTGTGGCTGCCCCCGGAGCACTCGCTGGTGCTGCTGCGGCTGGTCTTCTTCGTGAACGTGGGCGGCGTGGCCATGCGGGAGATCTACGACTTCATGGACGACCCGTGAGCGCGGGCGGGGGCGGGGGCGGGGGCGGCGGGCGGGGGCGCCACTCGGGCGCCGGGCTCAGCGCGTGCTCCCGCAGGAAGCCGCACAAGAAGCTGGGCCAGCAGGCCTGGCTGGTGGCCGCCATCACGGCCACGGAGCTGCTCATCGTGGTCAAGTACGACCCGCAGACACTCACACTGTCGCTGCCCTTCTACATCGCCCAGTGCTGGACGCTCGGCTCCGTGCTCGTGCTCACCTGGACCGTGTGGCGCTTCTTCCTGCGGTGAGGCCCGTCCGGGCGGGGCGGGGGGTCCGTGTGGCTGTCCGCCCGCTCAGCCGCCTGACCCGCCCTGCCCCGCCGCCCCCAGGGACATCACCCTGCGCTACAAGGAGACCCGGCGGCAGAAGCAGCAGAGCAGTGGTGACCAGGGCAGCACTGCCCACAGCGACAGGCACCGGTCTGGGCGGGACAGCCCCCCGGCGCCCCTGGAGGCAGAGAGGGAGGAGGACCAGCACTGAACTGACTGCCCCGCCCGCCGAGACACAGGCTGTCCCCTCCTCCCCGGATTCCGGCAGGAGCCTCCGGCAGGCCTCCCTCTGCCCAGCAAGAGGCTCCGGAGGAGCACGAGGAGGCCCGCCCCACGGGACTGGTGTGTGTGCGGCGTGCGTGCCCGTGTGCACGCCCTGGGCTTCTCGTCGGACAGTGTGGCGGGGCACGCCCTGGACAGTGGTCCCTTCTTGTCTGCCCACAGGCCTCTGGGCCACCCCGAGCCCTGGCGCCTAGCGGGCCGGGCCTGGTCCCCGCCAGCCCCTCTGCCCCGCGCTCCTGAGATGGCCGAGACGGGCAGATGCGAGCTGCAGCCCTGAGCCATGTCCCCGGAGCAGAGGGCATGGGGGCAGGGGGCTGTGCCCTCTGGAAGGAGGGGTCCTGGGTCTCTGGCCCAAGTTGGTCACCTCCACGAGCAGACAGAACAAATAAATGGCAAAGGTCTGAAGCTGTGTCCTTACTGACCCCTCGCCCAGAGGGGCAGGGCTGCCGGCCTGGGCACAGGGTCACCCGCTGTGCCGCGATGTGCCCCTGGCGGGGCCTACAGGGGGGCACGGCCCGGGAGCTGGTTCGGGAGGCGGTAGATGGTTTCGAGTCCCGCCTGCTGGGGAGGGCAGTGTCCTTAGCTGTTGGACTGTCCGCTCCTTCGGGGAGTTTCAGACCGAGGTAACGAACGAGAAGGCTGTGGAGCGCCGTGGCCCAGCCACCCCTCCCCGAACCCGTCCCAGCGAGCGGCCACGGGCTGCCCCACGAGAGGGGTGTCGGGTGGGCTGGCTCTGCTCGTCCTGAGCGAGACCGCTCAGTGCTGTGTCCCCAGCTGCACCCAGTGCGCGTCCCTGAGGTGCAATGGTGCTGGCCACGATCACGCCTAGTCCCAGCCTCCCTCCTCGCTGTGCCATCCCCGTGGTGGTGGCCGAGCTCCCCCGGGCTCTCCTGTACCAGCGGCAGGTACCGGCTCAGGGCTGCGGCCAGAGTGCCTCCTGACTGCCCGTCGGGGCAGGGCACCCCGTGCTGGCCGGCGAGGCCCACCAGGCAGTGAGGGGCGTGAGGAGCGCGCGGGGTCCCGCGGTGCGGAGGCCACGGCCACAGGTGAGCCCGGCCGAGGCAGAGAGCACTCTGTGCCCGTGGGCAGACCCTGCTGCTCTCAGCCCTGAGGAAGGCTGCGGGCAGCAGGCCCGGGCACACCGGCCAGGCCTGCAGACGCGCACGTGTTTTGGCTGCCACGACGGGTGGGCTCTGGGCGGGAGGCCAGGCTCATGACAGCGTCACCCGCGACCAGAACCTCGGACGCACAGGAAGCACAGGCCATTCTACCCAAAACGCTTTAATAGTCAAGAGTCCCGGACGCGTGCAGAGCTGGTCTGCGCGTTTCTCTTCGGTGGGGCTAAGGCACGAGGTGGGCTGGCCGGCCGGGCCGGGCTCAGCAGATGATCTGCAGGCCGGGCTTCTTCTCCTCCACGGCCCGCAGCTGGTCTTCCGTCTCCTCCCTCCAGTAGATGTCGTACAGGCTGTGGGGCAGGGAGCGTGTGGGCGGGGCAGGCCGGGGCTCCCCCCGCGTCCTCCCCGGGGTGGCCGGCAGCACCCTGACCCCATCCGCGTCACTTACACCAGCTTCTCCAGCGGGCAGCTGGGCTGCTGGGCGCTCTCCGCCAGCTTCATGACGCCCACCTCGCTCATGCAGTTGTTGCTCAGGTCCAGCTCGATCAGGCTGTGGTTGGCCAGCAGGAGGGCGGCCAGGGTGGTGCAGCCCTGGTCCCTCACCTCGCAGTCCCCCACCCTGGGCGGACAGGAGGGTGGAGGTCAGGACGGAGGCATGCCCGAAGGTGCCGCCGACTGGCTGCGTGGCCTGGGCCTGTGCCGCCGCCACGCGAGCCACGGGAGTGCACATGCCGCCACGCCCCGGGGCCCTGAAACGGAGCCGGCCCCAGGGAAGCACAAGCTGGACACAGCCAGGAGGATCGGGGATGGACAGGAGGAGAGGCCGAAGGGAAAGCGGAGGCAAAGCCAAGGACGGGCCCGTCGGAAGCAAGCAGCCCCCAAGGCCTGACGCTGTGAGCACCCCGAGCCCGGACAGGACCGGGCCGTCGGGCCGCCCAGCGTGCTGGGTGCGCCCCACACACACACACACAACACACACAGCACGCTCACTCACGAGAGAACCCGCAGGGTGGTGCCCGGCTGGCTCAGGCCCCGGCACAGCTCCTCCACGCCCGCGTCGCCCAGGTTGTTGCTGCTCATCTGCAGCTCCTGGAGGCTCCGGTTCTGGGCCAGCATCGCGCTGACGTGCTGGCAGCAGGCAGCCGTGAGGCTGCAGGACTTTATCCTGGGACACGGAGGATGATGCACCCAGGCCCTCTGGCACCCGGGGTTCCCCCTCCCCCCGTCCCCCAGAGAATCACCTCCATGGCCCTCAGCCCCCAGCACGGTCCCCACCAGGCCGCCCCTCCTCCGGGTCCCTCGGCCGTCCCCCCTCCAGGCCCGCCCCAGGCGGCGCTCACCACAGGTTCTCCAGCCGGCAGCGGGGGTCCCGCAGGCTCTCGCACAGCAGCCGCGCGCCCTCGTCCCCCACCGCGTTGCCGGCCACGCTGAGCTCCCGCAGGCTCTCCTTGGCTCCGAGCACCCGGCACAGGTCCTTGCAGGCACTGGTCGTGAAGTCGCACTCCCAGAGCCTGCAGGGAGGGACCGTCAGTCACAGCAGGGCCACGGGGGGCACTCCCGCCCCACCGGCCCGCCCACAGCGGACACGCCTGTGCAGAGCTGCCCTGACCCGCGGCCCTCTGCCGGCCCCACTCACCACAGGGTCTTGAGCCGGGAGCCGGGGCTCAGCAGCCCGGGGCACAGCGCCGCCAGGCCCGCGTCGCCCAGCTTGTTGTTGCCCAGATGCAGCTCGCTCAGCGAGGGCTTGGCGGCCACGATGGCGCTCAGGTCCGCACAGTTGGCCGCGGTGAGGCCGCAGCTCTCCAGCCTGGGGCACAGGAGGCGCTGTGGCCGCTGCGGACTCCGCCGCCCCTGCCCGCTCCCCGCCCCAGCCCGGCGCTTACCGGAGTGACTCCAGCGGGCAGGTGGAGTCGGCCAGGCCCCGGCACAGCATCCGGGCCCCGGCCTCGCCGATGTCGTTGTTGCTCACCCCCAGGTCCTTCAGCTCCGGCTTGGCCCTGACCACGGCGGCCAGGGCCTCGCAGCTGTCGGCCGTCAGGTTGCTGTACTCCAGCCTGGGGACGGCGGGCGGTCAGCCCTCCCCCAGGAACATCCCCTCCCTCCTGGAGACCACCCACCGGCACAGGCACCCACGCTCAGGAGACAGAGCAAGGCGCCCAGCCCCCCTCCCCGCATGGCTGAGCCCACCTGCGGGCTCACAGGGCCACGCCGCCCGCCACACAGGCACGTGCAGGCCACGGCCAGCTGCCGCTCCTGTGAGGTCACAGCCCCACAGGTACGGGAGGAACCCTGGGAGAGCCCGTCCTCCGACCCCTGCACCAACGTGGGCGGAGCAGAGTGACCGGGCAGGGAGCGGGCACCGGGGGCCGGCGGGCACACTCACTGCAGCTTCTCGATGTGGCACTGGGGGTCCATGAGCCCCTCGCAGAGCAGCCTCAGGCCCGCGTCCTGCAGCTGGTTGTAGCTGAGGTCCAGCTCGCGGAGGGAGGGCAGGGAGCGCAGCACGCCGGACAGGGGGCCGCAGCCGGCCTCCGTCAGGTTGCAGTTCTGGAGGCTGTGGGAGCGCACGTCCATCACAGGGAGGCCACGCCCATCGCAGGGGGCCACGCCCGTCCCGGACTGTGCGGCCAGGCTGGCCAGGGCGCGGGTCCCAGGCCCAGGGCAGGAGGGGGAGGTGGAGGGGGGAGCGGCCTGGGTCACAGTGCGCCGGCCGCAGGGCGGGCGCGGGGCTGCGCTCACCTGAGCTTCTGGATCTTGCCGGCGGGCGGCAGGCCCTGCAGCACCAGGTGCGCGCCCGCGTCGCCCAGCTCGTTGGAGGAGAGGCTGAGCTCGGTGAGGGCGGCGTTGTCCCGGAGCGCGGCGCTCAGGTCCTTGCAGCGCCCCCCGGTGACGCCGCAGTCGACCAGCCTGCGGGCGGGACAGCGGTGGCCGGTTAGCGGCCGGAATAAGGGAGCCGCCCCGGACGTTTTACATGGGACGGGACACGGGGTGGAGGGCATGGCCCGCACGGATGTGTGGGTGCCACGGCTCGTGGGCGTGGCCAGCTGCCTCAGCTCCCAGGGAGGGGCGCCCGGAGGGCGGGGGGACCTGAGCGCCAGGAGGGCGCCGATGGCGGGGGTGGGGGCACCGACAATGACCTGAAGGCCGAGCCGCCAGGCGGCCGTGACACCCGGGCACAGTCCCCGGGGACGCCCATGTCCCGAGGCGACTGCGCGAAGCAGGACGTGAGCGGTGCCCGCCCACTGCCCAGCTGCGCTTCGGTGACCACGGCAACAGCAGCGGCTCCGAGGACCGAGCTGACACCCCGAGCGGCGGCAGTGACCGGACCCACACGGCCCGCCGGCAGGACCCGCCCCTCGTCCCGGTGTGCTGCCGCCAGAGCCCGGGATCGGCCCGAGCCCCACGGGACCCTCTCCGGGCGGCAATGCCACGCGGGTCCCGCACTGACCGGGCGGAGGGCCAGGGGAGAGCCGCCACGAGGGAGGGAGTCAGGCGGCTGCGCTGGCTCTGCCCCTGACCGGAGCCCCGGGCGCTGGGCGCTGACTGCCGGGGGGCGGGGCAAAGGGCAAAGGGCACCCAGAACCCTCTTCCTAACCCACTTAAACGGGTTAAAGAGACACCAGCAGGCACCTGCCCCCTGTGAGGCCCAAGGAGCTGCTGGGCTCAGAGCCCCCGTGCCGCCAGCCGAGGGCGGCCCCGGAGGAAGGGGCCGAGGCAGAGACCTGCCAGCTGGCTAGAGCCAGGAATGGGTTTATGTTGTTAAATGTTTGGGGGAAATTACAAAAACATTTCAGCTGCGTGGGAACCAGCTTACACCCGCCCCGCCCGCCCCCGGGCCCGCCTACCTGACCACCGGGGCCTGGCACATGAGCGGCAGGAGCTCGGCCCAGCGGGCGTCACCCAGCTGCTCGTAGTGGAGGTCCAGGAGGCTCATGGTGAGAGGCGAGTGTGCTCTGGGTGGAAGCAGAGGGGGGGGGACATGGCGGCCAGATATGGAGGAGAGCAGAGGGAGGCTGCACCCACTGCCCCCCTGGCACAGGCCCCAGCGGCCACAGAGCCCGGGGACACGGCGGCCACACAGCCCGGGACACCTCCGGCCTCGGACTGCCTTTTGGGCACCTCCTGCCTGGGAGAGGGTGGGGCATGGGCCCGCCACCTCTCCTATGCCCCGGCCAGGGCAGAGACCGGTAAGGAGGGTGGCCGTGGGCCTGGACACTGAGGGGGACCCCAGCGGGGGACAGGGAGGGGGCACCGGACTGGCCGTGCTGTGGAAACCCTACCTGCCTCCTGCTCGGCCAGCTTTCCCCCTAAGAGCACCCCAAGCCAGAGCCCCTCCCCAAGATGCGAGCAGCTAGGCCTCCCCCCGAGGCCGCTGGGCCGGGCGACAGGAGCCTGCAGTCCCGGCCGCTCTCCCGGCAGCAGCCGAGTTCCCAGCCGGACACACTGTCCGTGCTCTGATCCCCTCGGGGGGTGCACCCTCTGCCCCGGGTGAGCCCGCAGGGAGCGAGGCCTCTGGCAGCAGCTCAGTGAGGGGAGGTCACAGGCCCTGAAACCTGCCTGGATGCACCTGCGGCCTGGACACGCCTGCGGCCTGGACACGCCTGCGGCCGGGCTGAGGTGGGCAGGGCCGTGCCTGGGGCGGGCGGGAGGCCGGTTCACTCCAGAGCGATGGGAAGCCGGGAAGTGATGTGAGGGACCTGCCCGTTAGAACGCCGCCGGCAGGATGACTCAGCGCCTGCCAGGTTCCCCAGCCCCAGGCTCCCTGAGAACTCTGCCTCACCCGAACCCCCCAGCCCCCATTCCTGAGAACTCTGCCTCACCCAAACCCCCCCAGCCCCCCATCCGAGAACTCTGCCTCACCCGAACCCCCCAGCCCCCCATCCCTGAGAACTCTGCCTCACCCGAACCCCCCAGCCCCCCATTCCTGAGAACTCTGCCTCACCCGAACCACCCAGCCCCCCATTCCTGAGACTCTCCCGCTGGCGTGTGCACGGAGCCTGGCACTGCCCGGCCTGCTGGAGGGGCTGCCCCTCCCGTCGCGGCTGGATCGGGGCCCAGCCGGGGGCAGGCAGCCAGGAGTGACACCAGTGCCGGGCCTGATGGAACTGGGTCGAGGCCGGCGGGGGCGGTGTCACCAGCGCAGTCACACCAGGAGCCGGGTCTGCCACGGCCCAGAGCACGTGAGCCGAGGGCACCCACCCACCCTGGGAGCCAGGGTGCGGTCACAGACACTGACTCAGAGCCGCCCTCACCCCTGCGGGAGGCAGAGAGGCCAGGGCACCCATGCTGACCCCTCCCGGCCTAGGGGACCCCCTGACCCCCACCGCTCTCCCAGGCGCACCCCCTCCAGGAAGCCAGGCAGACACGGGCTCCACCCACCCACAGGGTCTGACACCCATCGGGAGCCCCACCCCCGGGCTCACGGGACACGGGGCACCCCTGAACCCCAAGACGTGCGACATCCCCCAGGAGATGCCCAGGCAGGACCCCCAACCCGGCCCCCGCTGGCCGCCCGAGAGCCAGGACCAGAGCCGGGCCGGCCAGGAGGAGCGCCATCTGGTCCCAGCGCGCAGCAGGCCGCGGAGGGCGGCGCCCGGGCCTGACCCAGGGCGGCAGTGAGGGTGGGGGCCCGGGCCCAGGAGCCGGGCCGGGCCGGGCCCTCCGCAGCGGGGGGCCTCCGCCCCGACCTCCCGCATGGCCCAGCGTGGGGCTGCGTGTCCCGCCCGCCCAGGCCCCGCGCTTTCTGGGCCGCGGGAACCGCCCGCTCCGCCCAGGCCGTCCCCCCCGCAGCCCGCCGGCCAGGAACCCCACCCCGGCCTCACCTGGTCCCCGGCCCCCGGCCCCCGGCCCCCGACCCCGGCCCCGGCCCCGGCCTCACCTGGTCCGAGACCGCTCAGACTCACAGCTGCTTCCTGCCGGCCGGGAGGGAGGAGGCGGGGCGGGGCCTGAGCGGCCGGGGCCTCGCCAGCTCATCCCCGCTCTCCCCGCCTCCCGCCTCCCGCCCCGCCGGGCCTTCGGGCTCCGTCTGCGGAGCGGGGCCCGGGGCCCCCCACCTCCGGGCCGGGGCGCAGGGAGGGCGGGCTGGGCCCGGAGGCCCCTGCCGGTCCCCCCTCTCCCAGCCCCTGGTTCCCCGGAGCCCAAACCGAACACCGGAGCCCGGGCTGCGGGCACGGGCGGAGGGGGGACCGGGTACCCCGTCCGCGCCCGCCCCGCCCGCCCGCCCACGGGAGAGCCCAGGCCCGGAGACGGAAGGCGTGTCCGCTCCTCTGGCCGCGGTGATGCCCGGCCGGAACCGCCTGCAGGTCCCCAGGACACTGGTCACTCACAGCGTGGCCCCGCGGACCCAGGGGCCGCCGCCCGCCCGGGCAGCCGGGGAGGCCTAACCCACCAAATGGAGCTGCAGCCAAAGGCAGGGCCGGGGGCCGTCACCTCCCAGGCTGGCGAGGTCGCTGACCAGGTCAGCCTTCACCTGACTGAGCCCACCTGCCTGTGGCCTCTGGGACAAAGTGACCAGCCGTCCGGTTTTAACAATTTGCCCGTGTCCCCCGGGACTTGTTTGAACGCCATGGGACGCGGGACAAATCGTTAAAAACCGGACGTGTGGTCACCTCGGACGGGCGAGGACAGGGACCACAGACTCCTCCATCAGCACGTCCGTAGGCCCTGCACCTGCCATTTCACTTTTTACCCAGTCCCAGGGGCCCCCCTTTGCTTTCTCCCGCCGCCCCAATCCATCACCAACGGGTTTTGTGTCCCCTCCTCGGATTGCCAGGTATTGTAAGGCTGAGTAAAGCCAGAATGCAGTATTTTATGGCAAACATTAAGGCAGGGCTAGGCCCCGAGGGCGGTTTCACCTTAGGCACTCATCTCATGAATGCACCTCCGGGAGCAGACCAGCCTAACCTGGAATTACGGGAGGTGACCACCGACCCACTGCAAAGGCAAAAGGGAGCAGGGAGGGGGAGGCAAAGGGTCTTGCTTGCACAGCGGGGCTGGAGCGTAAAAACTGAGAAGGAAACAGAGCGGGTCCGGGTTTGAGTGTCGCTGCGCTGGAGCCCCGGCTGGACCCCAGCCCGGGCGAGAATCAGTAAAGACTTTCCGCCTTTGCATCGGACTCGGCTCCATGGGGTCTGTGGGTTCCAGAATCTACGGGGCACAGCAGCATAAAAATAGAGGAATAAAGAACCTTCTCTGCAGCATTCCCCAGGCCACGAGGTGCTGCTTCCCAGCAACTGCCAACGGTTTGGCTCAAATAAACCCACAAAAATCCTTTACTTTACAGGTTCCAATGTTTTCTATTTTCTTTTTTGAGTGTTTCCGCGTTAGCTCCACACACTGACTGGTGCGACCTTGGGGAGGACAGGGGAATGTTAAAGACAGGGACGCTGTGTGAGACACTCGGGGCCGCCGCTGAGCAGGCCACCTCCCGGGGCGCCCGGAGCCGGCGTGCCGGCCGCCGAGGTCGCTGTCAGGGGCCCCTCCTGACAGCACTGCATCTCCTCACTCCGCGGCCGCCCGGTCAGCCGTTCACCGAACCCCTACTGTGCACCTCGCCCACCGCGTGAGAAAGGGCTCAGCCAGCACAGGTGGAGCTCCGGCCCGGAGGGGACAGGAAACTCAGAAGGAAACAGATGGCGTTCAGACTGAGGACAGTGCACAGGGGGTGATACTGCGAATAAAAGGGACCCCCCTCCCCAGCTCTGCTCACAGGAGCAGGCACCTGCCTCCCCTCTCTTCCCTCCGAGGCCCTCTTCCTCTACGGGGCTCACTTCTGCTACCTCTGTAACTTCCTAAATACACGTTCTCTTGTATTAAAAAAAGGGGGGGGGGGGCTGGGGTGCTGCTGGAGCAGCGGGCCCAGGCGCAGCAGTCAGGTGGCGGGCTGGGGGAGGGGCTGGAGAGCCGTTCACAAGCCTGGAGGGCTAGGCCTGGTGCTGGGCGGTCTGTCCTCTGGAGGGACCGAGGGGAGCACCCTCGGCCTGAGAGGGTCGCGGCTGGGCCAGTCCCTGCTGTGTAGCCAGGGGGTCCGGAGAGCCCAGGACGGGCCAGGCAGGCTGCCAGGCACAGGCCCCGTCCGGGAAGCGGCCCCACAGCAGGTGCACGTGGTCAACTTGAACTTCAACGTGACTTGTGTGCCAGGAGCAGGATGTGTTCTTGGAGGAACCGGACAGAGGCAGTGAGGCAGAAAACCTGGACGCATCTCCTGACGTGTGTGCATGGGCTCCTGTCCAGTACACCCCAGGCGTGAGGCCTGGTGGGCAGAGCAGCCCCAAAGGTGGCCACGCCTCCTCCCCAAGCCTGGCGGCAGTCCTCCCCCTGGCAGAGGGGTCTCTGTGGCTGGGTGAGGGGCCCCGGTGGGAGGAGGTCCTGGGTGACCTGGGGTCCCAGACCAGGAGGATGTGGCGGCGGAAGCAGAGCCGCAGTGCTCGCACTCTGACGGGGAGGAAGGGCCAGGGGCTGGGCCGGGGCCAGAAGCAGGTTCTCCCCGGAGCCCAGGGAAGGAACCGCCCTGCGGACACTTTGACTTGAACCTGCAGCCCATGTTGTTTGCTTGTTCATCGGATCTCAGAGATCCCCCCTCTTCTGCTTTCTACCGCCCCCTTCAGCTGCCCCCGTGGGTTCCATGTGACCCCCGCGCCTCCTCCTTTTACCCTAACTTGCAACACAAGCCGCAAAGCTGCCGTTTTCGGGGCGTTTCCTCACCCCGCAGAGATGCTGCTGCAGGCGGAGCCCGTCGGCTCGGCTCTAATAAATCCTAAGAAGCCCTACAGGCGCGGACATCTCTTACCTCGACACCATCCTACAGGGGGGCCTGCCTGGCTCTAAGGTGCTTCCAAGACACGGCTGGCCGGCGGCCCCGCCAGGCTGCAGCGGCCCACCGGCTCGCCCCGCGCCCGCGCGTCTCCAGGCCGGCGAGGGCGCGGCGGCCGGCGCCCGCCCAGAACCGCCCCGCGCGCGCCCCGCGTCTCCAGCGCTCCGCGCCTCGTGCCGGCCGGGCCCCGCGGCCCCGCGACGTGCCGTCCCCGTGGCGTCTGCTCGCCCCCGCCGGAGGTGCCGGCCCAGCGCGCCCCAGGCTCGCAGGGGACCTAACGGGACGGGGGCCCCCAGCGGGCACATGGCCAGGCCTCCGCCGGGGGTGCCCGGGCTGGGCTACGGGGCGTGGGGAGAGTCCGGCGCAGCCGGCCTCAGTGTGTCGGGGGACTGGGGCCCCCGCACCGGGGTTCAGGGAGGCACGCAACACGCACCACGATCACGCTAAGGCGCAGCCACGGAAACGCCACCCCCCTGCGCAGGCGCAGCACAGCCGCGCCCAGACTCCCAGGGTGCCCTGGGAGCAGGGCCAATGCGCACGCGCGGAGATGCGTCTGACGCTCTGACGTCCTCGGGGCGCGCCGACTTCCGCCCGCCTCGCCTGCCCCGCCCCCTAGCCCGACCGACAGCCTCTCCCCGCTCATGAGCGCTCCCGTCCCGGGTCTCCCACCCGCCTGGCGTGAACAGCATGAGCTCGTGTTGCGTGAACAGCATGAACGCGTCCACAGGCGGCCCTGCCGAGGCCGCGCCGGTGAGGCCTGGCCCCGGGCAGACCGCAGCCTATGGCCCTCGGGTGGTCGGGCTGCGGGAGTGACCGCCCGGGGCACAGCGGGCTGTCCCTGGGCTGTCACCGGGAAGGACACACTCCGACGGGAGGCGGGCGGGGCCTCACTGCCCGGTCCGGACCCGCGATGGCGGCTCGGGTTGGGGTGAGCGGGCTGGACTTCGCGGGAGGCCCCTGCCCGGCCGGCCTTCTCTGCCGCCCACGGGGCAAGGCTGGGGCCTGGGGGGAGATGAACGGGCCTCGGGCGCAGGTCACGGCGAGGGCCCGCCTCGGGGCCGGGCCCTGAGTGTGCGGCAGGGCGTTGGGCCCGTGCGTCGGAGCAGAGTCCAAGTCTAGGTGCCAAGATTCTGCACTCAGTCCTCGGAGCCCGACTTTGCCGCACAGCGAGAGGCAAACGGACGTTGACAGACTGGTAGGCCCACACCAAAGGAAGGATCATCGCTATCGTGTAAGTTTCATTCATCCGGCATTGTCAGTGCTAAAGTAAAAAAAACACTGAAACCTGTAAAGAATCTGTGTGAGTTTATTTGAGCCAAACTGTCAACATAGGCTGGGAAGCAGAACCTCAGCGAATTGGGATAATGCTCCGGAGAATAGTGGGCTACACCTGTCTTTGTGAAATATGGTAGCACTCATACTTGGGTAAAAACTGCTGTTAGAATTCTAACCTTGCTATCTGACTTCGACCTTCGATTACTTGCTTAAACAATAGGGTAGTTACAGGAGATTGACTCCCACTGACTCAGTAGCTTCAGGGGTAGAAACTATAGATAACCTTTAGAGATTAACCTCTGAGTTCTGCTTTTGTATAATGGGCAAGATAGGGCCACATTCCAATGTTCCCAGCCTTTAGAATTTAGAACGAAGGGAAATTTCTGTGGTTTGAAGCTTTAAAAAGGATTGCCAACACCTGGATCAGTGCAGTTGTGTGGTGCTCCCACGGCCGTCCTGGCCAGTTTTTCAATAAACCCTTGCCTGCTTTTTTTAAATTAATTAATCAGCCTCCGGTGGTCTTATTTTGAACCCAGGGTTGGACCCCACAACATTTATACATGACAATCAAAGGAGGGACGCAGGTGGGTTACATGGAATCCATTGGTGATGGAGTAAGGAGGCGGGATAAAGCAAAGCAGGGAAACCCCTGGGATTGGATAAAAAGTAAAATGATGGACACATGCTTACGTGGGTGCAGGAACAATTAACATGATAATGAAGGAATTTGTGGTCTCCTTCCTGGCGCCCAGCACATTTGGTTGTGTCCCAGGGGCTGCAGAAAAAGGGGAGTTACAAGTTACCCAGACTTTTCAAGGGTGTGTCATCCTAGATGCAAAAAGATAGGTGGGCTCAGTTAAGGTGAAGGTTGACCTTGTCAGGGGAGATCCCGACCTAGGAGGTGACTGCCCACCATCACTGGTTTAAAGTTTAATCAGACCATCCTTTGTGGTGACTTGAGGTCTGAGTCTGTAAGACGGCCAGGCAGGCCTCCCCTGAGCTGTCAGGTCAGCACATGGCCCCTGCCGTCCACGTCTGTAAATGCTGGGGATTGTCTCACCTGAATGCACTCACGCAGGAAACACCGGTCTCTCCTCCGTGCCGCTGGGTGGTGCTGCTGAGGGTTCGGTTCACCTGGAGCAGAGCAGACAGGAGTCCTGGGAGGGTTGCCTATGGTGAGCTCGCTGGGCAGGGGTTCCGCCAGTCTGTGACCCGAAAACGTCCGTGTCTTCTGCGTGTGAGCGGCATGTTCCCTGTGGACTTACAGGCCTGCACATACTCCTGCCGGCACTCCTGGAGGGCGTTCCGTTGCCTCTGGCCCCCAGGCTTTCGGTCAGTTATTCCTTGGAAGATGGCATGTCTTCCTGGGGGCCGGGAAGGTTTCCTCTTGTCAGGGTGGGGCAAACGTAGGTTTACAAATAGATGTTCTTTATTATTATTATTTTAAGTATATTTTTTATTGATCTTTTACAGAGAGGAAGAGAGAGGGATAGAGAGTTAGAAACATCGATGAGAGAGAATCATTGATCAGCTGCCTCTTGCACACCCCCCACTGGGGATGTGCCCGCAACCAAGGTACATGCCCCTGACCGGAATCAAACCTGGGACCCTTCAGTCTGCAGGCCGACGCTCTATCCACTGAGCCAAACCGGTTTCGGCTCTTTTTTATTATTATTATTATTATATTTTTACTAGAGGCCGGATACACGGAATTTGTGCAAGAGCAGGCCTTCCTTCTCCTGGCTGCCGGCACCGGCTTCCTCTGGCACCGGGACCCGGGCTTCCCTTGCAGCCCGGCTTCATTCGGGGTCCTCCAAAAGAACGTCCGATCTAATTAACATATTACGCTTTTATTATTATAGAAGATTGCTTTCAGAGAGGGAGAGGGAGAGGGAGAGAGAGAAATGTCAAGGATGAGAGAAAATCATTGATTGGCTGCCTCCTGGTTGCCCCCTACCGGGGATCTAGCCCGCAACCTGGGCGTATGCCCTTGACTGGAATTGAGCCTGCGACCCTTCAGTCTGCAGTCTGATGCTCTATCCACTGAGCCAAACCGGCCAAGGCTACAATTGTTCTTATGGAAAATAATACAGTAGTCCAGCCTGTGTGGTTCAATGGTTGAGCTCGATCCATGAACCGGGACAGTGATCGGCAAACTCATTAGTCAACAGAGCCAAATATCAACAATACAACGATTGAAATTTCTTTGGAGAGCCAAACTTTTTAAAACTTCTAACGCCACTTCTTGAAAATAGACCCGCCCAGGCCGTGGTATTTTGTGGAAGAGCCACACTCAAGGGGCCAAAGAGCTGCATGTGGCTCAAGAGCTGCAGTTTGCCGACCACAGAACCAAGAGGTTCAATTCTTGGGACATTGCAGGCTCGATCCCCAGTGTGGGGTGTGCAGGAGGCAGCCGGTCCATGATTCTCTCCCATCACTGATGTTTCTCTTTCTCTTCCTCTCCCTTCCTCTCTGAAATCAATATATATATTTTTTAAATAATATAATACCCTGGCCAGGTAGTTCAGTTGGTTAGAACATAGTCCCTGTGGGGGCACATACAAGAATCAACCAATGAATGAATAAGTAAGTAGAGCAACAAAAGGATGTCTCTCTCCCCCCTTCCTCTCTAAAGTCAATAAATTTTTAAATGATTTATTTAAAATCATTTACATAAATGATTTTATTTATTTAAATGCAGGACTGGTGGACTCTGGTGGGGCTGAGGGACTGGGCACTGTCATCGCGTGGCTATGGGCAATGTGACAGTTAATTTACATATTACCCTTGTATTGGATAGGATTTACCACAGTGAAGGTCAGGAATTATCTTCCTTTTAAATTTTTTTACTGTGTCATTTCATGCTGCTGTCTGTGCTCATGTGAGGGATGGAGGCACTTGGGGAGGTGGGTTCTGGCTGACAGGGGCCGAGGAATGGCGAGGATGGCCTGTCCTTGGTTTGCCCTCTGAGCCCGTGGGAAGCTCGGCAGTGGGTGAGGGGCTGAGGAGCAGGGGTGACCCCGGCTTCTGTGTGGGGCGGGGACGTGCCTGTGGCCGGCGCTGAGGAGGGGGTCCTAGTGAGGAGGTGTGCATGAGGGAGAAGGTGGACAGGACCTGGTCCATGTCCAAGACCTGCCCGCAGCGGAGACTCTGCCCCTAGTGGACAGGAGGCCCCTCAGGCAGCCGTCAGAGTGCAGCCCGATCTGGCTCCATCCCTGGTCAGCCCGAAGAGAACCACCCAGTGGACACATCCACAACAGATTGCTCTCTTTCCTCCCTCCCTCTCTCTCTCTCTAGCTAGCTCACTCTCTCCCCTTCCTCTCTCTAAAACCAATTTTAAAATATTGGTTTATTAAAAAAAAAAAAAGGGGGGTTGAAAAGAAAAGATACAGAGGCTGGCTGGTGTGGCTCAGTGTTTGAGTGTCAGCCTACGAAAAAGAGGTCCCTGTTCAGTTCTGTTGGGGCACGTACATGGGGTTGCGGCCACATCTCTCCAGTAGGGGGCGTGCAGGAGGCAGCGGATCCGTGATGTTTCTTTTTTTTAATTCTTTATTGTTTAAAGTGTTATGTAAGTCTTCTTTCCCCCCGTTGACCTCTACCAGGCTGCCCCAGCCCCTGGCACACACCCTCAGCCCCCACTGTCTGTGTCCTTCGGTTATGCTCGTGTCCTCTGGTTGATCTCTTACCCCTCATCCCTCCCACCTCCTCCCACCCTCCATCCCTGCCTTCCCTCATAGGCTGGACAGTCTGTTCAGTGCTTCTATGACTCAGGTTGTATTTTTGTTTATCAGTTTATGTTGCTCAGTGATATTTCTAAAGAAAATTTTTTTTTTAAAAAGAAAAGTTACTGAGAAAATATTTGCAAATCCTACATCTAATAAAGGACTCGCACAGAACTGGAACAAAATATTGTTAAAACTCAATAAAACAAATGATCCACTCGAAAATGGGCCTACATTCTGAATGGACACTCAGACAAAGATGGACAGACAGTCCTCGGTTACACTGGACAGGCCGTTCGCGGCTGCGTCGCCATCGCCCAGCCTGTGACACGGTGAGCGCGGCTGCCGCTGCCGCAGAGAACAGACCCAGCGCAGGCGGGGGAGGGGGGCCCTGCAGAGCCCCCGGCCTGGGCCTCCCCTCAGCTGGGGTGCTGCCTCCACGGCCTCTCTCTGCGGCCACAGCTGAGCCCTATCCCATCCCCACGCTCCGGCTCCGCCTCCCGTGGCCTCTGCTCACACCTGGCGCCCGGCGCCTCGGGCCGGGGTGGACAAGCCTGACCTGAGCCCACAGGCGTCTGCACTGACCTGCAGAGCTGGGCCCCGTGCCCACTGCCGCTGTGGGAAGGGGAGCCAGGCCGGGATGCCTGCCCCTCGGCGCAGGGTGCCCCATGCGGGCCTGTCCTCTGGAAGGAGGGTGTAGGCACGGGGGCCGCACCGTGGGAGGCGGCCTGGGGTTCCTGGGGCCCCTGCCAGCGCCTGACCTGGGAGCAGGCTCCGTTTGTTGGGGGCCTTTCAGACTCCTTCAGTCGGGTCCCAGGCCCCTCGAGAGCTCATATGGGAAAGCTCTCAAAGGGGAGGCCCCACTGGTGAGCACAGCCCCCCAGGGCTGACCCAGCACCCCCACACACCCTCTGCTCCCCAAGGGGTAGCTCCTCGGGGCTCCGTTGGGGGTGGGGCTGCCCAGAGACCGGCACAGGGTGCTGTCCCTGGGCCACCCCCACCCTCACCGCCAGGGCCTGCCCTCGGGGCTGCGGGGCGGGGCGGGGCGGGGTGGGGGTGAGGGTAGTCCTGGAGGAAGGCGACTGCATCCTGGGGGCATTCTTCCCGGCTTCCAGGGGGAAGGGCACAGCCCGGACCACTGGGCCGCCGGTGCCAGGCGTGGGCTCCTCTCGGGTCGGGGTCGTTCCCATTGAGGGGCAGTTGCTGTTGCCTCGGTCACCAGTGGAGCTGAACTGGCCTCGGAACCCGAGTGCCCCTGGGGGGCCACCTGGACCAGAGGCCTCGGGCTCTGCTGTCCTCAGGCCCTTCTCACTCACCCTGACGCTGTGGGCCGCCGCGCCTGGAGGCAGCCGGCCCTCAGTGCGCAGTGACCGTGCGTGCGTGCGGCCGAGGGCCCGGGCCACGGAGGTGCCGGCCAGAGCAGGGCAAGGCCCCCTCCACCGAGGCCACAGAATGGGTGGGCCCTCTGCTGCCAGTGCCCCTCACTGCCCCCCCAGCCAGGAACCTTGGGGGACAGGTGAGGACCCTCCCAGCCGGCTCCTGCCCACACCAAGAATGCCTCCTGAGCTGCCCCGGAAGCCAGCCTGGGCCCGGGCACGCTGCTGCCTCAGGCTCCTCAGGCCGCGATGGCGGAGCTCCGAGGGCAGCAGTGTGCCCCCCTCCCCACGGCCCCAGCACACGGCCTCCCGATTCACCCTCTCGGGGTCACACGGAATGGGGAGAGCCCGGCCTGTGCACCTCCTCTCCTGCTCTGATTTGGAAAACCAGTTGGGGCTGGGCATCGGGCGAACCCCACAGACCCCGGGGACAGCAGCCTGGGGGTAACCAGTGTCAGCAGGGCAGCCAGGAGGACACCACAGGGCACGCCCGCACCAGCCACACGGCCCAGGAAGCAGCTCACCCAGCTGCTGGCTTCCAGCGGGACCCTGGCCCGGAGGGCAGGGCGCCCTGACGCAGTCTGAACGAGAGCGAGCCCCGAGGTGGCAGGACCGGCCCTCGGAGCGCTATGTGGCCACCTGCACCCACAGCCGCCTGCGGTGACCCGAGTCCGCTCTGGAGCGACAGGCCCGGGACTGGGGGGCGGGGGGAGCGGACGGGCAGGCCAGGCCCTCAGCAGAGAGGGCAGCAGGGCTGACAGAGGCCACTGGCCAGAGGACGCCGAGGTGGAGGCCCCCCCACCCCATGAGAGACCGCACACCATAGCTGGCCAGACGCCAGGGTCAAGACCATCAAATAATTTACTGCAACTGAGCCTGTGCCCAGGGCCGGGCCGGCACGGCGGGGGCCGGCGGCCGCAGTTCTCCAGTCTGTGCAAAGCGTCCTGGGAGGGCCGGTCACGTCCCCAGCCCGGGATGGCCAGTCTGGCAGCTCTTCCTTCCTTCCTTCCCCTCTCCCAGGCCGGCCCGCCGGGCTCCTGTGCGGGTGCACCGGCCGCGGGGCGTCAGGAGAGCAGGCACTTGCAGCTCATGCAGCCGGGGCCGCCCTCGTCCGGCGGGCTGGGCTTAGGCACCTTGTGCTGCCGGATCTCGCGCACCAGCGTGTAGAAGGCGTCCTCCACGCCCTGCGGAGGAGGAGCCGCTCAGAGGGCCTCGGCCTGAGGCCCAGCGGGGAGGAGACATGGAGACGAGGGACCCCACCCCTCTCCACCTGCACCCACAGAGCCGTGGCTGCTGCTCTCACCGTCTCACCCCCCCCAGACACCTGCTCCTCAGCAGCTCCCCCAGGCTCTGAGCCTGACCGCCCTGGTCCCCAACAGCCCTCCCGATAAGGGACTGAGACACCCTGGGGGCAGAGGGGCTGGGGCCCCAGGGTCACCGCTCCGGCCTGGCTCAAGACAGCTCTCCAGGGACCTCCACTGCTACCCTCCCCTAGAGCTGTGTCAGCCCTGACCCGGGCCTGGCCTCCCTCGCTGCCCTGCTGTCCCGGGAGACTTACAGAGCGAGGGGCAGCTGGGTCCCGGGGGTCCGGAGCCAGAGCCAGAGCGGCTGCCCTGTGTTGAGGGAGAGGGGCAATGAGCAAGGCTCCCTGGCGGGGCGGGGCGGGGCCCTGGCTGGCTGCGGCGGGGCGCCGGCTCACCTGGCGCGTCTTGGCGGAAGTCTCGATGTAGGGGATGCCATAGCTGCGGGCGAGGTCCTGCGCCTGCCGAGACTCCACGGTCCGCGCGGCCAGGTCACACTTGTTCCCCACCAGCACCATGGGCACGTCGTCCGAGTCCTTCACCCGCTTGATCTGCTCTCTGCAAGGAGGAGGGCGTGAGCCGGCGGGCGGGCTGCAGGCACGGCTGCATCCAGGCGCGCGGAGGGCGGCGGCTCACCGGTACTGGTGGATGTCCTCGAAGGACTTGGTGTTGTTGATGGCGAACACACAGAGGAAGCCCTCCCCGGTGCGCATGTACTGGTCCCGCATGGCGCTGTACTCCTCCTGGCCCGCCGTGTCCAGGATGTCCAGCAGGCACGTCTCCCCGTCAATGACCACCTGCTTCCGGTAGGAGTCCTGTGGGAGGACACTGCTCAGGGCCCCTCCTGGGCCCCCAGGTCCTCGGCGAGGGGACCCCGCCAGGCGCCTGGAGGGTGTGGTGCGGGTGAGGCGCAGGCCGCTCACCTCGATGGTGGGGTCGTACTCGTCCACGAAGTGGTTCTGGATGAGCTGGATGGTGAGGGCGCTCTTCCCCACGCCCCCGGCGCCCACCACCACCAGCTTGTACTCGGTCATCGTCCCCGGGGCCGTGGCTCGCCACGCCCGGTGGCCTCCTGTCCCACCTGCAAGGAAGCCCGTCAGCCACGCCCAGGCCCGGTCGGCAGACCCGTGGAGCTCGGGGCCCCACATCCAGGTTCCTGCCGCCCACCTGTGGCGTCCGCAGCCGCGCTCAGTACCCGTGAGGGGCAGGGCGGACAGCCGGGAGCATCTCCCCACCATGCCCCCGAATTAGAAGCTGCTGGGTAGGCAGAAAGCCGACCAGAGGCGCCGCGGGCTGAGGTTACAGGGCCCCCTCCCTACAGGAACAGGTCCTGCCGCGGCGCGGCGCCCAGCAACGTGCCCGGGCAGGCCAGTGCCAACCCGCAGCCGCCCGGCCCGCCAGGCGCATGGTGCACTGAGCAAGCTCTCCGGGAGCTGCGGAGGACACCACGGTTAGGACAGGGACCGGGGTGTCTCCTGCCACGGGAGCCTGGGAGAACACCAGGCGGCCAGGGGCCAGGGGCGCACAGGTTAACGGCAGGAGCCGGAGGAGTGGGAGCAGGCGGGCAGGTGGGAATGAAAGGGGCCCGAGGCCAAGGCCCCGCTGAGGGCGTCTCCGACTCCCACGTCTGATGAGGGGGCGCCCTTGTGAGAACAGCGGGCCGCCCAAGCCTCGGGCCGGCCGCGGGCCCACGCCCTTCGGGGGATCCCGGGACCGTGGCGGCGGGAGACCCGCCCAGAGGGTGGCCCGGGAGGCCTCGGCGCAGGGCGGAGGGCACTGGGGGCCCAGGAGGACGGAGCCCGGAAAACGGAGCCCGAGGAGCCGGCGGGACGAGGCACACCCGGCGCCCCGGCGCCCGCAGCCCCGACCCCGCGCCGCAGCGCCCCGCTCCGCCCGCGGCTCACCTGCGCCCCCGCGCGCCCAGCCAGGACGGCGGCTCCGGATCGGCCGCCCGGCCCCGCCGCCCGACCCCAACGCCCCTCCCGCCGCGGCCGCCGCCGCCGCACTCACCGCTCACAGGCGCGACTGCCGCCGGGGCCGGGGCCGGGGCGGGGGCCGGGGCGCGCGACTCCCCGGGGGCATGGGCTCCGACCGCGGCGGGTGCGGCTCCGGCTCCGGCTCCGGCTGCGGACGGAGAACTCGTCGCCCGGGCCGCGCACGCCCCGCCCCGCCCCGCCGCCGTCCATTAGCCCTGCGCGGCCTGCCATTGGTCGTGCGCCCAGAACCCTGCCTCCAGGCCCGCCCAGCCACGCTCCGATTGGCCTACTGGGCCGTCCGTCAGGGGCGGCGGCAGGCGGGGCTTCCGGGAGCGGAAGGCGCGGAGGGCGGTGCCGGGGTGGCTGGCCCTCGTGGGCCGCCCGCCGCCGGCGCGGGGCGAGGTCATCGGGGCCGGGGCCGAGGGTCTCGGGCGACAGCTTCTCGGGGAGCCCCGGCCTCTCCCGGAAGCAGGGCGGACGCTCGGGGAGATAGGGGCGGGACCGGGAAGCCAGGCGGCGGGCGGGTGTGGTCTGGGGCGGGTTCGCCCCGGGAGCCGCTCCGGAAGCCCCGCGCCGGGCTCCTCCGCACTTCGACGGCGCGCACGGCCGGCCCACGCCCTCCGAGGTCTCCCCGGCGCCGCGCAGCCCACCGAGGGCCCTGGAGCCGACCACAGCACCGGGAGGGGGAGCCCCCAGGTTCTGCCGGGAAGGCGCAGGGCAGGGGCCGGAGCCGGGGATCCTCGGTGGCCCCGCTGCCCTGCACCCCTTCCCCGCAGGCGGCTCTGGGGCGGCCGCTTCTCCCCCAGGACGCTCGGGGGCCGGGGCCGGGGCGGCGGTGCAGGAGCGCCTGGTCTGAGCGGTCCGCTCTCTCGGCCCCGCAGGCACCGGGCTCTGCTCTCACGTAGCGCGCAGCCCGCACCCCCTCACCCACCTCCCCAGCTTGGCAGGCCTGCCGGCCCCCCAAACCCAGACACCGGCCCCGCAGAAGCTCGCGGTGCGGCCCGTTCGACCACGGCGCCCCGCAGACCCAGCCCAAAGTTGCGGTGGGCAGAGAACTGAAGCGCCCCCACGATCAAGCACACGGCTCTTTTCAGGACGTTTCTAACAGGATTTAAATGTCACAGGAGCGCACGGACACCCCCTTTCACCCCTCAGCCAGCACCCCACCCTCTGCCGGCCACCAGCCCCTCCCGCAGCTCACCGCCTTCAGGCCTTGGCCTTGGGGGCCCCGGGGGACCGTCCTGTCCCCACGACGGCCCCGCGCTCCGCGCCGCGGGCAGAGCAGACGCGGAGAAAAGGCGGTGGAGCGTCCCGCGTGGACGCGGACCGGCCTCCCTTCAGGCCTCCGAGTCTTCGCTTCCCCGGTCCTGGGGGTCCTGCCCGCAGCGCTTCCTCTTGGGGTGACACCCGCCGCACCTGCAGGCGGAGGCGCCCCCCCAGATCGCCGTGGCGGGGGCCGACCCCGGGCCTGGCGGCGGCTCGCCTGCATCCCCGCCCGAGGGGCGCCCTCGCACGTGCGGGGCGGCACCGCCCGGAGCCCCAGCGCTGCCCTCGCCCGACCTTGCCCTCCCGGCCCCGTGACACCTGCCATAGCAACCGTTGCTAAGGGGTGTGTCCCGGCCCCGCGGGGCCTTAGACGGTTCGGCGGCTCATGAATATTTGATTATTCAAATGAGGTCTTGCCCCGGTTGCTATGGCGCCCAGGTCCCGCAACCCCGCGTCCGGAAGAACAACCCGGAATCGGAGAGAGCGCCGGGCGCGGAGGGTGCCGGGGCTGAGCCCGCAGGGCCGGGCACGGGGGAGCCCTCAGGTGAGCCGGCGGCGGTGGCCGCGCTGCCTCCCCGGCGCCGCGGGTGGACCGGACAAGGGCGGGGGCGAGGATTAAGCTGCAAAGTCAGAGGGGGGCTCAGCGGTGCCCCCAGAAGTTAAGTCTGGTCCCTGGGGATCCTGCCTGAACCCCCCATCCCGGGCTGTGTCTGAGAGGCTCCCGGCACTGAGATGGGGGCCAGGCCCTGCCCCTGGGCGGAGGAGGCGATAGCAGACCCTGCGGGTGGGGGTCTCCCTGGTGGGGAGAGGTAGTGGAGGGAGAGGTCAGGGGGCCCACAGAGCTGATGGGCAGGGTGCGAACAGGCCGTGAGCAGCGCGGACAGATTCGGGCCAGCGCGTAAAAGTGAGGGGACAGTGTTGAGATGGGAGCCACAGCCTCCAGCCCAGGCCCTGCTGGACCCCAAGACATCTGGGCCAGGCTGGACAGACGCTGTAGCCCTACTCCAGGCAGGCCCTCAGCCAGGGCGCTCAGGCACACAGGGAGGAGGGTGCTGGGCCCGCCCCGGGGCTCCCTGTGAGCACCCCGGAACTGGGCCTGGCAGCCTGCAGCCTCCGGGCGGCCGGGCCGGCAGGGATTCCAGGCGGAGTGTGTGCCAGCCCGGGCGGTGAGTCCAGGGTCTGGGCCCAGCACAGGCCCCTGTGTCTTTACGGAGCAAAGCCGGGAGCCAGGTGCGGGGTCCCCAGCGCCCGCGGTGTGGGGCGTGTGGGAGGGGCAGGGGCTGCAGAGCGAGCCCACGGGGACGGACCGGGCAGTAGAGCCAGAACCCCTTTTGGAGAGAGGGGGTCAGGGTAGAGGAAGTGGGCCGGCATTGGCACCGGAAGGACCCCATCTCTCACCCACCTGCGGGCTGCCCCAGCGGCCAGGCCCGGGCCCCGTCGGTGCGGTGGGAAGGAGCAGGTGAGCCCTGCCACTTCTGCTCCGCGCTCTGGCCCGCAGCCCTGCCAGCCTGTCCGGGCCTCTGGGCGCCGCGCCCGGGGCCCGGACCTGGCCTACCCTCCTCTCTCTCGCAGGTGCCGCCCGGGGCCACATGCCACCCCCATGCCCCGATGTTTGACCCTCAGTGGGAAAAGACTTCTGCCTCCGGGTGAGGGGGCTCCTTGGGCACCGGGGTGGGGGGACACGCCTGAGACCCCGGTCCTGGCCCCCCCACGCTCAGAGACCATCGGGCGGAGGAAGCGCACACAGGCTGAGGCAGGGTCTTGCTGCCGGTCACAGCGGGCAGCTAAGCACATGCCCCCCAGCGAGACCCCTCTATGGGCCCCGGAGGCACGCAGGGAGGTGGCCTGCCCAGGCGGGTGTGAGCCAAGGCCCAGGGAGGGGCGCGAGGCCGCCGGCAGCTGGGCTGGTGAGGACCCACTGGGCCTTTTCCAGACCCGGGCCGTGTGGGGCGTGCGGGCTGTGAGGCCAACCACCCCCCCCCCCACCGCCTTGGCCCCGCAGGTTGGACCTGAATGGACCAGGCCTGGAGCAGGCCCCCGGGCCTCGGCCCAGCATGGCGCGTGTCCTTGTGCGGGAGCTGAGCTGGCAGGGCCCCTACAACCCCCTTCCGCAGAGCAAGGCCCCGGCCGCAGAGCAAGTCCAAGGCCACGGCAAGCAGCTGCTGGAGGACTGCCTGTCAGCCGCCCGGCTGGTGAGCGGGGGAGACGGCCCGGGCTCAGGCCGCAGGGCCTGCGAGGGCCACGCTCCGGGCTGGTGTCCCGCCTGCCGGCCTGGCCTGGCGGGGGTGTGTCCCGGTGCCCGCTGCGCCCCTGGGGCCGAGCCCCGCTGCTTGGCGACAGGTGTCCGGGCCTCAGCAGGGGCTGAGCGAGGCGGGAGCTCCTCTCCCCGTGTGTGCTGAGCACCGCTGTGCCTGGGCTCTCAGGGCGGAGGGCTCGGGCCCGAGGTGCCCAGTGCGGCCAGTAAAGGAGCCGAGAACCGGTGGGGTCCTCTCTGGGGCAGCTGATGAAGGCTTTGTCCCAAAGCGGGGCGCGGGGAGGGTTGTCCCTGCCATCGCCCCGCCCTCAGGCCTGCAGGTTCTACTGAGCCCTCTAGCAACAGGTCCCGCCGGTGGGGTGGCCTCCTGGGCAGCCCTGCACCGCCCCGCACCCCTCCCTTTCCGGCCTCGTTCGCCGACCATTGGCCGCGGTGAGGGGCGGCCGCTGTGGTGCCAAGCCCTCCATCGCCACCCCCACACTCACTGGAGGGCTCCTTGGACCCCCCACTGGGGTAATGCACCTGCCAGCCCGCAGCCTGGCTGCCTGAGGTCCCGCCTCCTGAGCAGCGTGGAGAAGGGTCCTAGTTGTCCAGTCACTGCAGGTGGACGGGACACTCCCACCAGGCCCGGTCCCCGTGCCTCCGCTGCCCATGCCTCCTGTGCCCTGTCCCGCAGGCAGCTGTCACGTCGGAAGGGGTCCACCACCAGCTCCCGGACAGAGGACAGGGTGGGACTGGGTCTGGCCTGGCCTTGCCCAGCGAGTGCCAGGGGCAGGGTCCGGCCGGGCAGTGACACCCGTGGCACCTTGGCTGGGCCTGGGGTGTACCTGGCCTGGTCACCTGCCCAGCACCACACCCAGGAGCCTCTCACAGGCCAGGCTGGGACAGGCCAGAAGGGCCCCACGGGGGGCGCCGGGAGGAGTGCCCGCTGTCCAGCCCCAGGCTGAGCCCCCTCCCCCCATGGTCCTGCAGCAGGCCCTGGCCCGGGTGGACGACCTGCGGCTGGTGAGCATGCTGGAGATGTGCGTGGACACCCGCGAACACAGCCTGGGCAACTTCGGTGAGAGCCCTCGCTGTCCGCCCGCCGCGGGCCGGGCCGGGCCGGGCCGCTCGCTGGGCCCTGCCGCCATGACCACTGCACCCACGGGCCCACCCCGTATCCTCTTCCCAGGGGTTGGGGACTCTGTCTCAGGGCCAGTGCCCGGGCCCCGGTAGGAGTCAGTAGCTCAGAACCCTTCCCTGGGGCTTTGGGGTGCTCAGGGACACGGGCGGGGGTGCCCATGGGCAGGCCTCGGAAGGCGGTCCCGCCCATGCCCGCCGGCTCCCCTCCTCCAGCCCAGCTCCCGGAGGCCTCCACGTGGGCCCGCTGGTTCAGGCACGCCTCCTGCGCCCCACGCTGCACCCCTCGTTTGAGCCTTGCACCCGCCTCAGAGAAGCCCCGGCAGCAGGGGCAGAGGGCGGGAGGGTGCAGAGGCGGGGCTGGGGAGCACGCAGGCAGCCTCTGACCTCCCCGTGGCCCACAGGGGTGCACCTGCCCAACCTCAGCCAACTGAAGTTGAATGACAGCCGCCTGGGCTCCGTGAGGTGAGCGCCCTCCTGGGGCCACGGGCGGCCGTGGTGGACCGCCGTGCCGGCGTGGGGAGGCTGGCTGAGCTGCCCAGCAGCAGGCCCGGGCCCTCCGTTTTGCCTGCCCGAGGCCAGGGTTGTGCCCGAGGAAAGGCAGGGAGCCCTTCTTCAGCCTGCTGCCACGAGCCACGCTCACACCTGCGTGGACCCGGGGACAGCAGGTGTGGGTGTGGCCCGCCACCCTAGGGAGCACTGACCACCCAACCCTGCCCCCTGCAGAGACCTGGGCACCTCCCTGGGCCGCCTGCAGGTGCTGTGGCTGGCGCGCTGTGGCCTGACTGACCTGGACGGCATCGGCTCCTTCCCGGCCCTGAAGGTGGGCGTGGGGCGCCGCGGGCGGGGGAGGGCCCCCCACCGGCCCGCTGACGCCCGTGCCGCCCCAGGAGCTGTACGTCTCCTACAACAACGTCTCGGACCTCAGCCCGCTGTGCCTGCTCGAGCAGCTGGAGGTGCTGGACCTGGAGGGCAACAGCGTGGAGGACCTGGGGCAGGTGCGCTACCTGCAGCTGTGCCCGCGGCTGGCCACGCTCACCCTGGAGGGCAACCTGGTGTGCCTGCAGCCCAGCCCCTCCAGCCAGGTGCGTGCGGGCCAGCTGCCGTGTGCGAGGGAGGGGCGCTCGGTGGCTCAGGTCCGTAGCCCCTCCCGTGGCCTGGGGGCCGCCCGCACCCCGAGGCTCCTTCTCTGTGAGCCAGAGGCCCTGCAGCTGCCAGTGCACCCTCCTGGGCTGGACACTCCCCTCAGGGCCACGTGCACAGGCCACGTGGAACCACGCACGCTCAGTGCCTTTTCCACATAGAATTGTGTGTACACACTCCCACACACACACTCACACACACACTCACACAGCCTGCAAGCCTCTGCACACTCACAGCGGCACACGCCCCTGCACTGCTGTGCACACTGCAGCTCACAGCCCCTGCCCTGCCAGCTGCCATCTGCTCTGGCCAACCGGGCCCATGCTGTGAGCTCAGGGCAGCCCCGTGGGCCAGAGGGCACCCCTGGATCCTGGCCGCGAACCTGGACCGTGAGAGCACCTGGGTGAGAACCCAGGCCCCCAAGTCCCTGGTGCCCGAGAATGGCCCAGGCACCAACCCCACCCACAGTGGGTCTGGCGCAGTTAGCCCCAGGACTCAGCTGGCCTGAAGGGCCCACGGCCCCCCGCCTGCCACCCTCTCTGCCCGCAGGTGCCCCCGGACTACAACTATAGGGCACAGGTGAGGAAGCTCGTCCCCCAGCTGCAGGTCCTGGACGAGATGCCCGCCGCGCAGACCGGCCTGCCCGCCGCCCGGAAGCTGGACCAGGACTGGCTCCTGGTAAAGGAGGCCATCAAGGAGGGCAGGGTCCTGGACAGCCTGCTGCCCAGGCTGGGTACGCAGCCCTACCCCCTGTCCCGCTGGCCTCGCAAGGGCTGCCCAAGGGGAGGTCTCTGCCCGGGCCTCCCCAAGACAAAAGCTCTGCCGCCGGCCCCCACGTCCAGGCCTCTCAGAGGTGGGCCGCCTCAGGTGCCATCTCTTCTCAGCCTTAGCCAGGCACCCCAGAGCCCTGCACAACTGCCCCCACCCACCCCACCCAGGACACTCCCCGTGAGCAGCGCCTGGCTGAGGCCCCCACACCCATCAGGAGAGGAAGAAGAGGTCTAAAACCTGGGCCCCGGGACACACCGGTGTTGGGTGGCCGGGGTCCCTGGTCTGTGGACAGAGCTTTGGGGGGCTTGGGCTGCCCGGTGGGCGGGGTCGTTGGTGACCTCCGATTTTGACCTTGGGGCAGTTCGTCCGCACGGAGACCCCATTGGAAGATTCGGCCCTGAGCGATCCCGGCCCGAGCTCCAGCCCCGGGCGGCCCGGCCTTGGCCCCTCTCCCTCCTGGCCCCTGGGGGTCCCGTGCCCGAAGCTCTGCTTCCCAAGGACACAGCCCCAGAGGATGACACCAGCAACCTCACCCACGGTAACTGGCCCGCCCCCGCCGCAGGACGTTGACCCTGCAGCCCCTCCACCCAACCCAGGCCCAGCCACTCCTCCTTCCGCAGGCTCCAGCCAGGTGCTCTGCGGAAACCCCACCAAGGGCCTTCGGGAGCATCAGCACCGCTGCCAGGTACGCCCTGTCCCCCAGGAGCCGGGACCCACCCGCACAGGGCACCCGTGTCCTGGGCCCCGCTCCCCAGAACGGCCTGGTGTCCTGGGCTGTCCTACGAGTGGACAGCACCCCGGCCTGCCAGGGCCCCCAGCTATAGCCACTGCGGGGCCAGGCCCCAGCTCTCCCATGCCCTCCGCAGCCGGACAAGTCCTTCTCCCCCAGCCTGCTGCCCGCCCAGTCCCCTCCAGGCCCCCAAACCAGCCCTTTCCCTTCTCAGACCTGGGTGCCCCCAGAGCAGCTGCCCCCACACAGGCCTGAAGACCTGGCCACCAGGGCCTCCACCCCAGGGCCTGACCCTGCAGACAGCCCGGACCTCCTGGCACTGGCCGGACTTCGGGCGTGGAGGGAACTGCGGTGGGTGCCTGTCCCTGCACGGAGCCCCGCCACGTGTGTCCTGTGTGGTGGGGGGGTCTGGGCCGGGGCCGCGTGGCTTAGGAGCTGCTGGTCCCAGGACGGCCGGAGGAGCTGGTAACGGGAGCCTGAGGCTGGGTGCCATCATGGCCCCACTCGCTTGGGAATGGCTCCAAGGCGGCAGGCTGCAGCCCCTGCCCCACGCGGCCCTCTCCCCTGCAGGCGCCTGGATTCTGGGCCGGCAGGGGCAGCGGCAGGGGCAGCAGCTCCCCCTGGCCCACGGCGGGGCCCTGAAGAACGTGAGGACAAGGCTGAGCCCAGCTCCCCAAGCCCGGTCCCAGGTACTGAGGGCCACAGCCACGGCAGGAGAGCCCTTCCCGCCGCCCGGGGCCCTGAGTAGGCTCTGACCCCAGAGGTCCTCTCCCGGGGGGCTCACACTGAGGGACAATCCGCAGAGCCCCTCCCCTGAGCCAGTGCACCACAGGCCTCCAGGGCTGGACGGGACACAGGCACCAGAAAAGGGCCGGGCGGGGCAGGAGGGGCCATGCCGATGGGCAGGCCGGCCGGGCAACTCGCAGGGAGCAGGCGGCTCTGGCAGAGGGACAGGGCCCGGCGGGCGGGCAGGAGACCGGCCTGGGAGGGGTGCCTCCCTCCACCTCGGACAGGTGAGTTCCTCCCCGAGAGACACTGGTTTCCAGTGACAGGGGCAGAGTGAGCAAACCCAGGGGCTGCGGCCAGAGCGCCTCCCCTGGGCAGCGGGGGAGGCTTCCTGGAGGAAGGGCCTGAGCAGGCGGGGCCAGCCGGAGGGCCAGCCTAGCCAGGGCCGTGGTAAGCAGGAGCACAGCTGGAGGCTGGCTGAATGGCTCTCCTGACCTCCCCCTGGCCCCCCTCATCAAAGGTACAGGGCCAAGCCTCTACCTGTCCACCTGCCGGCCTGGGGGGAGGGGCAGGAGAGGGTGGACCCTGAGATCAGCTAATCAAGAGGGGTCAAAGGCCAGCTGCCTAGTGGAGGGTGAGAAGTCACCAGAGGAGACCAGAGGAGTGACAGACACCGGGGCTCTGGAGGAGGGGGAAGGGGTATCAGAGCCCCCGCACTCCAGGCTGGGTCCAGTGGGCACTGGGTGACCCCGGACAACTGCCCCGTCCGCCAAGGTGGGTGCAGGCTTTGGTCTACAGCAGAGGTTAGGAACTGGCCGAGGGCCGCCCGCCAGCCTGTGAGCAGGCCCTCGGGGACAGGACCTGGTGACGCCAAGCCAGAGCCCAGGAGGGGCTTCCTCAGGCTGGGGTCAGAGGTGACCCCGGGGAGCAGGAGGAGGGCAGAGGGGCACTGCCTTGGGGGGCGAAGGGTTAGGGGAGCAGCCCCAGGGGATGCCCCCACCCCGTGATCCCTTGGGGCCCCGGTCTGACAGGCTCTTTTCTTGGTTTCCAGGGCCTTCCAGGACCTCGGGCTGTCACCTGCTGCCCTCTCCCCCCAAGGTCCCCATGCCACCTGATTCCAGCGGCAGCTCCTGGGGGTCTAAAGACCTGCACCTCCGGGGGCGTCGGCTTAGAGCCCTGGGGCGCTCAGGGCCTGGCCTGGGTCCGGGGCTGGCTGCCGTGGCTGCTTTGAGATCAGCCCTGGAGGTGGCCACAGGCCCGAGCTCTCCAGCCCAAGGATGTCCAGGCCCCAGGCCAGCACCAGACCCAGCAGCCAGCCCGCCAGCCCTGTGGTGTCTGCCCCGCCTGAAGCCCCTCACCCCAACCCAGTCGCAACCCTAGTGTAAGCCCCGCCCACTGCCGGGCTGGCTGGGACAGGGCCTCACAGAACCCAGAGCATCTGAGGGGAGCGGGGAGGAGGTGGGCCTGGCACAGGAGAGGCCCCTCTTGCTGGAGAGAAGTGGGGAGTTGGGACCACCAGGGAGGAGGCGCAGGAGAGAGCCTGGACTGCCCAGCCCCCACTTCTGTGGGGCAAACCTTCCCAGGCCTGGAAGAGACCGGATGGGGCCCAGGCCCAACGGCCCCTCCACTTCCCCCCAGCCCCCCTTGGAGCTGCGGCCCGGGCCCAGCGCCTCCCTGGGCGTTAAAGCCTGCGGCCAGGCCCCCCTCCCCCGCGGACCTTCAGGGACCGGGCGGGGCCACCGGGAAACCAAGAGAATCCTTCCGACTCTCAAGTGTACAGAATGCAGTTTACTTCGTAGTGACGCTGGTTCAATAAATTATGCAGCTGGCACTGCCTGCCTCCCACGGCTGTCTCCCGTGGCCCCCGGCGCCCGGCCCCCGCCCGGCTCTACACCGGCCGCCGCCACGCGTAGACAGGGATGGGCGGGCAGCTAAGGAGGCGAAAGCCGAACCTCTTCTCCCTCATGCTCTGCACCGACAGCGCCACGAAGGGGCAGTCCCGGTCCACGGCCTTCCGGCTCACCTGGGGGGGGTGGGCGTGAGGGCGGGCGGGGCCCGGAGGAAGGGGCGGGCCCGGAGCGAAAGGGGAGGTAAGGGGGCGGGACCAGTGGGAGGGGCGGGGCTTAGCGGAGAAGGGCGGGGCTAGAATGGGAGGGATGTTGAGGGGGCGGGGCTTCATTGGAAAGGGCGGGGCGTTCCACTCGCGAAGTCCCACACGCGCGCACACTCACCCGGATCCTCTGCTCCTTGTGCTCCTTCCCTGCCTGGTAGTCTGCGAAGCCCGGCCCGTCCGCTGCGGGGGACAACGGAGAAGGGGGCGTCGGGCCGGCCTCGCCCATCCAGCCGGGCCGCCCGGCCCCCCGGCCCCCGCGCACACACGCTCACGGGGCAGGGCGGGCAGAGGCTCCCACGCGTCGGTCTCGGCGCGCTCGGGGGTTGCAGGCACCTCCCCGGGGCTGGAGCGCTTGCTGGGGGTCAGGCCCGGCAGCAGGGTCCGTGACCTGGTGGGGCGAGGGGGTGTGAGCGGGCTGCATGGCCTGGGGGGCGTTTGCGGGGGCAGAGCCTGGGGAAGAGGCGGAGGTCCAGGGACCCACGGTCCCCACCTCGCCTTCCGGCGGCCCCGGGCCCTGGGCACCCGATGGCTGCGCGGGGGTCGGGGCGGGCGCCCCTTCTCCGGAGCGTCGGCCGCAGGCTCGGCGTCCGGGAGCGGGAAGCGGTCGATGGACACGGTGGTGTTGTCCTCGAAGGTCCTCGGGGCGGGCGTCACGCTGTGCGGTGCCTGGAACTGGCTGAGGAGCTGCGGGCGGTGGGCAGGGCCTGGTCACCCGCCGCCTCGCGACCCCCCCCCCACCTCCCTGCGGGGACCCGCACCCACCTCGCCCTTGGGGCTCAGGAGCAAAGTCACGAAGCTCCCGCTGGCGTGGAAGTGGCGGGGCCCCCCGCCCACGGACGAGGGCGGCTGCTTGGCGCCGCCAGGCCCCTTGCCCCGGCCCCGGGGCCCGCGCCGGGCGCGCGCGGACGCGGGAGGCGCAGGGCACACCGTGACGTGGTGCCGCGGCTCCAGCAGCGTGTGCGGCGGGAAGCGGTACAGGTACACCGGGAAGTCGTGGTCCAGCTGCTGCAGCGTGTAGCCCCCCAGCTCCACCGTCTCCTCCGTGGACTGGTTGAGGACCCGGATGAACCGCTCGCGAAGATTCACGGCCACGATCTTCAAGCAGGAGCCCTTCCGGCTGGGGCGGCGGTGGCTGGTCAGGGCCCTCCTGCTCCCCGCCGTCCCCGTGTCCCCCCCTCCCCGCCTCCCCCTCACCTCCAGGGGCACGTCAGCGTCAGCGGCCAGTCCTCGGAAACCTTGCGTGCCTTGTGCACCGGGCCGATCCGGTCTGAGAGTGAGGGGGGGGGAGGGGAGTTAGGGAGGTCTGTTTGGGAGCCAGACCCCACATGGAGCATTTTCTGGGGCATGTCCTGTGCAGCCAGCTGGCCTGCAGCGCCAGGGGTCGGGCACAGGAAGGGGGGCTGGGCCCTAGGAGCTGAGGGGGGCAGAGGAGGAGGGGTCCGAGCTGGAGCGCGAGGCCTGCCAGACCCCCTAAATCCCTCCAGAGAGGCGGGCGGAGCCGCCCAGCAGGCGGCTGGGGGACCTGGCCCAGGGGCCTGGCCGGAGGTCGCCAGGCCTGCAGGGCAGAGGGAGCGCGCAGGGGGCCGCCCAGCCACCTTCAGACCCGGCCTTGGAGTCCTTGGTGGAGCTGCGGAGGGAGCTCCTGAGCGGCACGCCCTCCATCACCCTGATGAAGCTGCCGGGGCGGAATTCCTGGGCGCACCAGGTGGAGCTCCAGGCACAGGAGTCCCCGGTGTACCTCCAGCCGTCCGAGTCCTGCGACTCCCCCGGCAGGACGATGCGGGGCCGATGGTCCTGGGAGCTCAGGGAGCTGCGGGTCTGAGCGGGTTTTCGCTCGGCCAGCACGTGGCCTGGCGCCGGGGTCGGGCGCCCGGGCGCCTTGCGGGGTCGGGCGCTCGGGCGGCGGTGGGACGTGGAGGAGGTCTCCGAGCTGCTGCCGCTGCTGCCCACGACAGGCAGGGAGCTCCACTCCACGCTCTTGCGTTCGGAATGCTGTTTGCCCAACCTGGAGGCCTGCTTTCCCGGCTTGCCCTCCCCGGAGACAGGTGTTTCCGTCGGCGAGACCAGCGGGAGCTGCGGGATCTGCCGGTGGGAGGTGCGCCTGCAGGCCACAGACTGCTCACGAGCTGCGGGGCTGCTGCCCCCGGACCCAGCCCAACCCCCAACGAGCCTCCCACGGTCGGCGGGGCACCCCAAGTGGGTCCTGGGCCCCAGGACTCAGCCTGGGAAAAGGGCACTGGGCAGGACAGAGATGGCCCGGAGCCCTTCCCTCCATCCCCAACCCTGTTCCAGCGATCAGGGATCGTGTCCGGGCACTGAGGGTGGCGCTCGGACTCCGGCCCTCCTCCGCTGCCCGGCCCGGCCGGCATCCCGCCCTGCCCAGCACAGTCACTTGGATTCCGAGCTCGAGTGAATGCTGGCCATGAGGTTGGGGTATCGATGGGCGATGGCGTTCCAGTCCACATCCTCCATCCGGAAGCCCTGCCCACGAAGCAACAGGCATGCGGCCCTCCCCTGGCTCGGAGCCGGGGGCACCTGCGGGGGACCTTGCTCACCTCGTGACGGGAGGAGCCCTCACCCTGGTCAGAGGTGTCGCTGAGGTCCAGCAGGGTCTCCGCAGTCACCACCTGCAGGAGGGACTAGCGATCAGTGGGCGGGGCTGGGGGGCACCTGTCCCCACAAGACATCTGTCCCCTTCGGCCTCACCAGCACCCGAGCCAGACACATGCTGACTGCCAGGCGGGCCGGGGCTTGTGGTTCCTCCCTGCCTCGGGCCACAGTCCTGATGGGGGAGGGAGGCAGGCTTCCCCAGCAAGCCAGAGCCCCCCGGCAAGAGGGCAAATCTGGCCGCTGGATCAGGAGGCAGGAAGGTGGGCGGGCGGGCTCACCTCCACGCTGCCCGTGGAGGACCTCAGCATGCGGCCCACCCAGGAGGAGCTGGCCAGCTGCACCAGGCAGGACTTGTGCAAGCCTTCCAGCTCCTCCTCGAGCTGGTGCATCTCGGTCTTGGTCTGCTCCAGCTGCTCCTCCAGCTGCTGCTTCTCCTGCGCCAGGAGATCCCGCCGGTAGGGTGGGGCCCTCTCTGACTCTGCCCTCTCTCCAAAGCCAGCCCCTGCCCAACGCCCCGGCCCTCTCACCAGCTGGGCCTGTTCCTTTTGCTTTTTTAACTCCAGAGTCAGCTTCTGGACCTGGGTGTGCAGGAGCTTCTCCTGACTGCGGGAGCTGGGAGAAGGGGGTGCTCATTCCCCCTCTCCCCCCCCCCAAACTGGGTTGGCCCTCAAGGAGGGGAGCGGGAGGGGCCCGGGCCAGCCAAGTCTGAGAGGTCGGGGTTGGAGGCCGGTCCTGGTTGGGCTCAGCACCCCCTGACATGTTCAAGCTCAGGGTCTAGGCGGGTGGACAGTATATCAAGTCTTTCAGGATTAGGGTTAGGCAAGAGGTAGGGTTAGGTAAGGGTCAGGGCGGGGGTCAGGTTGGGTTCCCGGTCAGCAGGGGTGGGGTGGGGTCAGGCAGAGGCCAGCGTGGCTGGGTTGGGCGGGGGCCTAGCTGTCGCTGCTACCTCTCCCTCTCCGGAGGAAGCCTGGCCACCTCGCGCAGGATGTGGGAGCGCCGGGCATCCCGCTGGCTCTGGAGGGACCGCAGGGCCTGGATCTCCAGTTCCCGCTGCCTCCACACCAGCCGCAGGGTGTGGGGATCCAGGGACTCGGGGGCCAGTCTGCAAAGCCAGCACCCCAGCTGCCTCTCAGGCCCCACCCGCGGGCCGGCTGGCCTGGCTTCTGAGTGGCCGGCCACCTCCCCCACCCTCCTTACGGCAGCTTGGTGGAGGCCACGGGTGTGGGCCTGGGCTTGGCGACGCTCCGGGGGGCGGGAGCCACCGGGCCTACAGGTGTGTCCGCCCGAGGCTCCAGGTGGCCGCTGACTGGCTCTCCATCAGCCAGAGATGGGAGAGCCTCTTCCTTGGCTTCTCCAGCCTCCGAGAAAGACGTGGGGGCCATTTTGGATGTTCTTGGAGAAGCTGAGAGGGGGGGGGGGGCTGAGTGCCCTGGATGCCATGGGCACGCATTCCCACGGGCTCTCCTAGCCTCCTGCGTGGATGCGGCTGACAGCCCCAGGCAGCACTCTCTGGGGAGTCCCTGTGCGTGTCTCTGCTCCAGCGGACACCAGGCTGTGGGTCATGCGGGTGTCCACGCCTGTGTGCTCCTGACCAGGCCAGGGCAGCAGGTCACACCGCTAGGCAACACGTCACCTGCGTTTCCGTCCATTCTCTGGGGTCTCCTCGCTATCAGCTTTGCCCTCCAGGCTCTGAGGGATCCACCCAGCCTTCAGCCTACAGCAAGGGTCCCAGAGGTTCTGGTCCTTTACCCATGATGCCATGTCCCTTCCTCCCCGCCCCCCCAGACCCAGGGCCCTACCTCTGACACTCACCTGAGGCCTGAAACCCAAGGAGACCCGGGGGAGAAAGGCTCTGTAGCATTGCCATGGATACCAGCACCAGAAAGGGAGGGGCTGTTTGTTACCAGGAGCCTCCAGGGTGACCCCAGACCATGGCCCTGAGTGAGCCCCAGCCCCCCCCCTTCCTGGAGGGCTGGCCCAGCCTGAAGGAGAAGCCCAAGGTAACTTCGGAAGGCCCAGGGCACACGAGTGCCCAGCAGGCCTGCCATGGCCATCCTTCAGCCCCGCAGGCCCTGCCCAGCCAGCCCACGGAGCTCCATCAGTGAGTATTGGGGGGCTGCTGATCTGGGAGTATGTCCGCACACTGCAGGACCACACTCCTGAGAATTTGGACCTCACTGGGCCGAACCCGCAGGAGGGGCAGAGGAAGCAGTGGATGGTCCCAGAAGCTGGGGGAGGGGCTTGCTGAGTGCCCAATGCCCACCCACCTGACCCACAGCCAGAAGCCTCACTTTCCCCTCCGTCTCCACCACCTCGTCACTGAGGGACGCCTGGAGACATCCCCATAGTCAGGACAAGTGTCCCCGCTGCCCAGACCTGATCCACAAGGCAAATGGCCTCCAGCCTTGGTCCCCCACCCCACGGCACCCCACCTTCACCCACTCAACATCCATTTATTCAGACCTTCAGCTTTTGTTCATGGGGACCTCCTGTGGTGGACAGGACATGGGCAGACGGGAGGACCGCCCAGGGTCCAGTCCGATTAGGGCAGAACTGGTTCTTTTTTCTTTTTTTTTTTTTTAAATATTCACCCGAGGATTCCCATTGATTTTTGGAGGGAGAGAGGAAAAGACAGAAATGCCAATGTGAGAGGAACACATGGACTGGTTGCTTCCTGCATGCATCCCCATCGATCTGGGCCCCCGCCAGGGAGGGACCTGGAACCTGCAACCGCGATTGGTGCCCTGGACCGGATTCCATCCCGGGACTCTTCGGTCTGCAGGTCCACGTTCTATCCACTGAGCCAAACCGGCTAGGGCAGGGACCCTGGCCGAAGAGCTGGCTTGGGCTCTCCCGCGGGCCAGCAGGACTGGCCAGGCAGAGGAGCGTGTCCACAGCGCAGGAGGGCGCTGGGCCCCACTAGGGACGGGAGGGGTGGAGAGAATTGGGCTCAGACAAAGAGCCCAGGGCCTTTGTCACCAGCACCTCCGAGGGCGAGCCCCTTCCCCCACCAGGACGGCCAGCCCGGCTGCAGCGAGAGGGGGCCGGCGGCTCCGCAGCCTCCTGGCCCCACGTATCCCATGACTGCCGCCGTGGGAGCAGGACATGGGGGCCGGGTTCTCTGAGGGCGCTGGCGGGCTTCGGGGTCCCGGGCCCCGCCCTAGATGGGTCAGGTTGGGCGGCCTCTGAGGCCGTGGGCCCGGGAATGGGGCCAGACACCTGCCCCACGCGCCGCCTCGGGCTGCAGGCTCGCGCTTCCGCGTAGCTCGCGGGCTTCGGGTGTGAGTGGACCGAGCTCCACCGGCCACTCCGCGCCGCCAAGCCCCGCCCTCACCTGGGCGCCGAAGGGGGCGGGGCGGGCGGGGAGCCAATGGAGAGAGGCGGAGCCCAACGAAGGTGGCCAATGGGCGTGTGCGAGGGGTGGGCGGGCGCGCCAAGAAACCAATGCGAGCGCGCGGGGCGGGGCCGGGCGGGCGGGCTGCGGGCCAATGGGAGGCGGACAGGGACGCTCCGCGGCGCCGGAGGCGGCAGGTTGCCGCGGCGCCGGGTGCGGGGAAGGAGTCAGTTGGAGTTCGGGTCCCGGAGGCCGGCGGGCGCCCGGGTGAGCCGCGCGGAGTCCCGGAGCCTCCCGAGTCCGGCAGCGGCTCAGAGAGAGGCTCAGGAGCCGGGCCGCGCGTGGGGGCCACACCTGCGCCCGCCCCGCGGCGGGGACGCCGGCCTCTCCAGCGAGCGCCGCGATCGGCGGGAGCGGGCGGGGGCTGCCTGCTCCCGGCTCGGAGGGTCCGGAGCGCCGAGGTCAGTCCCGGGGCAGGTGCGTTCCCATGGCAGCGGGGTGCAGAGTCGGCGTACGGGCGCCCCTGGGAGCCGGGAGGGCGCCCCGCGGGAGGGGCAGTGTCCTCCCCGCCAGGTGACTGGGGGCGGGGGGTGCAGGAAGTCCTGCATCTGGTTAATGATTCTCCTTGTTCCGGGAGTGGGGCGGGGCCAGAGGAGGCTGGCAAGTGGGGAAGCCTGGAGTGCTCCTGGAGGGCCGACTGGTTCCCCGCTTTGGGGGGCTGTCCTGACTTACCCCCACCCCAGGAATGTGTGGCCTGCGGGTAGGGCTGGGCACAGGCTAGCAGGGCGGCAGCTCGGAGCCAGCTCTGTGGGTGAGGGACAGGCCAAGGGAGCAAGAAGGGAGGGCCAGGCAGGGCTTGGCATTGTGGCCCTCCCCTGCAGGTCAGGGGCATGCCCTGTGGGCCCGCCGCCATGGAGCTGAAGGTGTGGGTGGACGGCATCCAGCGAGTGGTCTGCGGCGTCTCGGAGCAGACCACCTGCCAGGAAGTGGTGGTCGCACTAGCTCAAGCCATAGGTGAGTCCCCTCAGGGACAGACCGGCCCAACAGGTGGACCTGGGGCGGGCCGGCCCTCGGGTCCCATCTTCCCCCAAGGAGGGCGGGGCTAGCTGCGGATCCCTCACCCTCCCCTTGCTTCTCCATCTAGGGGACAAGGGGTGGAGGATGGAGGCTGACCCCGCTCCCCTCCCCAGGCCAGACGGGCCGTTTTGTGCTCGTGCAGCGCCTCCGGGAGAAGGAACGGCAGCTGCTGCCCCAGGAGTGTCCCGTGGGCGCCCAGGCCACCTGTGGGCAGTTCGCCAGCGATGTCCAATTTGTCCTGCGCCGGACAGGGCCCAGCCTCGCGGGGAGGCCCTCCTCGGACAGCTGCCCACCTCCTGAGCGCTGCCCGGTCCGCGCCAGCCTTCCCCCGAAGCCCAGACCCGCACTGGACCGTGAGCCCCAGAAAGCACCGGCCTTCGGCCCGGGGCACCCCAGGCCGGCCGCCGGGCCAGCGCCTGAGCCGGTGGCCGCCGTGGCACCGCTGCCCGGCCCTGGCGGGGACCTGCAGGACCTGGAGCGCAGGCTGCGGAGGAACGCGGCGGAGCTGGGCCAGGAGGCCTTCTGGGAGCAGGAGCTGCGGCGGGAGCAGGCGCGGGAGCGGGAGGCCCGGTCCCGGCTGCAGGCGCTGAGCGCTGCCACGGCGGAGCACGCCGCCCGGCTGCAGGCCCTGGACGCCCAGGCCCGCGCCCTGGAGGACAAGCTCCGCCTGGCTGCCGAGGCCCCCGGGCCCCCTTCGCCCACCGCGTCCGCCACCGAGCGGCTGCGCCAGGACCTGGCCGCCCAGGAGCGGCAGAGTGCCGAGGTGCAGGGCAGCCTGGCCCTGGTGAGCAGGGCCCTGGAGGCCGCAGAGCACGCCCTGCAGGTGAGCTCCTGGACCGCGCCCGCACTGGACACGGGTGGACGTGGGGGCGGTCCCGGGCTCCGGCCAGGCTCACGGCTGCGCCCACTGAGGGTCCCGTGTGCCCCAGGCCCAGGCCCAGGAGCTCGAGGAGCTGAACCGGGAGTTGCGCCAGTGTAACCTGCAGCAGTTCATCCAGCAGACGGGGGCCGCGCCCGGCACGCAGGTCTGTGGTTCCCGAGGAAGGCCGGGCTGGGGGGCTCCGCCCAGCTCCCAGCTGACCTGCTTTCCCCACAGGATCTCATGCCTCCAACCAGAGGACAGCCCCTCCCAGGAGCCCCCCGGAGTCCTGCCCTAGTGTCCAGTCTGAGCCCCGAGGGTAAGGCTGTCTGCCCCACTCTGGGTGGGATGGGGTCCTCCTGTGGCCCCCCAGGCCCCTCAGCCTGTGTCCTCTCCACAGTGTCCCCCGTGAGGCAGAACTGGAGGTAGCAGCACCTGCCCCTGCCCGGAATGAACGTCCACTGCCAGCCCAGCCCTGGGCTCTGGTGACACGAGCGAGGGCAGCCAGGGCCAGCCGAGCCTGGACCGCAGAAAGATCGGCGGCCATGGAGGACTCATGCCCCATGCAATCGGAAGCCCTCGGGCCCTATCCTGAGACAGAACACCCGGACCTGGGTCAGGAGGAGGCTGAGGACTCTCACCCGGTACTTGCCAAGCCTGCGAGCCCCCTGGAGAAGCTTGGGGCGCGGCCACTCAGAACTCGCTCCGCCCCAAAGGCCACAGCTCTCTGTGGGGCCAGGAGACGCCTGGATGCTGTTTTTAGTCTGCGGGTCTGTGCTTGTGTGTGGGAGGCATCCTTCGGTGCGTGTGCGTGTTCAGGTGCGTGTGCGTGTTCAGGTGCGTGTGTACACGAGTGTGCGAGTGCTGCCTCCCCTACCAGGACGCAGAAACCTCAATAAACTGCCGGAAGTGGCTGGAGAGTGTCCTGAACGGCCCTAGGCAGGTCTAGGAGGTCTGACACTGGGGCCCCACCCAGGGTTCCTGGCGTGTACCCCAGCTGCCGGGGGCTGGCCACAGCCAGGGTTCCTGACAAGGGGGCTCCCAGGGTCAGTGGTCCCTTGGCTCCAAGGCTGGGGCTCCTCGGCCTTCCATTTCAGGCTGCCGTACGTGCCCCCTGCAAGGGCCGCCCCCCCCCCTGGGGGGGCCCCTGCAGCCCGAGCCTGGTGTTGGAGTTGGTCAGGCTGGAGCCAGGGCTTGGTTTTATCGGACGCGCTCCCCCCTGGGCCTGCTCCTCCCCAGCAGGAGCTGCACCCCCGCCGGGGTCCCCCAGAGAGGAGGACTCGGAACATGCCAGACCTGCCTGTCAGGTTGACTAAGGCGGAGGGAGAGCTTGTGGGTGGGTCCCAGGACTGCTTGGCCGGGCCCAGGGAGCTTTGCCCAGAGGAGCATTTGAGGCCCGTGAGGGTGTGGCCGCCTGCCTGCCTGCCAACACCCCCTCACTCCCCAGGTGGGCGGGCCTCTGCGGGGAGCCCGCAGCCGGAAGTCAGGCTGACAGCCAGCTCGCAGTCCTTCCCTGGGCTGCGGAGGCCAGAGGCCTCTGTGACGGCCAAGACGGGGGCTCTGCCTCGGGTGCAGCCACGGGATCTGGGGACCAGGATGGTGACATCCGAGGTCAGTGGTCGGCAAACGGTAGCTCGCAAGCCACATGCGGCTCTTTGGCCCCTTGAGTGTGGCTCTTCCATAAAACACCACGGCCTGGGCGAGTCTATGTTGAAGAAGTGGCGTTAGAAGAAGTTTAAGTTTAAAAAATGTGGCTCTCCAAAGAAATTTCAATCATTGTGCTGTTGGTATTTGACTCTGTTGACTAATGAGTTTGCCGACCACTATCCTAGGTCATGGGGTTTGGGCTGAGTTTTGGGGTTGGCCACATTGGGATGGAGTCAGCCTTCTCCTGGGGTGGCCGAGTCAGGCCTGGTGCTCCCCACTTCTCTGGAGCAGACTATAGGGGCTGTGAAGCCCTAAGCGTCGGGAGCAAGGGAGCCAGAGCCCAGCTTGGGGGAGCCATGACAGTGGGGGGTGAGGATGGGGGGACTTCCTGCCGAGTCAGCACAGGTGGGGAGTGGCAGGGGGAATCCTCTGGGAAGCACCCAGCCGGCCACACTCCCGCCTGCACTGCCCAGCTCAGCAGCCTCCGAGCCCCAGACAGATCCCGGCACAGGGTCACATGGGGGTGGCCTTCTGGAAAGGCTGATGGGCCATGCCCTGGTGGAAGGGCTGGGAGCCCTGGGCCTGCTCCCCTCACTCACAGCCCCCACTCTCAGGAGGTGGGGCGGATCTGGGCCCCAGCCCTGAGCTTTCATGGCTCACCTCGCATGCTGAGCACACTGGGAGCAGCGGCAAGGCCAGGTGCCAGCAGGGATCATCCTACACACGCACACGCACACGCACGGGACGGGCAGGACTAGCCCTTGCCCTCCCCGGTATGGTGAGCTTCCTCACCAAGACTCCCAGCCCCAAAGGGAGCAGGCACCGAGCGGTCTCCTGCGCCCGCTTCCAGGGACAGGTGTCTGCTCCTGGCTGTCCGGCTCAGGCTCAGGGAGCAGGCAGAGGGCGGGGGGCCGCTATTCCGGATGCACGAAATCCCACCCACCAAATGTCAGAGTGCTTTGGTCACGCCGCACGCCTTTGGCTGAGAATTTATTTTTGAGTTTTAACTCACAAGCTGAAAACAGGTGCTGAGGTGAGGAGAAGCCCAGCTCCCCCCGTGCCCGGTGAACTGCAGGGCCGGGCTGGCCAGCTCCCGGGAGGTGAGGCGGGCCTGCGTGAGGATGGACAGCCCGCATCCCTGGCCGCCGCTGCTCCTCGGGGTCAGGCCCCCACGGACCTCACAGCGCCTGTCCCCCCTCGGGCTGGGGCCACACCGGGCTCCCCGAGGGCCACCACAGGAGGGCACTGCCCAGGGGCTGTAAAACTGCTCCACGGGTTCCACCCCATGGCAGCCACAGCCCCCCTGCCACCTGCAGAATCTGGCCCCACCAAGCCTGCCGTGTGACACCACAGCGACCATCAGCATGGGTCCTTCCGAAGTGAAGTCCACGCCCACCCAGTCCTTCAGGCCTCGGACAACAGCAGGCCCGGCGCCAGCCCTCACCCCGCTGCCCGGAGAGGGCCCGGAGCGGGACAGGTCCTGCAGCCCAGGCGGCTCAACGTGTCCTCCGTGCACCTGAGCGCTCCCTGCAGGGGAGGCAGGCCCCCGCTCAGGCCCAGGGCCCCGCCTCCGGAAGCGGGACGGGTACGCGCTGGGCACCACACATGGGGCCTTGCCGTCCTCCGTGGCCTCGCTGAAGTGGTCGAAATGCGCAGAAAAGCCACGTCCGGCACTGTCTTCCTTCAAGTTCCCAGCAGGGCCCCCAGACGTGGGTCCTGGAGCTCCGGTCGGCGCGGCAGCCCGAAGACCATCCCGGGAGCGCGCACAGCTGGCCCCTGGCACCCACGGGGAGGAAGTTTCCTCCCAGAGGGCCCTGCCCCCGCCTGAGCCCTCTCGTGGGGGCAGCGAAGCCGCTCAATGCCCTCCTCTCTCTCCCACCCCCTGGGTGTCTGCTGGACGCAGATGGCAGACCCTTCCCTAGGGGCCCCTGCCCCCCCCTCCCCTGGCCGCGCGCCCTCCGACCCGCTGTGGCCCGTCCCCGCCCGGCGTGGCCTCCCCTGCCCCGGTGGCCTCCCCTGCCCGGGGTGGCCTCCCCTGCCCGACGGCGCAGGGTCCGGAGGGGCCGGCGGTCGCGCTGCCCAGGAGCAGATCAGCCGCTGTCACACGCACAGTGGGTCCGGAGCAGCGCAGTGTGCGGTGGGCAGTGGCTGCCCTGCGCCCGGAGGGACGCCGGGCGGGCGGAGGAGTCGTCCCGCACCCCAGCCCTCCTTCCCCTCCCACCTAGGCGTCCGAGCCCCGGCCGCTGGCCAGGGCGGGCGGCTGGTGGGATGCGCCCCGCGCGCCGGCCCGGGACCCCGGCGCGTCCCCCGCACCCCGGGCGGGACGGGGGCGGCTCTCCGCGCAACTTCGGCTGCGGCCGCGGCCCCTCTGCGCCCCCCAGCCCCGCGCCCGCGCCCCGCGCCCGGCCCGTATGCAAATGAGGGAGCCCCGCAGCCAATGGCCGGCCGGGCCGGGCCCGTCCTGCCGCGCCGCAGCCAGTGGGAGCGAGGCGGGCGCGGACGCCACGCCCACCGCCGCGCGGCCCCTCGCGGGCGCGGCCGGCGCGTTCCTTTCCGCACGTCGGCCTCGGGGCGGGGCGCCACCTGCCGGGCGGGGCCTGGGCCGGCCCCTCCCCGCGGCCGCAGCCGCCGCCGCCGCCGCGCAGGGCCCGCCGCCCGGCACCCGCGGGGCTCCGCGCACGTAGCCGGCCGGGGCCGGGGCCCAGGAGGGGCCTCGGCTTTGGGACACACGTTCTGCCCGCGTCGCCCGCGCCCATCTCGGGGGTCTGGCTGGCGGGAGGGGTCACTCAGTCTGTGGTCGTTGGTTGCAGAGGCCCCGGACTCTGCCTCCGCCCCGTGTGTCCGCACACCCCGCGGCCGGCCCGGGGCGCCGGGACCCCTCCGGTGGGATCCGGTGGGAAGGCTGGGAGTCCGGAGCGCGGGCCCAGGGTCGGGCCGGGCATGGAGAGGAGTAATCAGGGGAGTTGGTGACTCATCCAGGGGCCGCCAAGGGACAGTGGGCCCGGGCCCCTTCTCTTCCCACTCCCTCATGCCCCCGTGGCCCCGGGGTCCCGAGGCAGAACCAGGTCATCCAGACCCTTGCTGGGCAGAGGCGCCTGCTCCCCTTTCCTTCCTGGTACAGGGCGTCCCCGTAAGCTTTGGGTGCCCCCTCCATGGTCAGCAAGAGTTCCCCCACCTCCCTCAAACCAACCAGAGCCTGGCCTTCCCGGAGCCCCCCTCTCCTGGCTCCAGGAAGCTCCAAGGTCCCCCCGGCTGGCTCTCCATTGGCACCGCGGTCCTTGGCCCAGGGTGAGGGCCCCAGCCACCCTGGCCGTCTGGCTGCCCTCCTTCCTCCAACGGACAGCCCCCTCCTGGGCCTCCCTGCCCCGGTGACTAGTCTGCATCCCCCGTCAGTCTGGGCTCAGCTGCACAAACCCAGCAAGGCCCCTGCTGCCCCTTCCACCTTCACAGGCACTTTTTATTTTTATTTTTTTATTTTATTAAATATTTATTTTATTGACTTCAGAGAGGGAGAGGGAGAGAGAAACATCAGTGATGAGAGAGAATCATTGATTGGCTGCCTCTTGCATGCCCCCTACTGGGGATCCAGCCCGCAACCCAGGCATGTGCCCTTGGCCAGAATCGAACCCGGGACCTTTCAATCCGCAGGCTGACACTCTGTCTACTGAGCCACACCAGCCAGGGCCACAGTCACTTTATTTCTTCCCTCGAGACTGGCGCCGGGTGGCTCAGGGCTGGGACCTCAGGAGGGTGGGGGCGGGTGCAGAGTGCTGTGGGTGCGGCCACCTGTGGGTGGGGAAGCAGCGCAGGGTGATGAGTGGACCGCTCTAGAGGGTCAGAAGTTCAGGGCCACACGGCCTGGATCCCCTGGGCCCCGGAGGAGGCCCACACTCAGACAGGGCAAAGGTTCGGAGGGAAGAAGTCTGGGCCGCGGACACCGAGAGGCCGGAAGCCAGGGTGACTCCCGTTTCAATCTTGCCCTGTTGGTGCAACCCCAGCTGTGCCCCCATCCCGGCAGTTCCAAACGCACCGTAACGCAGTGGGCTCAGGGGTGGTCCCTCAGAAAGATATGTTCGGCCTGTCCAGTGGCTCAGTGCCGGAGCATCGACCCTGGCACCAGAGGTCAAGGTTCAATGTTGGGGTTGCAGCCCATCCCCCATAGGGGGCGTGCAGGAGGCAGCTGATTGATATTTCTCTATCATCCGTGCTTCTATCTCTCCTTCTCCCTTCCCCTCTCTAAAAATATATAAAAGTACACACACACACACACACACACATATATATATATATATATATATATATATATATATATATTCTTTTATTGATTTCAGAGAGAAAGGGAGAGGGAGACAGACACATCAATGATGAGAATCACTGATTGGCAGTCTCCGCTCTGGGGATCAAGCCTGCAACCCGGGCACGTGCCCGCGGCCAGAATCAAACCCAATCCACAGGCCGTCGCTCTATCCAAGGAGCCAAACCAACCAGCGGGGAGAGTGTATTTTCAGAAAGACGCGTCCTGTCCGAATGCCTAGACCCTGTGAATGTGGCCAACTGGGAAGGGGTCTTTCCATTCAGCCTGGGGTTTTGAGGTGAGGTCACCCTGAGGGCCCGGCAGGCCTAAGTCCTGTCCTCGGGCGGGTGAGGCAGACACCCGGGCAGAGGCCGGTGAAGGCAGAGGCAGAGCCTGGGGCACCAGAGGAGGCCAGGGGAGCCTGGGGCACCCACACCAGAAGGACAGACGGGGTTCTCCTTACAGACGTGGGAGGAGCAGGCGCTGCCAGCCTTGATGCCAGCCGAGAGGCACTGCCGTGCCAGCCACCCTCTCCGGACCCTTCCCCTGGGGCCCAGAGAGGGGTCACTGTGGGGGTCCCCCACTCTTCCTTTCTGCAAAGTCCTCTCCACACCCGGTAAGGATGCTCTTCTCTCTCCTAACAAAACGTAACTCAGCCCTCTGGTGGCCACTCCTCGGCTACCTCCCCTGGCAAAACCACGGCAGACTTGGTGCTGGCTGTCCCGTTCCTCTGTTACTCGCCTCTCACGCTTTCTGTGGTGGTCAGCCTCACCCAGGGAGATGTTCCCCACGGATTTTTAGAGAGTGGAAGGGAAGGGGAACCGCAGAGAGAGAGACACACATCCATTGGGACTAAGCCTGCACCGAGGTACCTGTCCTTGACTGAAATAAAACCCATGACCCTTCAGCCAGCAGGCTCTAACCATTGAGCCAGCCAATCTGGCTAGGGCCCATTCTCTTTAACTCCCTCCACCGCCCCACCCACCAGTGGCCGCCACCTGGCTCCACCAGGCCAGTCCTGGGTGTGCTTTTCTGGCTGACTTCCCAAGCCCAGCCCCTGAAAGAAAGTCTCTTCTGGGATGTCCCAAGCTTGTCCTCGGGTTCCCCCAGGGCCTGCCCTGAGCATGGCTCCCATCTTGACCTGGGCCAGGACGGTCCCTGAAGGCGGTCACAGAAGTGGCCCGCTCTCACCGCTCCAGCCTCTCCCTCGGGGTTCCTATAAGCCAATGCATGTCCTGCTGGGACCCCCCAGCTCCCCAGAGCCCCTGGCCCTGCAGGCCGGCCTCTCCGCCACTCGGCGCACGGGCCCAGCCCCGCAGCCGTCCACCCGGCCGGCCCTGTCCGCACGCGCAGCCCTCCGCCGAGGTCAAGTCCAGCCTCATCCCCTCGCTGCGCCCGGGGCCACCTGCTTATCGGCCACAGCGCGAGCCCGTTGGTCCCACAGCACGCGGGGCACAGGCACAGCGCCCGCAGCGCTGGTGTGCACCGGGCCGGGCCCGCGGCGGCGTGTCCTCGCCAGAGCCGCGCACCGAGGGCTCGTCCTGGCTCAGTCCGCGAGGGAACCGGGCGCGAAGCTGCGGGCCGCCGCGGCCGCTGGCGGGGGCGGGGCCTCCTGGCGGGGGCGGGGCTCTGGCGGGGGCGGGGCCCAGGTGAGCAGACGGCCGCTCCCATTCGCTCTGGGCGGCGGGCGCGGGTCGGACTGTACCATCTCCCAGTGGGGGGGCGGTCCGGGACGACCCAGCGGCGGGGACGCGGACACCCCAAGCTATCCCCGGACCCGGGCCTCGGGGCATGCGTCCTCAACCACACAGTGTTTCCAGCGCCCCGCGGCCCGCGACCGCGAGGAACGGCCTCCTTCTCCGCTTCAGGCCTCTCCTGCGCTCCCTTGTCTGTGGTTCCCGCCAACGGGCGGGGCGGGAGGGACCCGGAAGTCGGCTCGTGCCCTTCCGGGTCGAGGGGCGCGCGGCAGCGGCGGCGGCGGCTGCGGCGGCGGCGGCCGGGCCTAGTCGAGGCTCTCGGTCTGGTAGCGGCGAGCGCCCGGGAGCGGCCGGCAGGGCTCGAGGTTCCCGGGTACGTGCGGGGGCGGCGCCGGCCCCAGGGTCCCTGCCGCGTCCGGGCCGCGCGGTGGTTCCGGGCGCCGCGCGCTTTGTCTGCGGCCTGCCGGCCGGAGCGAGGCCTGCGTCCCGGGCGGGCGGCGGCGGGGAGGCCTCGCGCCGGGGCTGGGGCGCCCCGCGGCCTGCGGGCGGGTTTCCGGGGTGCCGCCTTCCTGCCCGGGCCGCGGGGAGCCCACCCGCCCCCGCCCCTTCCTGTGACTCCCCGCCCCCGCGACTCCCACCTGCCGTCCCGTTGGAGCGAGCCGTGACCCGCCGCCAACTCGTTTCCAGCTCCCGGCCCACGTCGCTGCGTCGGCCGCGCCTGCGTCGGGCAGGCCGGTGCGGCCAGGGGACGGTCTCGTCCTGAAGTCGTAGTTGGCGCCAGTCTTTCGGGAGGAGGTGGGATCGCCTTGAGCCCGGAGAGGTTGGGGAGCCCCCAGTGTCCCCCGCAGCTGGGAGTTCAGACTCTGCTGGTCTGTCCAGCAGCCGAAGGGGGACCTGCCCGGTGACCCACAGAACCTGAGGCTCGGGTGAGGTTTGACGTGGGGTTCAGCACGTCTCCCCTCTCTCTGGGCCTGCAGGAATGTTGAGTCGGGGCTGCTCCTTCTGGCCCGTTTCCTGCACCGGGCGAGCCCCTGTGTGGCCCCTCGGTGGCATCTTAGCTTTCTGGGGTTCAGGGCAGGTAGTTTCCCGGTCTCACAGCCGCTGAGGCAGCCGCTTAGTAAAGAACGGCCCACCACGCCCAGGCCTGGGCCCGTTCGGTCACCCCCCGCCGGAGGCTGTCCGTTCCCTGGCAATGGTCAGAACGGCAGGCGCGTGGGTCCCTGAATTTGAAGAGCGGGGAAATTCCCTGCTTTAACTCCTGCCCCCCTGTACCCCAGAGCTGGAGGCTGAGCAGGAGAACCACAGAATGCTGCCGGCACCCTGGAGGGCCAGGGGCTTCCCCGAAGAAATGGCCTCTGGCCGTGCTCTGGCCTGTGGGAGCCGGGCCGCTGTGGGGTCCCTGGCTGGGGTCTTCCTTGGTACTGGTGTAGGCACTGCTCCGGAAAGTTCTTTTGGAGGCTCCCCGGGTCCTTTCTCGGGGTGCAGCCAGCATGCACTGTTGTGTGATGATGCAGGCAGGGGTGTGCAGAGGCCTTTGGAGGGACAGCTAGGCCCTCCCTGAGGTCAGATGCCTTCCCTGGTGTTTCTGGCAAGCCCTGTGTGCCAAACCCATCATGGCCTCCTTGCCAGGGCCCCTGCCAGGCAGGCCCAGGTCTCGGCGCCCCAGGGGAGAAGCCAGGTGCTCTCCGCCGTGCTTTGCCTTAGTGGCTGTGAAGCATGGCCGCGGGTGAGGACCTGCCCTGCTCTGGGCTCTGCGCCCGCAGGTTAGTCCTGGCGCCTGTGGCCAGTGCGCACTCCTGATGGGCCGTGGCCCTGCCACCTTCGGGTCCATGGTCTTCAGCACAGGTCGTGGCCAGGACGTGGGCACAGGACGCAGGGTCCTGCCGCACTGCCGTGCACCAAGCACTTGGCGGGGCGGGGCTGGGTTTCTTAACGTGGGGCCACTCGTGGACTTACGGGCTGACAGGTCCACCAAACCCTCTGAGGTCGCTGGTCCCAGGAACCCACACCATTTGGCCGTTGGCAATTTCGCCACATTCAGCGCCTCGCTGCCGTCCTGGAGTCTGGAGCTTGGTGTGGGGAGTGGGCTGCTGTGTGAACTGGCCATGGCCCCACCGGGCTCGTCCCTGGGAGCTCTGTGTGGTGGTAGCCCCACCCGCCGCCTGCACACACACACACACACACCCCACCACCTGCGCCGCCTGCACCCGTCATGGCCGCCTCGTCCTCTGAGCACGAGGGCCTTTGGCTCCTGGCTGGGCACTCTGCGGCCCCCCTTGCTTGGTGCTTCTGCCTCCGGAGAAGGGCAGGGGGCTGCCGGGAGGAAGCGCACTCCTGCCTGAGTGGCTCCCTCAGAGAAGGAACCTCATTCGGGGACCAGCGCTGGAGGCTGTGGTGTGGGACGGAGAGTGTCTTGATGCACTCAGGCCCTCTGTCTGGGTCTGTGTTGTCCGGGCAGAGGGCTTGCAGAGAGGTCCCACAGGTGTCCCCCTCGGAGGTCAGGAGCCCGAGGGGGTGGACACGGTGGCTGAGGGGCGGAGCCTGGCTTCCATGGCCCCTGCTGCCCCCGGATGTTCTGGGTGAGCTAAAGCTCACGGTTGGGGGGGTCCGGAGCAGAGGCCGCTGGCAGCCCTTGGCTGAGCGGGACCTGCCTGGGGGTGCCCTGCTGCCGAGGGGTTTGTTGGAGGATCTGCCTGAGCGCGGCAGTGCCGAAGCTGCCTCCCTCGGACACAGCCGTTCTCGGCCGGCTCGGCCTCCGCGCCTCCTGTCCTGCAGGGGCCGCGTCCAAGGTTGATGGCTCTGGTCTCTTCCTTCAGGCCGAACCCCATGTCCCGCGATGGATGAGGACAGCCTGGATGAGCTGGTGGACCGCAGCCTGGGGTGCAGCGCTGCCCCCGAGGCCAGTGATGCGGGTGAGCCCCCCCCCCCCCCCCCCCCCGCCAGAGCCGAGGGCGGGCTCAAGGCCGGCACCTTCACCGGGACATGGCCTCCAGGAGAGCTGAGCGCCCCTCGGCTCAGTTGGAGCCTTATCCCTACGCCAAGGTTCCGTTCCATCTCCCTGGGATGTTTCCCTCCCCCAGTCCCTCTCTCTCTCCCCCCTCCCTCCCTCCCTCTTTAAAATGATTAGACAGAAAAGCCGAGTTCCCTTTTGGCCAGTGTCTGAAAGATGTCTGCAGGACTCTGTTTAAACTGCAGAAGTGGTACATTCTTTTGTCTTATTTTCATTTTTTAAATGTTTTAAAATAACCTTTATTGTTGAGTATTATTTCTAACGTGAGCAATGCAGATGGAATAGAGCAAAGGGGCTTTGCTTTTCCTACTCCTGTCCTTCCCAGCCCCACGTCCCACCCTGCCAGCAGCTGCGGCCCCCTCCCCCCACTGTGCCTGTGCCCCCTCCTGCCTCGGTGACTGCGGCTGTTTGTCCTGTCTTGGTCTAGAGGAAAGCAGTGACGGTGCCAGTGGGGGCTCCGAGGACACGGACAGTGAGCTCGGCGACGGCTCCGATGGCGAGGAGGAGGGGGACCCGGAGGATGGATCTGGTGAGCGCTGCCTCGGAGCGGCTGCGAGGGCGGCTGGTTCCAGACGGCCCCGGGGCCATTGCTGCTTGACCGCGCTGGCCGCTGAGGGGCAGTCCCCTGTGGGGTGTCCTCCATGCCCACGGGTGACGGCTCCCTTCGGTGTGACACTTCCTTTCGTTGGGTGACGCGATTTGCTAGGACCAGAGATTACAATGTGCAAGAGCACAGAGCAGCCCTAACCGGTGTGGCTCAGTGGATAGAAAGTTGATCTGCGGACGTAAGGGCCCCAGATTCGATTCCGGTCAAGGGCATGTACCTTTTTTGCAGGCACATCCCCGGTGAGGGGTGTGCAGGAGGCGGCTGATCAATGTTTCTGATTCTATCTAAAATACGGGAAAAAAAATAGGAAAATATTAAAAAACAAAGGAAAAAAGAGCACGGAGCAGCAGGAATGGCAGTTTCCAGGGAGACCACCTTCCGTGCCTCCTGCCAGAACGGAAGTGTAGTGCCCCCTCCAGACCCTGGGTCTCGGTGGACAGAGCACGCCCTGGCCCAGGCTTCTGACCAGGTCCTCGCTGCTAGGGGCTCCTGCCTGTGCTCACTCGTGTTTTTTTGTTTGTTTGTTTTTTTAAAAATATATTTTATTGATTTTTTACAGAGAAGAAGGGAGAGAGAGAGAGAGCTAGAAACATCGATGAGAAACATCGAATAGCAGCCTCTTGCACACCCCCTACCGGGGATGTGCCCGCAACCAATGTACATGCCCTTGCCCGGAATTGAACCCAGGACCTTTCAGTCCGCAGACCGATGCTCTACCACTGAGCCAAACCGGCTTCGGCTCGTTTTTTTTTTTTTTTTTAATACTTTTTATTGATATATATATATATATATATATATATATGTATATGTATATGTATATGTATTCCCCTCCACCCCCCGGGGGGTGGGGGAAAAAGAGAGAGAGGAAAAAAACCTATGTTTGGCAGCTGCTTCCTGCATTCCCCCGAGTGGGGATCGAGCTAGTCTCCCTACTGGGGCCTGTGCCCTGACCGGGAATCAAACTAGTGACCTCTTGGTGCGTGGGACGACGCCCTCCTCCAGGGTCACTGCTTGTTGGCAGAAGCCCGGTGCCGGGCAGGGCCGTGGTCCGGTTTCTGGCCGGCTGGTGGGCACTGTCATCGCTCCTGGCGGCATCCTCGGCCGCCCAGCAGGAGCGCTCAGACCTCTGCAGCCGGCCAGGGGAGCGGCGCTTGGCGGGCTCGCCTGAGGCAGTCGACCCGACCCGGGAACTGCTCTGCCAGGGCGGTAGCGTGGTGGGCACCGGTACTGCCACACGCAGAGGGTGACCCGGTGGGGTCCTGGGACCCGCGAGGCGGCCACCCCACTGCTCTGTCCTCTGTGCACTGGGTATTGTTCTAGAGGCGCTTGGGGAGGACAGAAAACTGACCACAGTGACTGTGCAACCGAGTGTCCCCTTACATCTCTGCCTCCGACCTGGGCGCCTCGTGGTCCGCCCAGAGGGAGTGGGCCCGAGGGCCGTGTTGTCGGAAGGCGGCGGGCGGCTCTTTCACACTTGCCACGAGGAGGGGGTGGGAGTGTGCGCCGTCCGGGGTGCTGGCCTGGGAGTTGGCCTCGTCATGCCCGGCCCGGAGGGTCTGACCGCTCGGGGCTGGAGCTGGGTGCTTGGCCGGTGCTGTGCTGCTCGGCGTCTCGGTCCACGGTGGTCGCTCACGTTGTCCCTTCTCTCTCTCTCTCTCTCTCTCTCTCTCTCTCTCTCTCTCTCTCCCTCTCCCTCTCTCTCTCCCTCTCTCTCTCTCTCTCTCTCCCCCTCGGTTCCGAAGAGTCCGAGGACGACGACAGTGACGATGACGGGGAGGCGCTGGTGGCGGCCGACCCGCAGGGGGAGCTGGTGGCCAATGGCGCAGGCGATTCTGACGACGACGCAGAGAGCTGCCCCATCTGCCTCAACACGTTCAGGGACCAGGCCGTGGGGACGCCGGAGGGCTGCGCCCACTACTTCTGCCTGGACTGCATCCTGGAGTGGGCCAAGGTGAGGGCGCTCCCGCCTCCTGTCGGAGGGCCCGCCCGTTCTGCGCGGAGGCCTCACCCGGAGGGCAGGGCGCGGTTCCCAGGGCCCCGCGCCCCACGGAGGAACGCCAAGCGAGAGCCGCTCCTCGGTGGCGCTTCGTCGTCGGTGATGGCTACGCCGGACGTGGTCCGGGAACGGGTGGGCCAGGGGACAAGTACCCGGTGGGCACAGCGGCGCCTCTGGGCAGAGGGGCTCCTGTGAGCGTGTGCGCGGCCGGGCAGCTCAGTACGCGGCCGGACAGCTCAGTGCCGGCGGCCTCCTCGCCCTCTGGGAGAGTGCACAGGGGAGGACCCAGTGAGGCTCCCGGACGGCCCGGGAGGGACTTACAAGTGGACGGTGAGCACAGGAGCCGGCGGGACACCGCTGTGCGCACCACAAGGCAACGGCCCTGCACAGCCCCTGGGGGCCCTCCGGGGAGGCGGAGCTGCTGGCCATGGGGTGGGCAGAGCCCAGTGCTGTGCCATGGCCTCCCACAGTGAGGGCCCTGGACCAGTGGAGCTGGAGGACCAGCTGCGTCCGGCAGACACGTCCGGGGGTGTGCGCAGCGGCTCTGCTTTCCCGCCGCAGAGAGCCAGCAGGGGGAGGCGCTGGCTGCCTGTGCGAGGCCGGGTGAGCCCAGACCCCAGCGGGCACGTGGAGGTTCACAGTGACAAGCACGTGCGCTGTATACGGTGCACCGGTAAAGGCGTTCTGTAGCGCTCACATGGGAGACGCTGTTGAGGCAAGATCGATCTCTGCAGCGTACCTGCTGCGGGGACGCTCTGCGCACTGAGGGAGCAGCCATGGAGCGTGGGCAGAGAAGGGGCTCCGGGGGTGTCACCTGTCCCCTGTGCTCCCTTCACGCCTGGGAGCGCCGTGAGCACACGCCCGGCTCCCTGCCGCCTCTTCCTCCAGGCGGCAGCTCCACGTGGAGACGGAGACGCGCCTGGCGGGGTGTGAGCATCTGTCGGGTGCGAGGGCGCCTGCTTGTTCGAGGGGCGTTAGTGCAGGTGACCCGCAGGGTCCTGATCCCGTTCCTGTTCTCACAGAATGCCAACTCCTGTCCCGTCGACCGGACTCTGTTTAAGTGCATTTGTATTCGAGCCCAATTTGGTGGAAAAGTCCTGAAGAAGGTGAGCGTCCACGCTGTGGAGCCCCCACCGTCGTGTCCGTGGCGCGGTCTCTGTCTGGCGGGAAAGCACGCATTCGCATTGTCTTCCTGAGCTGATGCGGACTGGCCCCCGCTGTGTGGGACCCCACCAGGTTGCCATTCGCGGCTGTGGGGAGGGTGCTGGGGGAGGCAGGGGCGTGTCCACAGCATCGCGCGGACCGGGCTTGAATGACGGCAGCTAGGTTCCCTCGTCTCCGTGACCCTTTCCGAGCGGGAGCGGCAGTGCCTGCTGCCGGAGGCTGCTTTCCTGTCCTCCCAGTGCCCGGGGGCTGGGGGCTCCCCGTGCCGGCTCTGCGGTGGGCCCCCGTGGCACCGCTTGGTTTTCGGTTGAATCGCTTTTTCTTCTTGATAAACGACCTTGAAATGGTCTCCAAACACAGACCCCCGTGTGCGTGTGAGTCCCGAGCCTCTGGTGGGCCTGGGGCCACGGAGACGCCTCCGGAAGCCGAGGGAGCGGCTCCGGCCGACCAAGCAGCGTGGGGCGGGTGGGCGCCGAGTGCCCGTGAGCAGCAGCCCTTCGCCTCCAGGTGCCGGTGGAGAGCGCCCGGGCCGGAGAGGAGGAAGAGGACCCCACCTTCTGCGAGGTGTGCGGCCGCAGCGACCGCGAGGACCGCCTGCTGCTCTGCGACGGCTGCGATGCCGGGTGAGGGCTCCCTGCCAGGCCCGGCCGCCGGCGGGACCGCCGACTCCCGGGCGGACGCCAGCACCTCGGGCGCCTCGGCACCTGCTCCGTGGCGCCCGGCGCGGCGTGCGGCAGGGCCGCGTCTGACGGCCCTTCACCCCGTAGGTACCACATGGAGTGCTTGGACCCCCCTCTCCAGGAGGTGCCCGTGGACGAGTGGTTCTGTCCGGGATGTGCCAGCCCCGGAGCTGCCGGCCGTCCTGCAGGTAGTGCCGCCGCCTCAGCGGCCACGTGGCCGGAGCGGGTGGTCCGGCCCGGCCAGCCGGGGGGCTTGGGGGGGAGCGGGGCCCGGCTTCGGTGCTGCCAGTCCGGGCGGCTGCACCAGCGGCCCAGCATCTCCGTTCTTCCCAGACGTGGACCCCGTGTCCGAGGAGGAGGTCTCTCTGCTCTTGGTCGACGTGGTACCCACCGCCAGCCGGCTGCGGCCTCGTGAGGGGCGGACCCGGGCCATCGCCAGGACGCGGCAGAGTGAGCGTGTCCGAGCCACTGTGAACCGGAACCGCATGTCCACTGCCAGGAGTATCCAGGTGGGTGCTCTCCCCGGGGTGGGCACCGCCGGCCTCAGGGCAGGCTGCCCTGCAGTTGTGCCCTCCTGTGGGAGCATTGCTGGGCGGGGAGTGGTGCTCTCAGCACACGCCGCTGCCACCACAGCTCCCGGGGGGCCGCCTGCAGTCCATCCGGCCCCCGTATCCTGGGGGGTGGCTCCTGCTCCGTGGGCGCCTGAGCCTGCCTGCCCTCCTCCCCCACCTCCCCCTGAGCCTGCTTCCTGGGAGCCTGCCCTCCCCAGGCCGGTCCCCCTGGTCCCGGTTGGTGGGAAGCACCCACTGTCTGGAATCGAGAGGGTGATGCCAGCTGGTGGGGTGGCCCAGGCTGTGCGTGTCCCCACGTGGCCTGTGCCCACCAACCCCCCTGCGTGCAGCACGTTCCCAGGTACCTGGTGTCTTCCCTGCTTGATGAGACCATCGAAGCCGTTGCCTCTGGTCTGAGCACAGCCGTGTATCAGCGCCCCACGACGCCGCGGGCCCCCGCCAAGCGGAGGAGGAAAGCAAGTAAGCCAGGGCGGGGCTGGTTTGTCTGCGCCCAAGTTCCCGGGAGCCGCAGTCCGCACGGGGGTGTCAGAGCTTCGGGCCAGGGCACTGGGCCGTGCGGGGCTCACCCGCACCAGCCGCACAGTCAGGGTCTCCTCCCCCTCGGTGCATGGCTGGACAGACGGTGCCCTTCCCACCGGGGGCACCGTGGCAGCCACGGCTCTGGGCCGGTCTGGCATGTGCTGCCTCTCTGTGGCCCCTGGGCAGCTGGGAGCGGTCCTCGGTCACACTGGTTCTCGAGTTAGAATTCAGCATCGCGGCTCTCACTTCTTGTGTCGCACGTGCGTGTCTTTTCTGATGCCGTGAGCCCGGTTACACTCCTGACGTGTGTCTCACGGAGGGCAGGCTCTGAGTGGGCGCTCCGGGGCTGCCCTCATCCCGTGAGCGTCCGCTGGGACGGGGCGTCCCCTGGGGGAGGTGGCAGGAGGCTGTGTGTGGTCACACCTCGTTTGCTGTATCCGCTTGAGCGCTGGTTTGTTCGTTTGCTAAAGGAGTTCTGGCGGGGGTAGGTCAGGCTGCACTGTCGGGCTGCAGAACGGGGCCCAGAGCCCGCTCCGTCCTCCCCGCTCAGCCCGGCCCCCTCGTCCGCACCCAGCCCGGCCCCCTCGTCCGCACCCAGCCCGGCCCCCTCGTCCACACTCAGCCCGGCCCCCTCGTCCGCACTCAGCCCGGCCCCCTCGTCCGCACTCAGCCCGGCCCCCTCGTCCGCACCCAGCCCGGCCCCCTCGTCCGCACTCAGCCCGCTCTGTCCTCCCCGCTCAGCCCGGCCCCCTCGTCCGCACCCAGCCCGGCCCCCTCGTCCGCACTCAGCCCGCTCTGTCCTCCCCGCTCAGCCCGGCCCCCTCGTCCGCACCCAGCACGTGCGCCGGTCCTCGCAGCGCCCTCTCCGTGAGCGTGGCCGTGCGCCGGGAACGGAGGGCATGGCGGTGCCGGAGAGTGAGAGGTGCCCACTCGAGCAGCGTCCGGCGGGGTTCCGGCGTGTCACAAAGGCCGTGGTTCTAGAGCGCAGGCTGTGCGGGCCCGCGGCCGGGCAGGGCTGCTGGTGTGCGGGCGTCTGCCGTGTGGACGTTCTGGTCAGCACTGCCTGCGCGTGTGGCCGTCCCTGGCCGTGCTCGGGCTGGTTCCGTGGGCCCGCGGGGGCGGGGGGAGGTGTCAGAGCTCCGGGCCAGGGCACTGGGGCCGTGCGGGGGCTCAGCACACCAGCCGCACAGCTTCAGGGTCTCCCCGCCGGGCTGGGCCTCTGCGCAGACCTCAGCCGCCGGGCTCACTCCGGGGTCAGCCCCATTGTGAGCTCACGGGCCCTGCGTGCGGGTGGTGAGAGCGTGCGCCGGGGGTCGGTCCCGCTGCCTTCCTGGCTCCCTGGCTGCCCGCCGAGGCTCCTCCCACTGAGCAGCCCTGGCAGCACCGAGCGCGGGCTCACGGGTGGGGTCTGTGAAGTGGGCGGTGCTCTCTGGTCTCCGTCAGCCCCCGGCGTGCGGAGCCAGGTCCTCGCTGGGCTCTCCGTCGGCTTGTTCCTCCGGATGGCACTCGGAGGCTGGCGGCGGTTCTCCCGGCCAGGGCTCCTGTGCACGGCGCCCGCCCGGTGGGCAGGGGCCTCTGCACTGCAGTCCGTGTTCCCTCTGAAGACCCAAGCGCGAGCGGGCGGTTCCCTGCTGAGCCTCAGCGGCCACCCTCGGGGACGCCGTGGGCCCTGAGCACAGACTGGGTGTCTCTGCAGGACGGCGGAGGACAGCGCAGGGCAGGAAGAAGGCCCCGCCTGGCCCGGCCGCGAGGGGCAGGAGCTCGGGTACGAGGCCCAGGAGGCGCCAGGGCCGCGGGAAGAAGAGGAAAGGACAGAAGCTGAAGGTAGGGGCCCGGCCCTCAAGGAGCGTGTGGTGTCCCGGACGGCCTTCCGGCGGAGCCACGCGGCGGGCGGGCGGGCACGTCCCGCAGCACCGAGGGCAGCCGGCGGGCGTCCTGCGGCTGTGGCAGCCCCGGGGCCTGGGCCTGAGGGGCAGGAGGCTCCCGGGCCCGCGGGGCAGGCTGTCTCGTCCTGGCCGAGGCCCCGGTCCACACACACGGCCGGGACCTGCAGGGGCCTGTGGGTGTGGGGGTGGGCCTGCTGCTCTGGTCTGGCGTGGACTCGGCCGCCGCTGTTGCCAGCTCGCACCAGATCCACCCGTCTCACGTGGGCGGTTCTTTCCCTCCGAGGCCGCTCAGAGCGAAGTCACAGCTCGTGGGCGCATCGCACGGACACTGGGCCTCCGGAGGCCCACCCACGGGGCCTGCATCCCATCCGTGTGCCGGCCTGCGGACCCCTCCCTGGGGCTGATGCGCGCGGACATCGGCGCTGCCTCTCTCTCCGTCTTTGGAGACCCCTATGAGCTGGACCCTTTCGACAGGTGACTGGGGGCGGTGCCGCGGCACCTCTGCGAGTGAGGAGCAAGCTGCCCCCTCCCTTCCGCCCTCCCTCCCAGGGGACTGGGTGCCCCCTGTGGGGGCAGGTGGAGCCTCAGCGGCCACTGCTAAAGGAGGGAGGAGACTCCCGCTCAGGCCGCCTGCTGGGCACGGGGCCGGGCTGGGGGCCGTGGGCCTCCGGCCTGGGTCACCGTCCCCTCGCTGGTGTCCTTCCAGCAGTGAAGAGCCGTCTGCCAGCCCCGCCTCCCCCCTGAGCGCCAAGAGGAGGGTCCTGTCCCGCTCAGCACTGCGGTCTCACCAGCCCGTGGCCCGGCCGGTCTCCATGGGGCTCTCCAGGTGGGTCTGAGGGCGGCAGCAGACTCCCTCGGCTTCCTGTTGGGGAGCGAGGGCACGAGGCCCCGGGGCAGGCCCATCAGCGGGGTGCTGGGTGGGGCCAGGCTGCTGGGCTGGACCTGTTCTAACCGGGACCCTTTGGGGGGAAGAAGCACCCTGACTCAGTGGTCGGCAAACTCATCAGTCAGCAGAGCCAAATATCCACAGTACAACGACTGACATTTCTTTTGAGAGCCGAAAACCGACTTCTGCGCATGGGCCACGACGTTTCAATCGCACTGTACGTGCGCTCCCACACTCAAGGGACAAAGAGCCGCATGTGGCTCCGAGCCGCAGTTTGCTGACCATTGCCCCAACCAAACGCCACAATAGCAGAGCTGCTCGCTGGCCTGAATGCCCCACTGATTTCCTCCCGGCCCCCGCTTGCAGGGGAGCGGCCGGGAGGGTCTCCCTCCTGGGGGCCGGCGGGCCGGGCCGGGCCGGGGGAGCGATGGCAGGGCCTGGTCTGACCTGCAGGAGGAGCATTCCCGCCGCGGCGCCCGAGCCGGACGTGGACGAGGCCCCTGTCCCCGACCTGCTGGGGAGCATCCTGTCGGGCCAGAGCCTCCTCCTGATGGACAGCGCGGACATCACCATCCACCGCGACGGCTCGCTCAGCGCCAAGCGGGCAGGTGAGGCGCCTCCCGGGACCGGAGCCGCGCGGCCGGTGCGTGGAGGTGGGCGCGTTCCCACGGGGCAGACGCCACGGGGCTCCGCCCGTCTGCCTCTGCTCTGAGCAGCCTCACGCGCAGGCCGCCCCGGGGCCTGTGTTCTCCGCCCGGGAGCCTGCGCGGGGCCTCCCGCTGACTGGGTCTAGCTTGGTGGTGGGGTCCAGCATGGGGACTGGGCAGCCAGTGATGGCAGTGCTGCGGAGGCGGGCAGCCCTCTGTCCTACCTCCTGCCACCGCTGTCGCTGGCTTGGGCACGTCATGGTCTCACAGCAAGCCTCCAGCTGCCCAGGGTGCCCAGTGGTCCCTACGCCCCCCCAGGGCTGCCCCCACACAGGGCTGCCACCCCCCCACACACACACACACAGGGCTTCCTCCCCCCCCCCCAGGGCTTCCTCCCCCCATACACACACACACACAGGACTTTCCCCCCCCCCCCCCACACACACACACAGGGCTTACACACACACACACACACACACACACACACACAGGGCTGCCCCCCCCCCCCCCCCACACACACACACACACAGGGCTGCCCCACCAGCGACACGGAGGAGGAACTGGTGATGCACACGAGAAAGCCACGTGGTGACGCTAAGCGAGTCGTGGGGCTTCGGAAAGGAGGGGGGCACCTGAGGGCCGTTTCCTTTTTGTCTTTTAGCCCCTGTTTCTTCCCAGCGGCACTCAGTTGGTCTGTCCCGAGGGGGAGAAGGCCCTGGGCCCCGGGACGGCCCCCAGCCCCCAGCACCGAGCTCAGGGCGCCCGGGAAGCCTGGGCCCGGGCAGTCAAGGCAGGTCCGCCCCGTCCGACGTCCCTGTGGTCACGTCGGGCTCCGAGAGACTGGACGCCTCAGCGACCCCTAGGCCAGGCCAGGCCCAGAGCTCGTGCAGCGTGAGCATTTCTGGCGTCAGACGGCGGGAGGGCCCACACCTCAGAGGCGACAGTGAGGGGGCCGGGGCTCCGGGATTCACATCTAGGATCTCAGGCGGCGGCCCTGACGTGCCGGCCACCTGTGCGGTGCCGGGCCAGGCCCCGCGGCCAGCGCCGCGGAGAGCGGACATCTCCCAGCTCCCCCGGATACCAAAGATGCGGAGGGACGGCGGCGGCGGATGGGCAGACACGGCCCCTGCCCCCGCCCCCCCCGGCGGGCAGCGAGGGGAGCTCCCCAGCGCCTGCATCAGCCGGCTCACAGGCAGGGAGGGCCCGGGGCAGCCTGGCCTCGGGGCCCGGGCGGAGGGCTCACCCCGCGGCAGGGGCCCCCAGGAGCCCAGCGTGCACTCGGGGGGCAGCGCTCAGACCCCTGCCCCGCTGGGACCCTCGAGGGGGAAGGGCGGCAGTTCGACCTTCGAGAGCTTCCGGATCAACATCCCTGGGAACGCGGCGCACTCCGGCAGGCTCTCCAGCCCCGGCTTCTGCAACACGTTCCGGCCCGTGGACAGCAAGGCACAGAGGAAGGAGAGCCCCGCCCCCCTCTGCTCCCTCCGGAAGACCAAGCAGCTCAAGAGCGAGATCTACGACCCCTTCAACCCCACGGGCTCCGACTCCAGCTCCGCCGGCAGCAGCCCCGAGCGCCTGGGCCCCGGCCTCCTGCCCTCGGAGATCACCCGCACCATCTCCATCGGCAGCCCCCGCGTCCCGCCCTCGCAGACCGTGCGCTGCGTCACCTCCTACACCGTGAAGGCGGTCTTCGGGGAGCCCGAGGCCGCCCAGGGGCCTTCCAGCCCGCTCCGGCTGCGGGGCTCGGAGCCCGCCGGGGGCCTGGACTCACCGGAGCCCTGGGGGGACGAGGACCGGCCGCCGCGCACCGCCTTCTTCGGGTCTGAGGCGCGGAGGGTGACCTGCGTGCCTGTGGAGGAGCCGGCCACGCCGCCGGCCACCCACCGCATCGTGGAGCTGCGGTCCCCGAGCCCGTCCCGCTCCCCCTCCACGTCCAGCTCCCGCGGCAGAGAGACAGACCCGCAGGAGCCGGCCGCCGCCCCGGGGCCCGCGCCCGCCTGCGCCCGCTCCGGGGACCGGAGCTCCCGGTCGCTGTCACCGCTGGGGGGTGAGGACCAGGCCAGGAGACCCCCCAAGGCCCGGGCTCGGAGGTCCTCCAGCGACCGCTCCAGCAGCCACGAGCGGGCCAAGCGGAGGAAGGCCAAGGACAGGAGCCGGGAGAGGAGGAGGGAGTCCCGGAGCCGGGGCCGGCGGCGCTCCGGCAGCCCCGGGAGCTCCGAGCACGCGCACCGCCCGAGCAGCAGGAGGCGGCGGCGGTCGGGGTCCAGGTCTCAGGGCAGGGGGTGCTCTCCCCCCAGCAGCCTGGAGAGGGCCCGGCGGCCCCGCCGTCCCAGGGAGAGGAGCCACGAGCGGCCCCGAGACAGGAGGGGCTCCCGGGAGAGGCGGCGGCACCAGTCCTGGTCTCCCAGCCCGGAGCACCGGTCCCGGGAGCACCGGCGGCCTCGCTCCCGGGAGAAGCGGTCCCGGCCCCGCTCCCGCTCCCGCTCCCGCTCCCCCGGGAGGAGGCTGCCCGCGACCGAGGCTTCCCCCGTGGCCCCTCCCCAGGAGGAGCCGGGGCCGGGCAGGGAGAGCGCCGTGGCCGTGGGGCTGCAGGCCGCGGCAGGAGCAGACTTGTGGCCGGAAGGGGCTGAGGCCGAACAGGCGCCCCCTGCCGCAGCGGTGCCGGCGGAAGGTGCCCCCGAGGACCTGGACTACGCGGACTCAGTGGAGGCGGGGCACGTCTTCGATGACTTCACCAGCGAAGGCCTCACGCAGCTCGACGACATGAGCTCGCCGCCCTCCCCGGAGAGCTCGGACTCCTCCTCGCCCGAGCGCCAGGTCCTCCCGGCGCCCCCGGGCCCCCCGGCCCGCCCGCAGCCCGACCGCAGCCTGGCTGCCATCAGGAGGGAGGTGTCGCTGATCCACAGCGAGGACGCCGAGCAGCCCCCGCCCTGGACCAAGGGCCCCCAGGAGAAGGCCCCGTGCCAGCAGGACCCGGCCCAGGCCGCGGGGCCAGGCGCCCCGGGAGGCCCGGCCGGGGGCGCGGCGCAGCTGGGGAAGGAGGAGAGCCCCTGCCCGACCCCCGCGCTTCGGGCGAAAGCCCCCGTGAAGAGGGTCACCTGGAACCTGCAGGAGGCGGCCGGCGGCGCTCCGGCCGAGGACAGGGCCCTGCGTGAGTAGGGGCTTGGCGGCACGCACGGGCGGGCTGGGGCAGTGGGGGCACGTGGGATCACTGGTAGGAGGTGGCTGCAGCCAGCTGTGTCCTTGTTGCTGGGTGCTTCTCTGGAGCTTTCCAGCCAGGAAGTAGCCCTCCGTCCTGGGTGGCCACGGAACACCCACCTCCCCTATGTTGGCCCTCAGGGACCCCACTTCACAGGCCCCAGCAGCCCCAGGAAGAGGCCTGGGAGCCCGGAGACGGGGGCCTTGTGGTGGACTTGCAGCAGGCACCCTGCCCCGAGCCCCCTCCTGCTTACACGCTTCCAGAGCCCGGCTTTCCCCCTGCGGACCCTGCTCAGGTGGGTGCCGGGCTGCGGGGAGGGCGGTGACCTTGCACGTGGGCACTGACCTCGGCTCTGCCCCTCTGGCCAAGGTCTGTCCTTCAGGAGAGGGGTGAGGGTGCTGCCCGCATCGAAGCTCTGCTCAGCCGACTGTTCTCACCCAGGTTTATGGCTCCAGCCTGCCTCCCGCCCTGGCTCTGCCCTCCAGTGTTCCGCCCTACGCTCCGGTCAGCCAGCCCACGGTGCAGTTCATCCTGCAGGGCAGCCTCCCCCTGGCGGGCTGCGGGGTGGCCCCCAGCCTGGCGCCCGTGCCCACCGTCCTGACCACAGCCTCCGAGCCGGCTGGCCACGCAACCGCCACCAACAACTCGGAGGAGAGGACAGCCACTCCCCGGCCAGCCCCAGAGAAAGCCAAAAACGAGGAGGTGAGACCCCCACTCCGTCCTCCAGCACACGCGGAGCGCCTGCCCCCAGGCCCCGGGGCCGGGCCGGCACTCACCCCCCGCCCCCTCCCCCAGTACCTGAAGAAGCTGCACACGCAGGAGCGGGCGGTGGAGGAGGTGAAGCTGGCCATCAAGCCCTTCTACCAGAAGCGCGAGGTCACCAAGGAGGAGTACAAGGACATCCTCCGCAAGGCCGTGCAGAAGGTGGGCGCGAGCCGCCTCTGGGCTCGGCGCGGGGGCCTGGGAGGGTGCGGTGCTGGGGCAGCGGCGCCTCTGGGCTCGGCGCGGGGGCCTGGGAGGGTGCGGTGCTGGGGCAGCGGCGCCTCTGGGCTCGGCGCGGGGGCCTGGGAGGGTGCGGTGCTGGGGCAGCGGCCTTGCTTGCTGAAGAGGCTCAGTCAGAGAGCGACACCCTGCGGGCTCCGGCCATCATGGTGGGACTCAGTGGCCCTGGGCGGTGGGTACAGCGGGCCCCCAGGGCCAGTCATGGCAGCTACTGAACCTGTCTGGGTGTGCAAGGACCTCTGGGTAATTGTGCCTCCCCCTCCCCCAGATCTGCCACAGCAAGAGCGGGGAGATCAACCCGGTGAAGGTGGGCAACCTGGTGAAGGCCTACGTGGACAAGTACAGGCACATGCGCAAGCACCGCAGGCCCGAGGCCGGGGAGCCCGCCGCCGAGGGCTGAGTCCGCCCAGGCCCCGCGTGCTGGGAGCGGCCGCGGCAGAGAGCTCTGGGGACCCCAGCCGTCCAGGTTCCGGAGATCACTTGTGGTCTGTGCCCGCCCCGTGCGGTTTAAACTGGACGTTACGTGTACATTGTAGATACACCTCCTTGTGTTCTAATTTATCAGAAATGATTCTCTTTAGAAACTTCTCGTCGACTCAGTACTTGAAAATGGGGACCTTGGATGGGAGGGGGCTGCCCGTCTCTTGTTTAGGGAACCCCCACTTCGCTGGTAACGTAATACAGTCATGGCAGCGGGGCAGGCGTGGGGGCCGCGATGGGCCTTGGACACAGCTCGGGGCGGCTACTGGCCGTGGAGGAAGCCCAGGTGCCAGGTCCCAGCCCGTGGCAGGAGCAGCGCCCGGTGCCCAGGGAGCTTCGTGTCCCACGTAATGTCTCCGAAGAGTGTGCGTGCGAGGGACCACCCCTCCCTGACCCGGCCACACACAACACCAGCTCCGGCTCGTAGTGCCTTTATTGGTCAGGGCGGCCTTGGGGCCTAGGCTGGCTGCTCCACCTCCATGAAGTGCTCCAGGTAGTGCTCCAGTTCCTCATACAGGCTGTTGAAGCTGGACAGGCAGAGGCCCAGGCTGCCGCTGGGGCCTAGGCTGGCTGCTCCACCTCCATGAAGTGCTCCAGGTAGTGCTCCAGTTCCTCATACAGGCTGTTGAAGCTGGACAGGCAGAGGCCCAGGCTGCCGCTGTCCAGGGAGGACACGCCCTCCCTCTGCACCCTCTCCAGGTACGCCTGGCACAGCCACGGCTCCAGCTGCAGGGAGGGTGCCGTCAGCCAGGTCGGGGCTGGGGCAGGGGCAGGGGCAGCCTCCCCGCGGGGGACCGTGCCCTCACCTTCACCAGCACCAGGTTCCGCTCCTTGGGCCTCCCGGCCGACAGGTCCTGCCCGAAGCCCAGGTAGATGGTGTAGTGCGGCGAGTCCTTGCGCTCGCGAGCCCGGAATTGCGCCAGCTCTGCAGGACGGAGCCTGTGAGTGCGGGCCCGGGGCGAGGGCGGGACGGACTTTGGTCCCAGGGCCAGCGCCACTGACCTCGGAAGAAGGTGCCAAAGTCGAATATGCAGGTGTCGCAGTTCCTCTCCAGCAGGCACGCGGGGGTGGAGGGGCGGTCGGAGCCCAGGGGGCTGCCCACCTCCCAGTAGACCTTACACTTGCCCAGGCGCTGGGCCCACAGCCCCGTCCCCCGGAGCTGGAGCCGCAGGCCGGGCGCCACGTGCTGGAGCAGCTTCTCCGTGTAGCGGAGCTGCTTCTGGTCGGCGAGCTGGGCGGGGCAGGGGAAGGCCACCGGCTGGGGCTCCGGGGCCTGCGCGGCACAGCCGGGGGGCCCGTACAGGAGCACGCAGCTGGGGCGCCCCACGGTCTCCTGCAGCACCGTGCGGCCCTTGTACATGATGGTCACGAGCAGGGGTCCCAGGCTGGGCTCTGCCTGCGGGCCGAGCTGTGGCCAGGGGGGGCCCACCAGTGGGGTGCAGGGCTCCGCCTCAGGTGGGGGCTGCCAGATCCCAGGGGCTGGACCTACGTCTGGGGGGAAAGGCCTGAGCTGGCACCTGCCCCTCCAGCCTCTCCCTCTCCCACTCATCCCCTGGTCCTCACCTGTCTCCGGGCCCAGGGGCAGTGGCCTGGGGCTGGGGGCCGGCTCCGCAGCCCACAGGAGCTCCAGCTCCCCGGCTGGCGGCTCTGGGCCTGCGGGCGGCAGAGGCAGCTGTAGGAGCTCACGGGCGGCACCCTCCCTGTCGGACCGCCCTCCCCTGGCGCCACCCCACATCCGGCAGCCCCTCACCACGGGCCTCGGGAAGGGGCTCCAGCAGGTACTCCCGGTGGCTCTGCTTCAGGGGTTCCAGCGGGAGGGCCCCGGCGCAGGCTGCCAGGCTCACCAGAGGGCTGGGGGCGCCGGGCACGGGTCTCCAACTGGCTGGTCCAGGCCCAGGACTCTCACTGGCACCTGCCAGGCATGGCCCAGGGAGCGCCCCCTGCAGGGGAAGATGGTGGCGTAGCAGCCTACAGCCCAGGAGGCGGCACACCCCACCGGGTGCCAGGACAGAGCAGCCTTACCCTGGTGGGTGGGGCATCTTCATAAGCCTTGTGGTCCCCCTGGCCAATGCCTGGACTTCCTGAGGGAGAGTTGGGGGGGGGGGGGCAGCACTGGGACCTGAGACACGAAGCTGGTCCATGCCCCCCTTCCCTAGTCTCAATAGCACCCCCTTCCCCCCCCCCCTGCTCCCGGGCCCCCTCCAACCTGGCACCATCCTCTCCCAGACCAACTTCTAAAACCGCAGATCTGACCTCCGTGGCTGCCCCGGGACAGAACAGAGTCCCAGCACCCCCCACACGAGCCCACCCTCCGCAGCTTCCCACGCCCACCTCCGCACCCCTCCTCGGAGCTGAGTGTGAACACTTTGTGCGGGTCGGTGGGGTCGGCCGAGTTGTCTTGCAGCATCACGAAGCGCTTGGTGCTGCGCAGGGCACAGCGGAAGTTGGTTTTCCAGCACGCCAGCAGCTGGCCGTCGGGGGCCGGCAGGTCGCCTGCGCCTCTGCTGGGCGGCCACCTGCCGCGCGCCAGGGCCCAGGCCTGGGGAGGGAGGCGGAGGGTGTGGGCGGGCGCCGGAGGCCGGCCAGCCCTCCGCCCCGCCGCCGCGGGTCCGGCCGCCGCGTCCCACCTTGAAGATGCCGGCGTCGGCCTCGCCCAGGTCCTTGCGCGCAAAGTGCTTCCAGGGCACGCGGAAGCGCGTGCGGGCCGCGTCCAGCCAGCGCAGCCCCTCGTAGCGGCCGCTGCCCACCTCGCCCAGCAGCCACTCGGCGAACAGCACGCGCGGCGCCCCCCTGTGGGCGGAGCGGGTCAGGGCGCGGCTGGGCGCGGGGCGGCGCCGGGAGGCGGGCGGGCTCTCACCTCTCGGGGTCCGCGGCCATGGCGCTGCGGGGTCCGCGGTCCGGGCGGCGCGCGGTGTCCCCGCAGGAGGGCTGCTCGGGGGGCGGAACCCGGCCGGTGGCCCAGGTGTGGCCAGGTGCGCGGTCACGGGCGGCGGGGCCGGGCCACGCCGGGCGGAGGCGGTCACGGGCGGCGGGGCCGGGCCACGCCGGGCGGAGGCGGTCACGGGCGGCGGGGCCGGGCCACGCCGGGCGGAGGAGCGGTCACGGGCGGCGGGGCCGGGCCACGCCGGGCGGAGGCGGTCACGGGCGGCGGGGCCGGGCCACGCCGGGCGGAGGCGGTCACGGGCGGCGGGGCCGGGCCACGCCGGGCGGAGGAGCGGGGCACGGGCACGGGCGATGAGGACAGGTGTGGCGGCGCGCACACCGGGGTCACGGTGTTGAGCCAGCGCCCGGGCCCGGGGGGCGCAGGCTGGACCCTGCGGAGACCGGGAGCCGCCGCTGGAGGGCCCGGCGCCGCCGGGAAAGCGAAACCGCGAAGCCCGGCCGCCGGGAAACGAAACCTAACCGCCCGCCGCCGCCGCCCCGCCCGCCCGCCCGCGGCCCCGCCGCCGCCCCCGCCGGGAGCTGCCCCCCGGCCCCGCACGGAGGGACCCTCAGACCTGGAACCGGAGCCGCCGGGACGGAAATTTCGTCTCAACGGGGCGCCGGGGGCCCGCGCTCTTATGCCGGGCGCCGGGGGCGGGGCGGGGCGGGGGCGGGGCGCGTCACGTGCTGGGCCGGTCCGCGGGCGGAGGGCGGTGTGTCCGCGCCGAGCCGCGGGGGTTGCGGAGGGCGGCAGGGGTCCCCTCCCCGCCATCTCCCCGCCGGCCCGGCCCCTGCTCCCGGCTCCTGCCCCGCGGGCGGCGCCCCAACCCGGACTGCCCAGCCCGACCCACCGCGGGGCCCAGGCGGTGCCCCCGAACGTCCCGGCTCTGCCCTCCGAGGCCCTGGGGGGGCTCCTGAGCCTCCCGCGGGCCGAGGGGAGAGGGCCCAGGGCAGGCGCCCTCCTCCGCCTGATTGCCCGCCAGGGGCCCGGACCTGGGGCGCCCCGAGCTGCGGGAGGAACGCCCCGCGCCCGCCCCAGTCCCCGCTCCTGCCCCGCCCGGCGCCCCGCCCCCGCCCCCCACACCGCCCCCGCGTGCCAACCGGGCGCACCACGGACACGCCGCCGGGTTGGAGGTGACGCTTTATTCCGGGCGCGGGGGGCGGTGTGGGGCGCGGGGGGCGGTGTGGGGGGACGGGGGTCTACATGTGGGTGGAGTCGATGCCCGGCGCGTCGGCGCGGGGCCCCCAGCCCGGTGTTGCGTCGGCGCCCTCGTCGCCGCTGCCTTCGCCGCCGGAGTCGCTGCCGGAGTCGCCGCCGAAGTCGCCGCCGGAGTCGCCGGCGCCGTCCGCGTCCAGGACCGGCGCGTTGAGCACCACCACGTCGGCGTCCGCCCCGTCGCTCCCGCCGAACCACACGGCCTTGTAGCCGCCCTCCGGCCGCCGCTCCTTGGTCAGGATGGACCTCACGCCCGCCGAGGCCTCGGGGGCCTGGGCGGGGGCCTGGCCGGGGCGCGGGGAGCGGGGCACGGGCGGCACGGGCGGCGCGGGCGGCGGGGACGGGGGCGGAGAGGGCACCGCGGGCGCGGGCGGGACCTCGGCTGGGGCGCCGCTGGGGCCGGGGTCGGGGCTGGGGCCGGGGCTGGGGCCCTGGTCGGGGCTGGGGCCGGGGCCGAGGCCCTGGTCGGGGCTGGGGCCGGGGTCGGGGCCGGGGCTCGGGGCCGGAGACCAGCTGGGCTCGTCGTTGTCCGAGAGGAAGGCCTTGTTGTCGAAGCCGTAGGGCTGGGGCTCCTGGGGAGCAGGCGGGAGCCGAGGCATCAGCGGGGACCCCGGGCCTGGACCAGACCCCGCCCCCAGGGCCCCGCTATCCCGCCCCGGCCTGCTCACCAGGGCTTTGCGGCCGCAGCACCGGAGCCGGGCCCCGTAGTGTTTGTGCACCAGGATGGCCAGGGTCAGGAGCGCCAGGACCAGCAGCGTGCCCAGCACCCCGCCCAGGGCCCCCATCTCCGCCGCCGAGAAGCGCCGGTCCTCCCCGCGGCCACCGTCCCCAGCGCCACCGCCGCCAGCCCCGGCCGAGCCTGCAGACCACACCACACCCCTCCGTCAGTGCAGCCCAGCACTTCGCTACCAGCTACCAGCGGCGGCTCAGAACCCTGGGCCAGGCCAGGCTGGCGCCCCGCCCCCCAGCTCCCCCGCCCCCAGCTCCCCCGCCCCCCAGCTCCCCCGCCCCCAGCTCCCCCGCCCCCCAGCTCCCCCGCCCCCAGCTCCCCCGCCCCCAGCTCCCCCCGCCCCCCAGCTCCCCCGCCCCCCAGCTCCCCCGCCCCCAGCTCCCCCGCCCCCCCAGCTCCCCCGCCCCCCAGCTCCCCCGCCCCCAGCTCCCCCGCCCCCAGCTCCCCCGCCCCCCAGCTCCCCCGACCCCAGCTCCACCGCCCCCCAGCTCCCCCGCCCCCCAGCTCCCCCGCCCCCAGCTCCCCCGCCCCCCAGCTCCCCCGCCCCCAGCTCCCCCCGCCCCCCAGCTCCCCCGCCCCCAGCTCCCCCGCCCCCCAGCTCCCCCGCCCCCCAGCTCCCCCGCCCCCAGCTCCCCCGCCCCCAGCTCCCCCGCCCCCCAGCTCCCCCGCCCCCCAGCTCCCCCGACCCCAGCTCCACCGCCCCCCAGCTCCACCGCCCCCCAGCTCCCCAGCTCCCCGCCCCCCAGCTCCCCTGCCCCAGGAGCTGTGTTCCCAGGCTGCTGAAGGGAGGAAGGGGGGTCCAGGTGGGAGACAAGGACAGTGCTGGGCCAGTGGGGTGGGTGGCTGGGGGACTGTGGCTGCAACGTGTCCCAAATTGGTTACTGGCCTGCCCCCCCCTCCCCCACACCCCCCACGCCCTCCCCTTTGAGTTTCAGTCTGCATGGCCCTGCTGGTCCCCCCTGGGGCGGGCGGGGCAGGCCCTGTGGTGTCCCGTCTTCCCGTCAGGGAACAGGGTGACTCCAGGGCCGGGGGTGCCAAGGAGGGTGAGGGTTCTGCTGGGCCCTGGGCACGGTGGGAGGTACCTGGCGTGGAGGTCGGTGGTGAGCCCGCGCCAGATGAGGCTGATGCGGGGGAGGTGCTGGTTCCCACACTCGAGGGGCCCCCAGGCGTGGACAAGGCAGGTGGCTTCAGAGTTGTGCCTGCGGGGGGGTGCGGGCCCGAGCTCGCCCCAGAGCTGGTCGTGGGGGGTTTCTGAGAGGTGGAGCTGCTCGAAGGGGGGTGCGGGGTGCTGCCCCCAGAACTGGTCATAGGGGGTTTCTGAGAGGTGGAGCTGCTCGAAGGGGGGTGCGGGGTAATCCCCCCAGAGCTGGTCGTGGGGGGCTTCTGAGAGGTGGAGCTGCTAGAAGTGGGGTGCAGGGTGCTCCCCCCAGAGCTGGTCGTGGGGGGTTTCTGAGGAGTGGAGCTGCTCGAAGGGGGGTGCGGGGTAATCCCCCCAGAGCTGGTTGTGGGGGGTTTCTGAGAAGGAGTGGAGCTGCTCGAAGGGGGGTGCAGGGTCGTGGGGGGTTTCTGAGAAGGAGTGGAGCTGCTCGAAGGGGGATGCGGGGTGCTCCCCCCAGAGCTGGTCGTGGGGGGCCTGGGGGCCTCCGAAGTGGAGCTGCTTGAGGGCCGGGCCGTTGTTCCAGTCTCGGGGGGTGTTGGGGGGCCTGGGGGCCGGGAACACAGCTCCACTCGCCTCTGTCCCCAGCATGCCCGAGGCAGACCCCGCCCCGAGGCCCCCAGGCTGGCACCCACCTGTGGGGGGCGGCACCTGCTCCGAGACCCGGATCTCCAGGGCGGTGGTGGCCGTGCCCCCTGTCACCGTGTTGTTGGCCTGCACCTGGGGAGGGAAGGGGTTCGTCCCTCCTGGTCCCCTGGGACCCCGCCCGCAGGGGCGCCGCTCCTCACCTCTGCATAGAAGACGCCGGCCTGCAGCAGCGGGGCGGCCGCCCGCACCAGCTCCCCGTCCATCCGGAAGTCCGAGTTGTTGGTGATGCGGTAAGTGATGGCCGAGTTGAGGTCCTGGACATGGTCCCAGTGAGCCCTGGGCCCAGGCTGCCCCGGGGCCCCCCCCACCCCCAGAGCCGGAGGGGCACCTACCGGGAACTCGGGGTCCTGGGCCTGGATCCTCAGCGGCTGGGAGGGGTCGGCGGCATCGCGGACGGCCACGCCCGCCCCGGAGCCCAGGGCCGCGGCGCCCCAGTACAGGCTCTGGGGGAACCGCGGCGAGCTCCCGGCCGCGGCCCGGGCCTCCACCGTGACCTGGGCCACCGCGTACCGGGCCCCGTCCGCCTGCTCACCCTGCGGGAGGCCGCGGTGACCGAGGGTCCCTGCAGAGCAAGCCCACGCCCTGGGGACCCGGCCGGGCACCCACCTTGACCAGCAAACGGAAGGTCTTGGGGCTGGGGACGCTCCGGGCCATGGTGAGGTTGCCCGAGTCGGCGTTGATGACAAACGTGCCGTCCTCGTTTCCTGGGGGGGTGGGGGGGGGGGAGGGTTAGGCCAGCTCCTGCAGAGGCCTGCCTCCAGGGTCCCCGCGGGCTCTGCCCGGGGGGCGGGGCCTGGCTCGCTCACCCTGCAGGATGCTGTAGACGATGGGCTGGTCGATGCCGCGGTCCCCGTCCACAGCGTAGATGGGCCCGGGTCGCAGGATGAGCGGGGCTGGCTGTGCCGCGGAGGGGAGGGGCGGGCAGGGAGGGAGCCGTGGGCTGGGTGCCGGCTCGGGCGGGCCCCTCCCACTCCCCTCAGCACCTGGGACACTCCGCGCCCCGGCCTGCCCTCGCAGGGTGACCCCTGGCACCCTTACGGGCCCATTAATGAGTCATTTCGCCCCAAGACATGGGATTGGCCTGAGCAATGGGTGTCTCAGAAGGTGGCACCCCTGGGGACGGGCAACTTGAGGGGAGTCTGGACTCCCTCCCGGGCCTCTGTGCACCCCTCGGGGCAGGAGCAGGGACAGGCAGCCCCATAGGGCCCAGCAGGCCCCCCGGCCCCACGTTGGGTCTGGCTCTGCCTGGGACAGCCGGGCCTGTCCGCCTCGTCCTCATTTCAGAGGCCTTTGGGTGGGGCAGGTTTACAAAGCGATGCTCATGCTGTTTAAAAATCACGACTCGCCAAAACCGGTTTGCCTCAATGGATAGAGCATCGGCTTGGGGACTGAAAGGTCCCAGGTTCAATTCCAGTCAAGGGCATGTACCTTGGTTGCGAGCACATCCCCAGTAGGGGGTGTGCAAGAGGCAGCTGGTGGATAACTCTCTCTCATCGATGTTTCTAACTATCTCTCTCCCTTCCTCTCTGTACAAAAATCAATAAAATATATATTTTTTAAAAATCACGACTCAATTTGGCCCCAGGGCACACACACCCCCCCCCGCCCTGTACCAGTTTGTGGCTGGTGGGGATGGCGCCCCGGTACTGGGGCTCCACGCAGATGTTCCCGTCTGAGTAGAGGCAGGGCAGGAACCAGGGCGGCCTCCGGTCCACCGGCTGCACCTCCAGGACCAGGGTGGCCGTGGCACTGTGGCTGGGCTCCGCGTTCTCCTTCGGCGTGTCCTGTGGCCCGAGCCCCACGGTGAGCCTGGAGCCGGGCGGGGGCGGGGGGGCGGGGGCCGGGAGGAGCCCCGGCAGGGACCCGGCAGGGCCGCTCACCCGCACGCGCAGCAGGAGGGTCATGCTCTGGCTCCTGTCGAAGTCCAGGGCCCGGTCCAGCCGCAGGGCAGGGGAGTTGGTGCCCAGCAGGGAGAAGACGCTCCCGGCTCCCTGAGGGGGGCGCAGCTGAGACCCGGGAGGCTGTGGGGGGCAGGCGCCCCGGAGGGAGAGGGCTGGGGAGGGAGGGGGGGGCGCTGACCGGTGTCACCTCCTGGAGGACGTAGAACAGGACGTCGTTCTGGTCCCGGTCTCTGGCCGCCAGCTCCTCCTGGGGGATGACGATGCTGCCCACTTTGGTGTCCTGGGGACAGAGGGTTGGTCTGGCCACGCCTTCGACCCCCGGGACCCACCCCAGGCCAGGTCCCCACTGCCGTGACCCCCCTCGCTCACCTCGGGCACCTCCTGCCGTTTGACCTCGAAGGGGAACACCGGAGGGTTGTCGTTGACATCCCGCACGGCCACAAACACGTTCAGCTGGGACACCTGGGGGCAGGGGGCGGTCAGCGCCCCCGAGGGCGTGCAGGTGTCTCAGGACAGCTCTGCCGGGCAGGGCCCAGACCCCCCAACTTGTGAGAACCTGGGGAGAAATAACGAGGGGGAGGGGGCACAGCCAGCCAAATCCCGGAGGACAGGGCGGGCGATTGTTCTAGCGGCACCAGAGCAGAGCGGGGGCCGGCTTGGAGGGGGCCTCAACAGCTCCCCCGGCTCCCTGCCGGCCCTGGCCGAGAGGCGCCCCGAGGCCCCGGCAGCCAGTGTCTCTGGCCTTAGGTACCAGAGGAGACCCCGAGTTCTGCACGGTGGGCGCTGGGAGATGGGGGAGCGGGGGCGGGGCAGCTGGCAGCTGAGCTGCAGGAGCGTGTGCTCCCTGGCCGTCCCCACCGGGTCTGCGTGTTTGGCATTTCCCTCCACTGGAGGGTCAGGAGCTGAGGGCGTGGGGCGAGGGGCTGGGCAGGCGGGGTTTGCCAGTCTGCAGCTCAGGGGCAGTCTGGCTGGAGGAAGTGTGGGCGTTGCCAGCACAGGTGACGCTTGACAACAGGTCGCTGGGTGAGGTCCCTGGAGAGGCCCCGAGCGGCGGGGGAGGGGGGGGGAGGGGGCCTGCTGGTGTCCCAGGGGAGGGGGCACTCACCACAGTGTCCCCTCTCCGGCACTGCAGGTTTGCCAGCAGCATCGTCGTGTTCTGTGGGCGGAGGTGTGTCAGGAGCCCCTGCCCAGGGCCCCGCAGCTCCGACCCCAAGCCCCATCCTCAGGGAGAGCACACAGCCCGGGGGCCAGGCAGCTTGTCCCCCGAGGGCCCCGGTCCCCTGCCCGCCCGCAGGGGCCAGCCCCTGGCTGTGGGCAGAGCCCTCCCCGGGGCCGTGGGGCGCACCTCGTAGTCGGGCTCCACGTTGAGAAACAGCTGGTTCTCCTCGATGAGAAAGGCGTCGGGGGTGGACTGAGGCCCGAGGGTCACCTGCTGGCCTTCAGGGACCTGGATGTCCACCAGGGGCCCATTGGGCTTCGTGTTCTCCTCGATTTCGAAGTAGGTCTGGTTCACGGAGCAGCCTGGGAAGTGGGAGCCGGAGGGTCAGGGCCTTCCCGCCGCCGCCGCCCGCCCGCCGCCCGCCCGGTCCCCACCCAGCCCGCCGGCCGCCAAGCCCACCCTGAGCCCCGGCCGCGGCCAGGAGCAGAGGCAGCAGCAGGGCCCAAGCCCCCATCTCGGGCGGCGGCGGGTCGGATCAGAGCCCGGCGTCCAGGGCCTCCGAGCTGTGCCGGTGCCGAGCCGGTGCAGTCTCTGCCGGCGACCTTCGCCCCTGCGGGCACCGCCCCGCTTTATGGCCTTCCCGGACCGGCCTCCACCAAGGGGGCTCCCGCCGGCCGAGCGCCAGGCCCGGTGGCCGCTGGGCAGGAGCCAGTCACATGCAGGGACTCAGCCACAGGTGTGAGGCGGAGAGCAGGCGGGGGCTGCGCCGGGCACCGGCGGGGGTGGGGGGTGGAGAGGGTGGTGACGGCGGGGAGGGGGGGACAGGACTGGGAAGGGGCTGGCCTTGGCTTCTGAGACCCCGCCCACCTCGGGAACTGACTCAGTTCGCTGTACCCGCCCCTTCCCGCTGCCCCTTTGCTGGGCTCTTCTGCCAGAATCATGCTGGGGCCAAGTCCCTAAGCCCCTCAAGGTGAGGGCCCCGGATCCCGGCTTCTCGGTCTGGGAGGAGAAGCTGCGGGTGAGCTGGGACCGAGCCGCCGGGCCCCGAGGGCCCCCGTCCTGGGAAGACGGTCCCCTCGGTGTCCGCCAGCCGGCGGCTCTGGAGAGGCTCCTTGGCCCAGGCCCCCAGCTGCCCTGCCCTCGCCTTTCCCTGGACCCCAACCCACTTCCGGGGAGAGGCCTCGGGGTCAGGAGGCGGGAGGGGTCCTGCTGGCTCCGCGGTGACCGCAGCTCCTGCACCCAGCCCCCTTGGGGTGTCAGCACTGTCCCTGCTCCCAAGGCCACACCCGGACAGGAGCCGGCTCGGCCTCTTGTGACCCTCTCCCCGGCTGTCACCTCTCGGGGCCACCCTGAGCCTCCCCGTCTCAGCCCTGATGGCCCTGATGTTGCTGAGTGGATGACAAGGTGTGTGAGGGGGGGAGCTCAGCCAGTGGGACAGGAGGAGCCCTGGTGCCAGAGATAAGGACGGGAAGGTGAGGGCCCCGGTGTAAAGGGCAGGGGCGTGGCCAGCGCTGGCCTCCCCGGTGGACCCCGTCCCGCAGCCCTGCCCAGCGTCTGCTCCATGGTGTCGGTGCAGTCACACACACGGGCTCACAGGCAGGGTCTGAGCTCCTCTTTATTGGTGCCAAGGCAAGCCGCTCCCGCCCCTGCACCCCACCCCGCCGGTCCAGGCTCCGGGTCCGAGGCGGGAGGGGAGGGTCCTCCGTCGTCACAGCCGCATCTGGGTCTCTGCAGGGACCCCCGGGCGGGAAGCCAGGACTGCGGACCTCGGTCTGGGAGGCAGCCTGGGGGACCAGGCCTGATCCAGGGGGGCCCTCAGGGGCGTCCTGCGGCCACAGTCCGGTTAGGGGCGGGGCTTGGGGCTGGAGACCCCGCCCACCTAGGGAACTGACTCAGTCTCCCGCTCAGACCCTGGTCCGTGCCCGCCCTGACCCGGGGCCCGCCCTGACCCTGGGGCCGCCCTGACCCGGGGTGCCCGCCCTGACCTGGGGGGCCGCCCGGACCCGGGGGTGTGGGGGGGGCCGCCCTGACCCGGGGCCGCCCTGACGCGGGGGGGGGGGCGCCCGGATCCGGGGGGTTGGGGGGGGCCGCCCTGACGGCGGGGGGCGGGCCGGGCCGGGCGCGGCTCACCAGGCCTGCAGGGCGGGCGCGCTGGACCACAGCAGGCAGAAGGGCCCCTCGGCAGACTTGGTCCAGGACGTGCTGTTCTGGGGGTCCTGCTCGCTGCCCCAACCCCAAACCAGAGTTAGTCCTGGAGCCGGGGCGGCCTGCCCCTTGGCCCCGCCCCGGGCAGCCCCTCACCTGCGCTTCCCGACCAGGCCCTGGAGCAGCCTCTGCAGCCGCGCGCTCTCCCGCAGGCGGCTGAGCTCGCTGGTGAACGTCCCGTCCGAGTGCCTGGGGGCCCTGCGGGCGCGGGGCGGGGGTGAGGGCCGGGGGGCCCTGCGGGCGCGGGGCGGGGGTGAGGGCCGGGCTTGCGGGCGGACGCAGGGCGGGGAGGGCACCGCGTGGTGGTGGCGGCCCGAGAAGCGCGGGGCTCACCTGGGGGGCGCGGGGCGCGGAGGGTGAGGGCGGGGGGGGGGGCGGACGCGGGGAGGGGAGGGGCACCGCGGGGGTCCGAGGGGCGCGGGCTCACCGGGGGGGCGCGGGGCGCGCGGCGGAGCCCCCGAGCAGCGGCAGCAGCGGCAGCAGCAGCAGCAGCAGGGCCCGCGGGGCCATGGTGGGCGGCCGGTGGTGAGCTCGGCTGCCCGGCCCGGCCCGCGCCGCCTTATAGCCGCCCCCGAGGGCGGGCGGCGGGGGCTCAGCGCCGCCCCGGCTCCGCGCGGCCCGGCGCGCCCATCGATCGGCGGGAAGGTCAGGGCCGCCCCCCCAGCTGTCGCCCGGCTGGCCGCCCCCCCAAGTCCCGCCGCGCCGGCGCCCCTGGGCGGTAGGGGTGGAGGGCAGCGGAGCGGACCTGCGCGGGGGGGGGGCGGGGGGTGACGGGCTAAGCATGGGCCCCTGGGCGCCGGGGCCTGGGGGAGGGGTTCGGGGGGGTCTGGGCTGGGCCGAAAGGCGGGCGATCCTGGTCGCGGGGCCCCTGGAGGGGGGCGGCCGAGCGCAGGCCGTGAGGTCACTGGCATTGGCCGCGGACGGTTTGGGGGGCACCTATGCCCTCACTGGCACTCGCTGCGGGGCAGGGGCGGGCGGAGCGGTGGGGTTGCAGGGGGCGCGGATCCGGGCCTGGGTGCCTCCCCAGTGCTCTGTATTTTTCCAGGCAGCAGAGGGTGAAGCCGCAGGAGGTGGGGGGTGGGGGGGTGGGGGAGGCAGCTGGGATCGAAGGGGATTAAGTGGGGCTTTTGACAGCCGGCAGGATGCAGGAAACCCTTCCCGTCCACCTCATCTGGGAACCGAGGCCATAAACTGATCTGGGCCGAACACGGGTGGTTAAGGCACAGCAGCAGCCGCAGATCCCCGGAGCTCCCGCCCAGCCCCTGCCCTCGGCCGCCTGGTGCCGGAGGAGCCCACGCGGACTCGTGACTTCTCCGCTGGATGGTGTGAGGGGCCGTGGCCCCCGCCAGTCTCACCGGGAGCAGCTTCCCGCCCTCCGGCTCCCCTGCTGCACCTGTCCACACCCCGCCATCGGCCCAGGGGTCACTGAGCTGGAACCACAGTGTGGGCTTCTCATGTGGACGCCCGTGGGTGCGGTCTGCCGGCTCCCTGGGCCCGCAGTGGCTCTCCGGGGGCCGCGTCCTGTCGGACGGGCTGCGGTTCGGTGGCTCGGGCTGCTCGGGGCTTTGTGTGGGTCCACGAGCAATACTGATGTGGGTTCTTTCCTGCGATGCCCTCTCTCTTGAGTTCTGAACGTTTCGTAGACAAGTCGTTTGATAATATTTCCTCCTGTTCTGTGGCTGGAAGGATTAATTTTTTTATTAAGGTATTATATGTGTACATACCTTACCACCCCCCCACCCCACCCCCATTGATGCCCCCCCCCCCCCCGAGTTCTGCATCTGTTGGTTATTCTTATGAGCATGCATTCAAGTCCTTCCGTTGAACTCTTATCTCCCCCACCTCTCCCTAATCTGGAAGGTTTAATTTTTAAAAATATATATATTTATTGATTTCACAGAGGAAGGGAGAGGGAGAGAGAGATAGAAACATCAATAATGAGAGAGAACCATTGATTGGCTGCCTCCTGCACGCCCCACACTGGAAATGGAGCCTGCAACCTGGACATGTGCCATTGGCCGGAATCGAACCTGGGACCCTTCAGTCCGCAGGCCGACGCTGTATCCACTGAGCCAAATTGGCCAGGGCTGGGAGGTTTAATTTTAATGAAGTCCAGTTTGCCTGTTTTTGTTCATGCTTTGGATGTCACACCTAAAATCTCTGCCTCCGCCCGGGTCACGAAGATCCCCCCTCCCCCTTGCTTCCAAACGCTGTTCCAGGGTCAGGTTTGTATTTACGTCTCCGGTTCATCTTGAGGTCGTCGTTAAGGAGAGCGGGAGTTGGGATCAGGGTTTGTTTTGCTGTTGCTGTGGGTTTTTTATTGCAACGGGAAGTCAAACACCCTCGTCCTAAGGAACCTGCGGGCCCCGGGAGGAGTTCCGGGGGAGGGCGGAGGACTTGGACCGAACATAACTGAAAGCAGACACAGGTGGGCGCATCTCCGAGGGACTCGGGAATACACGCTCAGGTTAGAAAGAAAAACAGCGGCCTTTTAAGGAACTGGGAGAAGGGACGCTGAGGATAAAACCAGCAGGAGAAGGGAAATGACAAGGATGAGAGTAGAAATCAATGAAACGGAAAACAAACTCATAAAAAAATCAATGAAACCAAAGGCTGTTTCTTTGAAAAGAGCAATAAAGCCCTAGCCGGTTTGGCTCAGTGGACAGAGCGTCGGCCTGCGGGCACCTTGGTTGCGAGCACATCCCCAGTGGGGGGTGCAGGAGGCAGCTGATGGATGTTTCTCTCTCATCAATGTTTCTAACTCTATCCCTCTCCCTTCCTCTCTGTGAGAAATCAATAAAATATGTTTGAAAAAGGAAAGAGAACTCCAGGCCCGATGCCTTCTGTGGGAAGGGTCGGTGTCAGTCTCTCGCACAACCTGAGGGGAAGGGAGCCCTCCCGCCGGGTCCTATGCAGCCGGCATTCCTGCGGGACCCGCCCAGGGCCCGCTTCACCGCCCGGAGGGCAGGGCCCGTGCCAGGCGTCCGCGATGCCCGGATGAACACGAGCCTTCTCCTGGACACGCCCTGCGGCCCTGTCTGTGCCCGGCTCTCATCTGAGGGCAGACAGTCCGGCTGACCGGGCAGGGCCTCTCCCCTGCGGGCACCAGGCCCCGCCCTCCCGGCGCCGGGTGGGGTTGGCACTTGGGGTGATGGAGGCCTGGGGGTGCAGGGTGAGAGGGCTCACCAGGCTTTTCTTTTCTCGGCCACAGGCATCGCTAATCTCCCCGAGGGCTTATCCCCTCCCCCCCCCTCACCTAAGGCCAAGGTCAGGCCAGCTCCCAGCTCCCAGCTCCCAGCTCCCAGCTCCCAGCTCCCAGGCTGAGGGGGTGCCCACGGGCTCAGGTCACAGGCCCCAGGTGATAGAGCGGGTTTGGGGCTGACCACTTAGCTGCCGCCTGGAGGCTGGAGGGTCAGGCCGGGGCCAGGAGGTCCCAGGTACCTGACGAAAGGCTGCGTCCTGCGGTGGGTGCAGGGCTCTGGGCGGGAGGCAGTTATTGTGGGCTGGGGTTGGAGGGCTGCAGAGGGGGGGGTGGGTAGGCTTCGGGCCTCAAGCACCCAGACCCAGGATCCTCGAGGACCCAAGGGGGCGGAGCCTGAGCGCCCCAAGCCTGCCGGTGGAGTCTCCCCGGGGTGGCGCCTGATTAGTGTGTCCGCCCACGCCTCATGGACAGGGGGGAGTGAGAACCGGCCCTGGAGGTGGGCCCAGCTTGGGCACTGTGGGGACCCGGGGATCCCCGCGGCCGGGGGGGGGGGGGGGGGGGGGGCGGCGCGGGCGTGGGTGCTCGCGCGCCTCGGGGTGCGGTTCGGCCCGCCTTCCATCCCGTGGGTTTCCCGGAGCTCAGACCCGCGCCACACCCCGACCTGGGCCCGCCGCGCCCATCCCCTCCGGCCCCCGCCCGGCCCCCGAGTGGACAGTCGCGGGTGGGCAGACGCAGGCCCTGCGGGGCGGGACGGGGCGAGGCCGGCGCTGTCCCCGGTGCTGGCCCGGGGCCGCGCGGGCGCCATGGGGAACCGCAGCGCCGCCGGGGCCGCGGGGGCCGGGCTGCCGGGGCTGCGGGGCGGCGGCGCGGGGGCGGCGGCGCTGGCGGGCGGCGTGCTGCTCATCGGCGCGGTGCTCGCGGGGAACTCGCTCGTGTGCGTGAGCGTGGCGGCCGAGCGCGCCCTGCGGTCGCCCGCCAACTACTTCGTGCTGAGCCTGGCGGCCGCCGACCTGCTGCTGGCGCTGCTCGTGCTGCCACTGTTCGTGTACTCGGAGGTGGGTGCCCCCGGCCCCGCTCCTGCCTGCCCGACCCTCCGAGCCCGCTCCTCCGAGCCCATCCCGCCTCCCCTCCCCGGCTCCTCGGAGCCCGACCCGCTGCCAGGACCCCGCCTCGTGCCTCCTGGGAACCTCGTTCCTGCCCCACAGGCCTCTGTCCTTCCAGCCGGGCCCCAGCAGCAGAACTGGGGAGTCCAGAGGGCCCCCCCGCCCTCAGCGGGGCCCACCTCCCGGGGAGCACAGACATCACCGCACAGGCCCAGCCGCGGGACCAGAGCCCACACGCTGCAGCCCTGCACGGACGGAGCCCCAGGGGGAGGGCAGGGAGGGGAGGAGGAGGTGCGGGACAGCAGAACTGCGGGGTGGCTGTGGGGCCTAGAGGGCCGGGCGGGGGCACCTGTCCTGGCGCGGGCGGGGAGGCGGGTTCCTAACGGAGACCGTGAGGGGGCAGCGCAGGGCGGAGGCCCGCAGGACGTGGACACGCGTGGCCTGCGGTCCCTGCGAGCCCCGAGCAGACGTCACCGCGAAGGTCTTAGGCTCCTAATCGCCCCGAATCGGCGGGACGGGATTTAGAAGGCGGGGCTGTCTGCTCCGCTGCCCTTGGGGGGCGCCGGCAGTGAGGAGGCTTTATATTTTAATTCGTTTGCTCTCCGACACTTTCCCAGGTGAGGGCTCAGAGTGAAGCCGTTTGTCCAAACCCCGGAGCAGGCACAGCTTAGCCTGACAGACGGACTCTCAGCCGTGCTCTGGGGAGAGCATGAGCGGCGGGCGGGGTGGGGACCCCCGAGCCCCTGGTCATCAGAGACCGGGTCCGCTTCCCCTGTCCCCCACCCCGACCTCCCAGGCCTGCCCAGTTCTCACAGGAGGCGCGGTGGGGTGACCGCCTGGGTCCCTGGTTGCTGCCCCGCCCCCTCCTCTCGCCCAGGCCCAGGGCGGCGTGTGGCTGCTGGGCCCCCGCCTCTGCGACGCGCTCATGGCCATGGACGTCATGCTGTGCACCGCTTCCATCTTCAACCTGTGCGCCATCAGCGTGGACAGGTGGGCGGCCCCGCCCCGGCCCGCCGCCCCTCCTACACGACTCGCCGCGACCCCAGACCCCCAGGGCCCGCCCCATCTCCCCTGGCCCCGCCCCGCGGCCCTCTCTGGCCCCGCCCACTCCGTAACCCCTCCTAGATGGCCCCGCCTCCAAATGCCCCGCCCCACACCCTGGTCCCGCCCCTCACCAGCCCTCTCCTCTGGCCCCGCCCCCAGCTCCCGTTCCCTCCTAGATGGACCCGTCCCCTCTGAGATGGCCCCGCCCACTCCCTCTCCCGCTTCTGACCCCGCCCAGCCTCCCTGGCCCCGCCTCCAAACCCCCAGCCCCACGCCAGGCCCCGCCCCTTAGATAGCCCCGCCCCACCCCCCTGTCCCGCTCCTCTGGCCCCGCCCCACCTTCCCCGGCCCCTCCCCGCCTCCCAACGCCCCGCCCCCGCCCCATCCCCTCTGAGATGGCCCCGTTCCAGCCCCCTGTCCCGCTTCTCTGACCCCGCCCAGCCTCCCTGGCCCCGCCTCCAAATTCCCACCCCACACCAAGGCCACGCCCCTCATAGATAGCCCCGCCCCGTCCCCTCTGAGATGGCCCCGCCCCAGGCCCCCCCCCCCCCCCCCCGGTGCTCCCGCAGGTTCGTGGCCGTGGCCCTGCCGCTGCGCTACAACCGCCCGGGCCGCGGCGGCCGGCAGCTGCTGCTCATCGGCGCCACGTGGCTGCTGGCGGCGGCGGTGGCGGCGCCCGTGCTGTGCGGCCTCAACGACACGCGCGGCCGCGACCCCACGGCGTGCCGCCTGGAGGACCGCGACTACGTGGTCTACTCGTCCGTGTGCTCCTTCCTGCTGCCCTGCCCGCTGCTACTGCTGCTGTCCGCGGCCACCTTCCGGGGCCTGCGGCGCTGGGGGGCCGCGCGCCGCGCCAAGCTGCTCGCCCGCGCGCCCCGCCGGCCCAGCGGCCCCGGCCCGCCGCCCCCCGCCGCCGGCCCGCCCCCGCCGCCCCCCGCCCCGCCGCCAGCCCGCCGCCGACGCGCCCAGATCACCGGCCGGGAGCGCAAGGCCATGAGGGTGCTGCCCGTGGTGGTCGGTGGGTGCCGGAGGGCGCGGCGCGGGGGTGGCGGCCTGGGCCCCGGCTCTGCAGGGCCCGGCTCACCCGCCCCCGCACCCCCTCGCCAGGGGCCTTCCTGGTTTGCTGGACGCCCTTCTTCGTGGTGCACGTCACGCGCGCGCTGTGTGCCGCCTGCGCGGTGCCCCCGCGGCTGGTGAGCGCCGTCACCTGGCTGGGCTACCTCAACAGCGCCCTCAACCCGCTGCTCTACTCGCTCTTCCACGCCGGGTTCCGCTCTGCCTTCCGCAAGGCCCTGCGCCCCTGCTGCTGAGCGGGCCCCTCTTCTCCCCCACCCCAGCTGTCCAGGAGCGCCCGCCCTGCCTCAGGGACCAGCACCGTGGGGCTCAGTGGTCAGTGCTGGGAGGGGCAGGCATGGGCAGTCTCCGTGTGGCCGGAGCTGAAGGGATGAGGCTGCCCGCAGGCTGTGCCTTCCAAACTGGACGGGCAGCTCCGGCCGCTGCTCCCGTCCCTGGGTGACGGGCGGGCGGGCGGGCGGGCGGGCAGATGGCTGCAGGGCCTGCTGTCCTGAGGCCGGTGCACTTCCTGCCAAGGCTTTCTCACCACAAGATCAGGAGAAACTGAGGCAGGCTGACCCGCCTCCCAGCGTCTGGGAGGTGAGAGCTGGGATTGCGTTAGGGATCGACTTTAATGAGACACATATATATACACGCGTGTTACACACACAACACACCCGTGGGTAAGACCGGACCCTCGTGATCCAAGAATAAAAAAGCACCGGGAGCCGCCGAGGCCCGGCCCTCGCTGCCCGGCCTTCCGGGGCGGAGGGCTCACTTCCCAGGGCACAGGTCACCCCACTCTGTTCATAACTTGGCCAGCAAGTTTTTTCCCTTCTCCACGCCCGCCCCGCGGCGGAGTCCTCCGGGGTCCCGGCCCAGCAGCCGGCACGCGGGGCGCGTGCACCCTCACACGGCGACCTTCTCGATCACGCCCTCGGCGACCTGCACCTCGTCCCCCTGCACGGTGACCGCCGCCGCCTGCCCGCACATGTGCTGGTGGTCCTTCCAGTCCTGCGGGGAGAGGCACGTGACGGGCCTCCGCAGCCGCAGGAGCCCCCGCCGAGGCCCCGCCTGGCTCTCGGCGTCTGCGGGGCCGGCTCACAGGCCAGCACCCGGGAGGAGCCTCAAACCCGAGGCCCTGAAGGCGTCCAGGGACCTGCACACGGCGACGTCTGTGCCGCTGGCTGGCGAGGCTCAGCTTGGGGCCCGGCGATTCTCGGCCGGGCACATGCTGGGATGCGGGCTGGATCCCCGGCGTGGGGCGTGCAGGAGGCAGCCGATGGATGATTCTCTCACCACTGATGTTTCTCTCTCTCCCTCTCCCTTCCTCTCTGAAAGCAATAGAAATACATTTAAAAAATAAAATAATGTCCTTTGAAGAACACTGTATCTGCGCTGCTGCCGTTTACAATCGCGACCTCGAAACCACAGCTGCAGCCCGGGGCGGCGGAGGCTGGGCTCCCGGGAGGACAGGCGGGCGCTGCCGAGGCCACAGCCCCTGCACCCCCAGGTGGGCATGGAGCCTGGATGCAGGGAAGGGTGTGGCGGGAAGGCGGGTGGACTCGCACCTCTGGAGGAACAGGACCAGTGCCTGCCGCCGTCCGGGCTCCCGGTGGAGGTGGACAGCTCTCCGCTGTCCTGCCGGCTCTTCCTGGAGTGCAGTGAGCAGGCCCCGGCCGCCCTGCCCCAACGCCCCCTCCCTCACGCAGGAATCCCCCACAGGCCGAGGAGCAAGCAGGCGGGGCCCAGCGAGGCGGCCCCGAGGCCCTGGGAAACGCCGTTGAACCTCCTCCGGGGAAGGCCGAACGGTGGCGACAGACACGGGGCGCCGGCTGGGCGCGGACCGCGGACCGCAGGCCACGGCCAAAGGCCACGGGAGCAGCGTGGCCGGACAGGCAGCCTACCTTGCGCTGGCAGAAGGTGGAGCAGTAGTTGACCTTGTGGCAGCCGGTGCACTCGCTCAGGGCCTCCCGGCCGCAGTTGACACAGGACTGCTGTGGGGAAAGAGCCCGTCAGAGCGGCAGAGGGGAGGGCTGGGCCGCCCCACGCCCTCGCCCGCCCCCCCCGGGGCAGAGGACCCAGGACCCAGGCTGGGGCAGAATTCCCCGCGGGCGGTGATGGGCCTCGGCTCCGGCCGCGGGTACCGAGCGCCCACCCCGTCCGGCGCTGTGCCCGGCCCTCCAGCCACGAGGCTCCTGGGTCCTCATTGTGTGCATCGTGTGTAAGTGCGGGCTGGGAGCTTCCTCTCTGACCAGCTGAGAGCCGCACACGGATGCCAGCCTGGCCCCGGCGGACCGCAATGGCAGGGCGGGTGACACGGCAGACACGCCCTGAGGTCAGCTCCAAGCACGGAGCGCAGCAACAGGCAGCAGACGGCGCATGCCAGCACATGCGTGTCAAACGCGCTGGCTGCGTGTAGCCCATAATAAATATACCGACGTAACGGTATGTAAGAAACATGTTAACCTCTGGCCAGTGTGGCTCAGCGGATAGAGCATCAGCTTGCGGACAGAAGGGACCTGGGTTCGATTCAGGTCAAGGGCATGTACCTCAGTTGCAGGCTCCTCCCTGGCCTGGGCCCTGCTGGGGCGCGTGCGGGAGGCAACCCATGGATGTGTTTCTCTCACATCGGTGTTTCTGTCTTTTCCTCTTCCTCTCTCTCTAAAGATCAATGGGAAAATGTCCTCGGGTGAGGATTAAAAAAAGCACGTTTTAATAAAAACGTTGTAACTTAATGTTGACAATATCCTGTCATACGTAGTGAACAACGAACTACAACGTTCGCCAACGGCTGGCGACTGTGATTGTGTTGCATTCATTCCCCGCTCACGCCTTACGCGCAGGCGCTCTCTCTCCCCACCGATCCGGGCGGATGTCCAGCAGCCGATGCCCTGGCATTGGCCTTGGACTGGCGTGTTTGGCGTGTGCAGCAGCAGAACGAGGAAAACAGGTTTACTGCGCTACCCCTGTCAATGCGTGTGGCTCTTCGGTGTCTGGTGAGCTCGTGCTCTGTTGCTCTGTGCTAACGGTGGCTGTTAGTTCCAGCCTGTGTCCCCCGTCTGTCGGACGAACCCGTTTCTGTGAAAAGGGAGCTTTGGTTTCTGCTGGTGGCCCGTGCGGCCCGTGGTGTGACGTGTTCAGGACCGGCCGGCGCCCACCAGCCCCAGCCGGCCCGGTTTCTGTTCTGAACTCCAGTTCCGTCTTCGCAGAAGGCTATATTTAACACGCGCTGCCTCTCAGCAGCCACCGTGTGGGCACCCGCGTCACCCGGGCCCCGTGCCCCCGGCCGGACTGCTCGTGACGAAACTGGAGGGGTGGGGAAGGCGGGGTGAAGGCGCCTGCAGGAGGGAGGGCTCCCCAGGGAGAGCAGTCTGCTGAGGGGAGCGGGGTGGAGGCACCGCCAGGCCCCCCAGGAGGCTGCGGCCCCACGCTGACCCGTGCCCTGCGGCCAAGGCCTGGCTCTCCCTCCCCCGCTTCCCCCTGCGCGGAGCACACGGAGGCTGCGCCCGCATCGGGCGGGACAGCCCTGAGGGTCCGGCAGCGCTAAGCTCGGCCTTTTGTTTATTTATTCTTTTAAAAAATGTATTTTATTGACTTTTTACAGAGAGGGAGAGAGACAAAGAGCCAGATGAGAGAGAAACATCGACCAGCTGCCTCCTGCACACAAGCCCCCCTGACAGGCTGAGCCCCCTCACAGCCCAGCCCCCTCACAGCCCATCCCCCCTCACAGCCCAGCCCCCTCACAGCCCGAACCCCCCTCACAGCCCGAACCCCCCTCACAGCCCGAACCCCCCTCACAGCCCAGCCCCCCTCACAGCCCAGCCCCCCTCACAGCCCAGCCCCCTCACAGCCCGAACCCCCTCACAGCCCGAACCCCCTCACAGCCCGAACCCCCCTCACAGCCCGAACCCCCCTCACAGCCCAGCCCCCTCACAGCCCAGCCCCCTCACAGCCCGAACCCCCCTCACAGCCCGAACCCCCCTCACAGCCCAGCCCCCTCACAGCCCGAACCCCCCTCACAGCCCAGCCCCCTCACAGCCCGAACCCCCCTCACAGCCCAACCCCCCTCACAGCCCAGCCCCCTCACAGCCCAGCCCCCTCACAGCCCGAACCCCCCTCACAGCCCGAACCCCCCTCACAGCCCAGCCCCCTCACAGCCCGAACCCCCCTCACAGCCCAGCCCCCTCACAGCCCGAACCCCCCTCACAGCCCAGCCCCCTCACAGCCCAGCCCCCTCACAGCCCGAACCCCCCTCACAGCCCAACCCCCCTCACAGCCCAGCCCCCTCACAGCCCAGCCCCCTCACAGCCCGAACCCCCCTCACAGCCCGAACCCCCCTCACAGCCCAGCCCCCTCACAGCCCGAACCCCCCTCACAGCCCAGCCCCCTCACAGCCCGAACCCCCCTCACAGCCCAGCCCCCTCACAGCCCAGCCCCCCTCACAGCCCAGCCCCCTCACAGCCCAGCCCCCCTCACAGCCCAGCCCCCTCACAGCCCGAACCCCCCTCACAGCCCGAACCCCCCTCACAGCCCAGCCCCCTCACAGCCCAGCCCCCTCACAGCCCAGCCCCCTCACAGCCCAGCCCCCTCACAGCCCGAACCCCCCTCACAGCCCGAACCCCCCTCACAGCCTGAACCCCCCTCACAGCCTGAACCCCCCTCACAGCCCGAACCCCCCTCACAGCCCGAACCCCCCTCACAGCCCAGCCCCCTCACAGCCCGAACCCCCCTCACAGCCCGAACCCCCCTCACAGCCCGAACCCCCCTCACAGCCCAGCCCCCTCACAGCCCAGCCCCCTCACAGCCCAGCCCCCTCACAGCCCGAACCCCCCTCACAGCCCGAACCCCCCTCACAGCCCGAACCCCCCTCACAGCCCGAACCCCCCTCACAGCCCAGCCCCCTCACAGCCCAGCCCCCTCACAGCCCGAACCCCCCTCACAGCCCATCCCCCCTCACAGCCCGAACCCCCCTCACAGCCCAGCCCCCTCACAGCCCAGCCCCCTCACAGCCCGAACCCCCCTCACAGCCCGAACCCCCCTCACAGCCCGAACCCCCCTCACAGCCCGAACCCCCCTCACAGCCCAGCCCCCTCACAGCCCAGCCCCCTCAGCAGACGGCCTCGGAGAAACATGGCGGCCGAGCCAGGCTGCTCCCTCGTGGGCTCCCGCCCCGGACACACACACACACACACACACACACACACACACACACACACACACGTGGCCGCAGCCTGTCCGCTCGGGAGCGAGCTCAGGCCGGGGTGGGGGGTGACGCAGGAAGGAAGATGTGGAACCAAGTGGAGAGTGTTCCCCTTTCGCTTCCTCGCTGCCCCCATCTGGATCCCTGAGCAGCGGGCGCCCCCAACCCGAGCTCCACCTGCTCCTCCGTCCGTCCGTCCGTCCGTCCGTCCGTCCAGCGTCCCGGGGGAACGGGGCCCCCCACTCCCGTCCCAGCTGCCTGGTGAGGGGGCCGGGGAGGACTCCGGTCATTCTAAGTAATGACCCGTGTCTGTTCCCCACCCCACGCTCCCCGCACCCGGGGCCAGAGACAGGCGGGCCCTCCTGCCGCAGGCGCCCGGACCGGGCGGGACCTGCCCTCACCTGGGAACGCCGGCAGGCGGGGCGGGCAGCCCGGATGCAGCAGAGGGAGCGCCCCCCCAGGGCCCCTGGTGGCCGCCTTTTAAGACACCGACACACACACACACCCTGCACTCACGGACCCCGCACGGCCCTGCGCCAGGACGACGCGCGAGTTCGAGAAGCGTTCCACGTTAAAACAAACCACAAGCCCAAAGCCCGGTCGCGGCTCAGTGGTTAGAGCGCCGGCCCAGGGAACCAGGTCTCAGTGCAATTCCCAGGAGGGTGTGTGCCCGGTGTGGGCTCTGTCCCCAGTGCGGGGTGTGCAGGAGGCAGCTGATGGACATTCCTCTCTCACTGATGTCCCCTCTCTCTAAAAATCAATAAAGACGCATTTTAAAAATCAGGGCTAGGACGGTACTTAGGAACCCCTAACGTGTATGAGGGGTACGCGATCGGTGACCCCCAGCACCTGTCTCAGCCCGGACGGTGCAGCATAGGCGCGAAGGCCACGCCCGGCAGCAGGTGGGGTGCAGCCCGCCGGACGGGATCAGGGCGCGGCCAGAGGGGTTCCCCCCACACAGGGAGGCCGGCGGAGGGCCGGGCACAGCCCCCCGGGAAGGGGAGAGGCCCAGCTGCCGGTGCTGGGGGAGGAACAGGCTGCCGCCGCCTCCACCGCGAACGTGCCACGACGCCCCGAGCCACCGGAGGGCCCGGCGGGAAGGAAGACCACCCACACCGGCGGCACCGGGCAGACAGCCCGCGGCCCGGGCGGGGCAGCCAGGGAGGCGGAACGTGCTCAGCGCACGGAGGCCCAGGGGCCACGGTGGCAGCTGGGACACGGGCAGCGCCCGGACCACGCGGGACAGCCTGCAGGGGGCACTGCTGCCTCCGCCAGGCAGACCCCCGCGTCCGCCCTGGAGACGAACCCCGGACCCCCGGCCGGCAAGCTCTCCCAGAGGGCGACTAGGGGGGCGACACAGAGGAGGGGGCGCCGCGGGGGAGGGGCGCCGTGGGGGAGGGGCCAGAGGAGGGGGCGCCGCGGGGGAGGGGCCAGAGGAGGGGGCGCCGCGGGGGAGGGGCCAGAGGAGGGCGGTGCAGCTCCCGGCACAGGCCGGTCACACGGACCGAGTCTGGCGCTTCCTCCGCCAGCACCGCGGCCGCAGACACGGCCGCCCGCACCCGCTGCCAGGCGGTGGCCGTGAGAAGAACTGGTGGGTTCCGTTGGGCGGCTTTCACTTCTCCAGAGGAGCAGGTGCGCTCCCCAGCGCGGGCACTGGTTTCATTTCTCCGCCGGGAGCTCGGTGGCTCCCGGTTTCCCGTTATTCCGGGGACGTGGAGGGCGAGGGCTCACTGCAGGCAGCCACGACGTGGCTTCTCCTTTAAAATCCACCGCCGGGGCCCTGGGCACTGGGCAGGCGTGGCTGGCAGTGAGCTACGGACTGCTGTCCGCACCGGCGCTCCCGGCGCTGTGCAGGCGAGGGAGGTGGGCAGCGGGAGCGGGAGAGGACCGCACCGCCACGCACAGGCCGGCGCCTGGCCCCTGGCCCGCCAGGGCGGAATCACGTTGTTTAAATTATCTCCCCCTTCACGGTAGAAGCAGCATTTTTCTTCCCTGAAAACAAACCAATCACTACGGCGTCTGGCGGGCACTGATGAGGTACAGAACGTCTAACCACTGTGCTGCCCCTGGAACCAGCGTAAGGTCACCTGCCCACTGCCACCGAGAGTAAAACACTTTTAAAGGAAAACAGCTGGCCACACGTTTGGAAGTCCTTTGGGGAATTAACCGTGACGGCTCGTCTATCCTTTGACCCGAGAGAGGTAGACTAAGGGGAAGCGTTTTCTTGCCAGGATTTCCCACTTGGGCAGACGTGGTGGGGGCCAGTCAATCCGAATTTGCTTGCGCACCCCACGCACACCTGCTGAGTGCGGGAGCTCCGCTAACATCGCGCCAGCCCCCCCCCCCCCCCCCCCGCACGCACGGCACACAGCACGGACTGCCCCTCCCCCCACCTCCCCCACCTCCCCCACCTCCCCCACCTCCCCCACCTCCCCCAGCCTCCCCCACCTCCCCCACCTCCCCCACCTCCCCCACCTCCCCCACCTCCCCCACCCTCCACCTCCCCCACCTCCCCCACCCTCCCCCACCTCCCCCACCCTCCACCTCCCCCACCTCCCCCACCTCCCCCACCCTCCCCCACCTCCCCCACCTCCCCCACCTCTCCCACCTCCCCCAGCCTCTCCCACCCCCCACCTCCCCACCTCCCCCACCCTCCCCCACCTCCCCCACCTCCCCCACCTCTCCCAGCCTCCCCCACCTCCCCCGCCTCCCCCAGCCTCCCCCAGCTGGGCGTGAGGAGGGCGGGACCACGTGTCCGATCCCCCTTGTCCATCCACACCTGCGCCCCCGCAGCGGCCCGCTCCGCACTCACGCTACCTCCTTGCGCTCGGCGTCCTGCGCCCGGGCCTGGGCGGCCGCGGCCTCGCGGTAGGAGCTGGCCTGCTTGGCTTGCTCAAACAGCGCCTTCAGCTGCTGGGCCGTGCTGAGCAGGGAGTTGACCATCTCCTCCAGGTACAGCCAGCTCCGCGGCTCCGACAGCTCCAGCCCGTTGACCACGGCGGGTGAGACGGCCTTGGCGGGGTGGGAGGGCGGCACGGCCAGGGCCGGCAGGGAGGTCAGCACTGGGCGTTAGGGAAACAGGACAGAACTGGCATCAGGGCAGCTCCCCGCGCCCCGGCCTGCCCTACGCGCTCGGCGGCGGGGCCGCTGGGTCTCCCCGGCCCCGGCCTGCCCTACGCGCTCGGTGGGGCCGCTGGGTCTCCCCGCGCCCCGGCCTGCCCTACGTGCTCGGTAGGCCGCTCGGTCTCCCCGGCCCTGGCCTGCCCTACGCGCTCGGTGGGGCCGCTCGGTCTGCCCACGCCCCGGCCTGCCCTATGCGCTCGGCGGGGCCGCTCGGTCTCCCCGCGCCCCGGCCTGCCCTACGTGCTCGGTAGGCCGCTCGGTCTCCCCGGCCCCGGCCCGCCCTACGCGCTCGGTGGGCCGCTCGGTCTCCCCGGCCCCGGCCCGGCGGGAGGCACTCAGTCTGGTGACACAGGCCACCAGCAGAACGCGCCGGGCAGGGGGCAGCGAGCTTCCGGCCGGGCGGGGGGACAGGGAAGGGGAGGGAGGGGCTCAGGATGAGCCTCCCAACAGGAACCTCAGGACCGGGGCGGGGCCGGGCCGGGAAGGGGCAGGTGATGGAAGCGGGGCCTCTGCTCAGAGCCGTGACGGAAACACGCACGTCACGGAGGGGGGGGGGGACCCGGGACCTGTGAGCTCAGCCCCCCGGCTCAGAGGTGCGGGGCAGCCTGGCCGGTGTGGAGGGGGTGGCACCGCACACCAAAGGGTCAGAGGCTCTACGCCCAGTCACGGCTCGTTCCTAGGCTGTGGGTTCGACACCCAGAGAGAAAACTAGTGGATGTTTCTCTCCCTTCCCCTCTCTCTGAAAACCAATGAACATGCCCTTGGTAAGGATAAAAACAAAAATACAAAGCCCTCGCTTTTACTTTGTTTTTATTATTGTATAACCCTCACCCGAGGGCATTTTTCCATTGACTTTTAGAGAGAGTGGAAGGGAGAAACAGGGAGAAACACGGATGTGAGATGCATGGACAGGTTGCCTCCTGCACACGCCCCGACCGGGCTGGGGAACTGCCACGGAGGTACGTGCCCTTGACCAGAAATCAAACCCTGCCCGGCGGGCTGACGGCCTGACCACGGCGCCATAGCAGCCAGGGCAGAGCCTCCGTGTCCGGGGCGAGGAGTCGTGGCGCGGCCCTGGCTGCGGAGCCGGCGGCTGTGGTCGCGCCCATCAATGGAGGACGAGAGAACGGAGCCTCCGGTCCCGAGGAGACCGTCAGGAAGACGGAAGAAGGGAACCGGGACCCCGTGGCCTCTGTGCTTTGGGCGAAGCGGAGACTCAGCCACAGCGGGGGAGGGGGGCAGCGCGGAGACCCACACCCAGCTCAGGGCCCGGGGCTGCTGGGGGCCACACCCAGCCCTCCAGGGAGAGCCCTCTCGGGAGCACAGCCCCTCTCCTGGGTCACTGGACCGACCAGCAGCTCCAGCCCACGGACGGGCCGGCCCTCGGCTTTGCGATGCCATCCCCGGGCGAGGGCCAGGACGAGCCCCGAACCCAGCCCCGATCCGAGCCCCGGTGCTCGGCCAGCAGGCAGGCCTGGGCAGCGCGGGAGCAGCCACAGGCACAGGCGACAGCCCGAGAGAGCGGCCGCCGGCCCGGCCTCCAGGCGCCCGCCGAGGGCACACGCTGACCCGGGAGGGTGCAGCTACCACCCAGGCCCAGCCCAGGCGCCCCGGCCCGGGTGCTAGAGGTGGCGGCAGGGAGGGCAGAGGCGGCGTGATGTAGGGGGAGCTTACACGGGAAAAGGGGATGGAACACGCAGGGGAGACTGAGGCCACGGCTCACAGAACTGCGGCCTCGTCTGGGCGAGCCCCTTCCCGGGACGGAGCGAGCCGGCCCTCGAGGGGGAAGTGACCGGGCTTCTCCGGTCACACGGTCTCTGTACACACGCGTGCCCGGGTCCTCACAAACCCGTGACAAACAGGCGCGGGCACGGCCCCGACCCGGGCCCCAGCAGACAAAGCCAAGCCCGCTCCTCACGCGGGCTCCCTGCCAGCCCCCGACTGACCTATTTTGGGGTGCGCGGTCGGCAGCGCGGCTTCCGGGAAGGGTGCCACCTGGCAGCTGTCCTGGTAGCCGGGGTAGTGGGGCTCCGCGTGGCCCACCCGGCACGGGGGCTGCACGCCCGCCTCTTGCACTGCAGCGAGAAAGGGGGCGCTGGTGCCAGGCCGCACAGACACGGCCCCGTGGCGCCATTCCCCGCGGTTCCCGCCACGCGTGGCAGTGGCCGAGACGGGGGTCTGAGCTGAGCCAGCGACAGAACTGGGTGAAGCAAAACACAGCAAACGCTGGTCCCCACGGCCCTCCCCAGCACGGCTGCAAGCACACACACTGCACACGTATTCACGCGTGTCCCCACGGGCCACGCTGGCCTAGAGTGGGCTGGGCAGCTGGGCTTTTCAGGTGGCCTGGTCCTGCCCTGCTCCCCACCCCCCTCGCTGCCCCGAGCTCCCCACGCCCCAGCTCACGCCTCCCGGTGCCACGGGGCTCCGCCCAGCGGAACTGCCCCCGGGGCCCCCTCGCTGCGTCGGACGAGGTGGGCGAGGCGGGTGCGGGTGCGGGTCAGCGGCGCTGAGGCCACTTGCCTGTGGCTCCCGCGAACACGTCCCCCTGGGCCGGGCTCTCGGAGATGACGGCCGTGGCCTCCACAGTGGACGCCCGGTCGAAGGTCAGCGCGCCGGAGGTAGTGATCTGTCCTGAGGGGGTCACAGTGACTGCGGGGGCAGAGGCGGCTCTTACTGCGGGCGGGGCCTCGGGGGACCCCAGGAGCCCGGCCGCGGGGGCGCCTCGCAGCTGCAGACTCCTCTGCGGCCGGCCCGGGAGAAACGGGGGCCGGAAGGGGGGGCGGGGGGGGCGGGGGCGGCGGGGAGGGGGGAGGACTCACAGGTGGTGGCGGCCGTGGCGGGGAGCAGTGTGATGTTCTTGGGGGCCTCCTTCTTGCCCGGGGCGGCGGGCAGCTCGTTCTCCTTCTTGCGCCGCTTGTAGGGGACGAAGAGCCGGACCGGGCCGCTCTGCGGGGAGCACGGAGAGGGCGCTGGTGGGCGCGGCTCCCTGTCCACGGACCAAGCGGGGCCCGGCTCCCCGTCCACAGGGAGAACCCCTCTGAGGCCCTCGTGTCCTTCAGGACAGGGCAGGTGCTTCCAGAAGGAGCACAGGAACGACAGGGGTGACCAGGGGAGTGTGGGCAACGCACCGGACGCCCAGGAGCCCGAGAAGACGAGGGGCCACGTGAAGGAGAGACCGCAGGCGCCTGGCCCCACGGGAAGAGGCACTGCGGTGACCGCTAGCAGGACGGGACAGGGACACAGGAGCGGGGAGGCCCCAGCTCCAGGAGGAACCCCGCCGGCTCGGCCCCCCGCAGAGCGTCTCTCTGGTCCCCTCGGCACTTCCCACGTCTTACTGCGCCCCCTGCGCCGCCGGCCAGACACAGCCACTGGAGGGCGCCTGGCCCGGGCTCGCCTGGCTGGAGCTTCCGTCACCCGCACACCGCGGTTTCGGTGTGGTTCCCGTGAGGGCACGTGAGAGACAACCGCGCTCTCGCTCTCTCTCTCTCTCTCTCTCTCTCTCCCCCCTCTTCTCTCTGGAAAGTAATTAAGTTGTTGTTTTTAAGTGTCTGGGCCTGGCCCGTGTAGCTCAGTGGTTGAGCGCTGACCTATGGACCAGGAACTTCCTGGTTAAGGGCACGGGCCCAGGCTGCGGGCTCCATCCCCAGTGGAGGGGGCCGTGCAGGAGGCAGCCGGTCAGTGATTCTCTCTCATCACGGATGCCGCGATCTCTCTTCCCCTCTCCCTCTGAAATCGATAAAAAAAAAAAACCTCGTTAAAGGTGTCTGGTTGGGGGGTTCAGCCCTCCACTATCTCAGGACACTTCGCTGACGTTCCCCTAACAACCGTTCCGGGCCGACACGCGCCCGGCCGAGGCCTGGTCCCCGAGGGGAGTTTGAAAAGGGGCACCGGGGACCGGGGCGGGGGGGGGGTGTGTGTGTAAGAGGAGGGCGCAGTGCCAGGGCCGCCAGCGGTCACCGCCGCACTCACCAGGCTCATGTCGTCGCAGCAGGCGGCGCAGGTGCAGGAGGCCGCGTGGGGGTTCAGGATCCCATCCTGGAACGAGAAGGTGCCGCCACCGTCAGACCGCCTGAACGTGAGCGGTCCCTAAGGCGAGATCCTGCACTTTCCAGAACCTTCCCTCCCTCCAGGGTGTTCATCCCCCCCCCCCCCCATCTACTCCCAGGAAGCCCAGCTGGGACAGAACACACCGCCGCGCCCAGGCCTCCTGCCGCTCCACGGCAGACGACGCCATCGGCCCATCGGAGCGTCGGCAGAGGAGACACAGGCGGCCACGCGGTGCCCAGGCCCTGGCCGCCGTGCCATCCAGCCGGGGCCGGGAGCCGCCCCAAGGCGGGCGGGCAGGTGAGGGCGAGGGCGCACCTGGATCAGGCACTGCAGCGGCCGGCCCGCGTAGCGGATGCTCCGCTTCCAGTCCTTGCTGCTGGCCCTCCCGGCCATGGCCTCGAACTCCGTGGGGCTGTACCAGTTCTCCCCCTGCTTGATGCACCGGCCCCGGCCGCCTGGAACACAGGACGGCCGGTTCCCGCCTCCTGCCCGGCTGGTCCGGGCCTGGACCTCACCCGCTCCTGCGTGGGCCCCGGCTGAGGGGCAGGGCTGCCCGCGTCCTGGATCTGCAGCCACTGCCCACGCTGCCACGCCCAGCTCCAGGCAGCTGCCCAGCCGGAGCCCGCTGCCCCGTCCCCATCTGAGCCAGGAACAGACGCCTCGGCCGCCTCTCCCTCGCTGGGTCACCGCGCTTCCTGGTTGGCCATGTCTCCTCCCCCCCCTCCCCCGACCCCGCACCACCCGGACCTCCTGGGCGCCCTGACTTCGCTGTGGGCCGGGTGCCGTGGCTGCCGGCAGGTCCGGCGGGGCGGCGCCCACCTGAGCCCAGCCGGTTCTTGTAGAGCGTGCCGCTGATGTTGCGGCAGCGCACGGGCAGCTCGCTGTCGTACACCGACGGGTCCCAGTTGTACTTGCTGCCCCCCTTCTCCTGCCCGGGCACCAGGGGCGTGGGAGGCGACTGCGGACCTGGGCACAGAGAGCGTTTGGCGGTGAGACCCGGACAAGCCGGGAGGAGCGGGGCCGGTCAGTTCCCAGGGCGGGTCTCGGTGTTCCCCGGTGACCCCCCAGCACCGCCCTCCGCTCCAGATGGGGCCCCGCGGGCAAGCCTTCCTCAGCTGGAAAAACCCACTTAGTAATCGCTGCTATTCCAGCCCTGGCCGGTGTGGCTCAGTGGATAGAGTGTCGCCCTGCAGACAGAAAGGACCTGGATTTGGGTCCTGGGTTTGATTCTGGTCGGGGCACAAGCCGGGTTGTGGGCTTGATCCCCAGTGTGCGGTGGGCATGCAGGAGGCAGCCAATCAGCGATTCTCTCATCACTGATGTTTCTCTCTCCCTCTCTCTCCGTCTCTGAAACCAATAAAAACATGTCTTAAAAAGCTAACAGTAATTGCTATTCCAAACTGACCGCAGAAATAAGCAAGGACCCCCAGGACCCCCGCGGCTGTGGGGGGCGGGCCGTACCTGGGGTGAGCGGGGCGGCCGGCCCCTTCAGCCCCGCGGTCTCCACGATGCTCCCGTCCGTGTGCACCACGATCAGCGTGGCCTTTTCGGGGTTCAGGCTGTCGCCGATCTGCAGGGCGGTCCTGCCGGACTAGAGGGGAGGGGCACCCAATCGTCTCCGGACGATTGCCCCTGCCGCGAGGCTCTCCCTAACTGTCACCACGGCGACGCCTGCCACGCCCGTGGGTCTCCTTCGAAGATGTCACCGAGACACTAACGCAGAGCCAACTGCGAGGAGAGTCCGCGGCAGCTGTGTGGCCCCGAGCTCACCGGAGACCGCCTGCCGGAGCCGCAGCACCGGCTGCTCCAGAAAGGCCTGAGACAGGCCCGGGCCGCACGGCCTCCGGGAGGGAAGGCCGGGCCGGGGGAAGCCGGGCCCCCCCTCAGCCCGGCCCGGGCCCCCCCCTCAGACCAGCCGGGGAAGCCGGGCCCTCCCCTCAGACCGGCCGGGGAAGCCGGCCCTCCCCTCAGCCCGGCCGGGGAAGCCGGGCCCTCCCCTCAGACCTCAGACCGGCCGGGGAAGCCGGGCCCCCCCTCAGACCGGCCCGGGCCCCCCCTCAGACCGGCCGGGGAAGCCAGGCCCCCCCCTCAGCCCGGCCGGGGAAGCCGGGCCCCCCTCAGACCGGCCGGGGCCCCCCCTCAGACCGGCCGGGGAAGCTGGCCAGTGGACGGTGGGCACTCCCATCCTAGGGCCCTGCTCCGCCACCCGCGAGGGGGCGGGAGCGCTGTGCCCTGACCCCGGGGCTGGGCCCACATTTCACGACTGGTCCCCCTCCAGCTCTACCCCCAAAGCCCCCGAACCCCCCTCCCCAGCAGCAGCCCCCCCAAGCCCCCTCTCCGGCAGCAGCCCCCCCCGAACCCCCTCCCAGGCAGCAGCCCCCCCAACCCCCTCCCCGGCAGCGGCCCCACTGGAGCAGGAGCCGGCGGGGAAGCCCCCGGACGCCCACGGCAGCTTACCAGCACGTGGCCGGAGAGCGAGGCGGCGTTGGCCACCGAGGTGGTGAAGACGTTGTCCGCCGAGGCGCCCACGTTGGCCACCGTCACGGTGGTCACCTCTGCAACACAGGAGCCGGCTCAGCGCCACCGGAGCCGGCCCCGCAGCGCCGGGGCACCCGCCGCAGGGCTGCTCCCCAGCCGGCCCCGCACGGAGGCCCTGGCTATGGGGCGCCTTCGGCTGCCGGGAGAAGCCACCGGGAGAGCCTTCCCGCCGCCATGGGCCCCCAGCGCCCGGCGCCACCCGACGCCTGGCTCCTGTCCCCTTCGAGGAGAAACACGCCTGCCCCAGACGGCGGCCCCTGCGGGAGCTCCTGCTGGCTCTGCCCGCCCCCCCTTTACTTCCACAGAGCCCGCCCTGCGTGCGGAGGGAACCCTGTCTGAACGCACATTCTAGTCTGAAGGCCACACAGCAGGCCTCTGCCCAGCAGGGAGCCTCCGAGGGCACCTAGAACCCCCTAACCTATGTCAGTGTTACCGCTCCAACACGCAAAACAACCACAGCCCAGCCGGCGCGGCTCAGGGCTGAGCATCAACCTCGGAAGCGGGAGGCCACGGTTCCATCCCGGTCAGGGCACGTGCCGGGCTGCGAGCTCCATCCCCAGTGGGAGGCGTGCAGGAGGCAGCCGATCCATGATTCTCATCATTGATGTTTCTCTCTCTCTCTCTCTCTCTCTCTCTCTCTCCCTCGCCCTTCCTCTTTGTGATCAATAAAAATACATTTAAAACAAACAAAAAACACAGCCCTAAAGATTTGCAGGGAAGAAAATCACGCTTCTGCACTGTGAGATCTATGCGCAAAAGGGACAAAAACCCAAAGGAAACTTCACGGTGCAAAGTCCTGACGTTAATCCAGAGTTCAGCAACAAAAACGGAACCCTGAGAGCCACAACGCCTCTGAGGACCCTGCACAGACCACACAGGCACCAGCGCTGGGGCACCCCACACCCAGCTGGTTCACCCGCACGCACACACCGGGGCCACACGCAGGGACACACACACAGGGACCAGACAGACAAGGCCGGCTGGGCAAGGGGAAAGAGCAGAGTGCTGAACAGGAGGGGGTGGGCTGGACAAGGAAAAGGGGTTCAGGGAGCAGATGTGCCTGCAGGGCCAGGTGTGCAGGAGCCTCTGGGCACAGGGGAGGTGTGAGGCAGGTGCCGGGGAGGTGGGCCGGCCATGGGGCTTTGCAGGGGGTGTATGTGGGGGAGGGCTTTGCAGGGGAGGTGCATGTGGGGGGCTTTGCAGGGGAGGTGCATGTGGAGGGCTTTGCAGGGGAGGTGATGTGGGGGGGCTTTGCAGGGGAGGTGCATGTGGGGGCAGGTGCTTCGGGCAGGCCTGTGGTCCAGGTGTGCGCGGGCAGGTGCGGGTGTGGGTGTGCGGGCGGTGCGTGGGGCAGACAGGACCTGGTCCGGCGGGGCAGGTGCACGGCCGACGTGTGGGCCGGTGGAAGCTGGTGTGCGGGCTCTGCGGGGTGAGAGTGCGGGCTGGACGGTGCATGCGGTGCAGGTTATGTGCGGAGCAGGTGCACGCCGTGCAGGCGTGGACTGGGGGCGGGGGCGTGCAGGGGGTGCGCGCGGGCGCGGGCGGGCGGCGCGGGCCGGCAGCACTTGCCTGCGAAGGCGGCGGCCGCAGCAGCCTCGTCGGGGCCGGGCAGGGCCTCGGCGCCCATGTCCATGTGCCGGGGCTCGGCGGCCATCACCGCCACGGCCGTCACCCGCCGCGTCTCGCGCTCCGCCTGCGCGTCCCCGTCCTCCTCCGAGTCCTCGTCCCTGCGGAGCACCGGCTCGTCCGCCTCGCTCCCCGCCGCGGCCGCGGCCGCCGCCGCCACAGCGGCCGCGGCCGCCACCGCCGCCGCCTCGGCCAGGCCCAGCTGCTTGGCGGCCGCGTCCGAGTCCTCCATCCGGACTCCGCCGAGCGCGCCCGGCCGCGCGGCGAGCCGAGCCGAGGATGCCCGAGCGGAGGCCGAACCGGCACGAAGGGGCCCGGGCGAGCCGAGCCGACGGCCGGGAGTCCGGAACCGAGCGCCGCCGAAGGTGCGCGAGCGCGCGGCGCGGGGGACGCCGGGATCGCGGCGGACCGGGGGCGGGGCCGGGCCGCAAGATGGCGGCCGCGCGGCGCGGTGAGGGCGCTCGGGCGCTGGGCCCCGGGTCCCGGGCGGGGGCGGGGGCCGGTGCTCCCGGGGCTGGACGGGCCCCTAGCCCGGGGCGGGTCGCCTGGGCGGCTCCGCGGGGGGCCCTGTCCGCCGGGGCCCGCGCCGCCCGGGCTGCCCGAGGCCCCCCTGCACCCGCCGCTCCGTCCCTCCTCAGCCCGCTGGTGGACCGGCCGCGCGCGGAGCCCGCCCATCGGGGCCTGGGGTGGCCGCGGGGCCCGGCGTCCCTGGGCGGCGCCGCTCGGGGTCCCGGGGGCGAGAGGCGGGCGGTCGTGGGGCCCAGGGAGACCCGCGGCTTCGGGTCCGCAGACCCAGGACCGGAGGCCGGGGTCCGTGCCGCGTCCCCGGGCCCGGCCCCCTGACCGCCCTCTCTCCCCCAGGGAGCGCGTCCCCCACGGCCGTATCCTGCCGCTGCGCCCCGTCCTCCCGCCGCGGGCCCGCTCCGGCGTTGGGGCCCTGGGACCCCGGCCCCTGAGCCCGGGGGTGACGGCTGTTGGGAGGAGGTGCTCACGGCCCGGTTCCGCGGGTCGAGGTGACTCCCGAAGGGAGCGCTGGCCCAGCACCGCCCGCTCCGCTGCGCCCCGGAGTGGGGAGAGGGGCCCCGGGGCTGGAGCCAAGACCCCCGAATGCGCGCAGCCCCCTGGCATGAACACATCCCGAGTGTGCGGAGCTCCCGAAAGTTGGTGGCGGGGATTTAGCTGCTCCCCGAGTGAGGGAAGTAGACTTTATTCCAGGAAAACAAAACCCCTCTTTCTCCCGGTCTTGTAGCTGGGGCCGTGGTCAGGGTGATGCCCAGCGTGCTGAGGCTCCTGCCTGTTGCGCCCAGTCAGTCCCCTGCTCTATGCCAGGATGTCCCTGTGAGGGGTGCCCCCACTGCTCCCGGGACACACACCCCTCCCACTGCTCCCGGGACACCAGGGGCAGTATCGATGGGTGCCTGGCAGGCAGGACTCCATGGCACCACAGGTACCTAAGCTGGGCCACCGTGTTTGTGGCGGCCTGACAGCCCCTCTTGCCCGGCGCTGGGGGGGCGCCTGGGGCAGCACGGCTGCTGGACGGAGTCCTTAACGGCTGGCCAGCTCTCCTCGGTCCTCCTGCAGATGCTGCTCTGCCTCAGCGGGGTGTATTCCGCCCTCTACCTCCTGGCCACGCTCCTGCTGATCGCCTACAAAAGTGGGTCCTGAGCGCAGGGGCGGGGTGGGGGTGGGGTGGGGGGCTGGGGTGCTGCCGCTGGACCCTGAGCTCAGGCCGGTGTCCGCCCCTGCAGGCCAGACGTTCAGTTACCCTCAGGACCACCTGGTGCTCGACCTGACGCTGCTGCTCCTGACCGGGGCCCTGGAAGCAGCCCGCTGGCACTGCGGTGAGTGGACGGCACTGCGGGGAGCGGACCGGCGGCGGCGGGGGGGGGGGGGGGGGGGGGGGGGGGGGGGGCCAGACTCGGGGGAGCGGACCAGCCGGGAGGTAGGGGGCAGGCTGGCTGCTGGGGGACTGACCGGCCGCAGGGAGTTCGGGCACTGTGAGGCAGACGGCTGGCTTCCTGTGACCTCTGAGCAGCCTCGTTACAGCACGCTCTCGGAGACACTTGAACGCGCTCAAGTGCTCCGCCGGCTCCTGCAGGCTCACCGTACGGTGAATGAAGTATTAATCCATTCATTGGGAAGCCTGGCCAGGAGGCTCCTGGGAGACAGCCTCAGGGTAGCAGCGCTGCCCGCAGCCGAACGCTCTGCTCCCCCTGCTCCCCTCCCCGAAGCCGCAGAGGTCTGTCCGAACCCACCAGGACCGCAGGCTGCAGGCCGAGGTGGAGGCCTTGCAGAGCTTCTACAGAAGCACAGTGTGCCCTCTGCCCCTCCCACTCACCCCGAGGGCCCGGATTCCTGCCCAGTCTGCCCCGTGCACTCACAGGCTTGCGCTCGCTAGTACCTCAGGGCCTGGCGTGTCCCACCCTGCCACACCCCCGACTGGCCTGGGGGGGGGTCAGGGGAGACAGAAGGACGTCTCGGCCATCCTGCTGAGTGCGCTGGGCCTTAGTGTCCACTGTCACAGGCCAGCCTCCTGCCGTGGGCGGGTGCGAGTGGCATGTGGGCATCGCATTTTCCATGATTGCCCGTTTGTGAAATCCAGTTTTGTCTTTCCTAACTACACATTAGTTTTCCTGGGCCTTACCCCAGAGTAAAATACCTTAGGAAAAGGTGTGAAATTGTGCTTGGGATGGTTTTCCCACCCATTTAGCTGCCCCAGAGGCAGGGTGAGGTCAGCTGTGGCTGGTCCTCACCCTCCTGAGTACGATGCTCCTCATGTTTTGCTTTCCAACACCGAGCCCCGGGTGGTAGGTGGTCCCGCACTGACGCCCACCCGCCCAGAGGTGCCTGCAGCTTCGCCCTCCCTGTGCACATGGTGGTGGGTCCCTACCAGGTGCCCGCAGCCTGGCACTCACCATGTTTGTTCTGCTCCACAGGCACCAAGGGCAATCTGACAGAGACGGAGCTGCCGCTGGCTGCCAGCCTGGTGCTCACCGTGGCCAGCTCCCTGCTGTCCGTCTACTTCCTGCTCTGGCAGACGCTGGTGCTGTGGGCGGACTCAGTCCTCAGTGCCACGCTCCTGGCGCTCCACGGCCTGGAGGCCGTCCTGCAGGTGGCGGCCATTGCTGCCCTCATCAGCTAGCTGGGCACCTGAGGCCCGGGCGAGGGAGGGCATGCTCCCAGCTGGTTTGGGCGGGATGGAGTGTTGGGGGCAGGACCAGGCAGAACCGAGTGTTGGTGATGGGGACAGGTGCAGGCTGAGTCAGGGGCTGCCTTGGACAACCCTCGGGGTACCCCCCCAAGGCAGCAGGGGCAGTGGGCTTCACCGGGCACCGCCTAGGAGCCTGGCCACTCCCTCGAAGGTGTGCCCGGCCACACACATTTTCCCACTGCGGCAGCATGCCCACGTGATGGGAACAGCTGGGGTGGCAGGGAGCCCCGGATCCTCAGCCGCTCCGGCCGAGTCCCGGTGGAGAGCTCAGAGTGGAAGGTGCCCGTGTGGCCTCTCGGCTCCTTCCCGGGGCTCTGGGTCAGCCGACCCAGGGGCAGCGCACCTGTCCTGGCGGGTTGGTGCGGCCACTTCAGGGCTCAGGTGTCCTGCCCAGCAGTTAGAATGCCCGCCCATTGGCCCGGAGCGCCGGCGGACCCGGCCTGCTGTAAGCGGATCCTTCCGCATCGCCGTCCTCCGCGTGCTCCTCCGGAGCGTGTTCTGTGCGGAACAACATGTCCAAGGGGCTGGGTCCTCCTCACCGCGGTGTTCAATAAAGAAGCCTTTCCGCTCCTCCCTGCATCTTCCTGACTGTCCGCCCCTCCTCCAGGCTCCCGCTCAGCCCACCGCACTGGGCCTGCCCCGGGCCCAGGGCCCAGACCTAACCTCCCCGCAGGCCCCGCTGGGCCCCAGGCCACAGAGAGGCAGGGACGCCGTGGCTCCAGGTGGTCACCACCCGCCCACCGTCAGCGCTGCTCCTGTGATCCTGGCCATGGCGTTCAGACGCCACTTGGCCAACGGGGGGGAGGGCAGGGGTGCCTTCCCTGCTGGGTACTCGGCACTCAGACAACCAGGAAGCCAGTGCTCTGAGGGCAAAGGCCACTTCCTCTTCCCCCCACAGGCACCCCCTCTGCAAACACCCCCCCACAGGCGCCCCACTGGTAAACACCCCCACAGGCACCCCATCGGTAAACACCCCCCATAGGCACCCCTGCCAAACGCCCTCCACAGGCACCCTATCTGTAAACACCCCTGCACAGGCACCCTCTCCACACCCCTGCAATGCCTCCAGACCTGTCCGTGGGGTCCTGGCACCAGGAAAGTGCAGTGTGGGTGCCTTCCTGCCCCCGGGGTTCCCCCAAGAAGCCCTCTGTGCCAGCTGGGAGCAGAGGCATACTAACTGCCGCCTCCTGGGCTCAGGCCCGAGACCCTTTGTGCAACCGCGTCAGCTCCCCCAGCCAGGAGAGGAGCTGGACCCGGACCCGGGCTGTAACCCACCTGGCCTGCCCTCTGCCCTCTGCGCTAGGCCCTCGCTCCACTGCATGGCAGAGGCCTGGAGAGGGTACAGGAGGAAGGACCCTGCCCCACAAGGCAGAGGCTGGGCACCGCCCGGAGCACTCCCGCCCCATGGTTCCCCACCCCTGCCCCGGGACAGCCAGGCCCCAGGCTTCCCCGCGTCCACCAGACACCCACCCCTCGGGGCCGGCTGGGCTGGGTGCCGGAGAATAGGGGCTTCGGGAGTTCCTGCTGAGAAGGACTCCCTTCCCCCTGAGACACCCATAGGAGCAGCCTGCCCCTAAGCTGGGGCCAACCAGGGGCCCCGGGAAGATGTCAGAGCCTCGCCCTGCAGGTCCGCTCGCACCCGCCCCGGGAGCCCAGCTCTAGGGGCGAGGTCTGGCCGGGCCGCCAGCGGCTGTTAGGCAGGGATCCCCCGCGGGGAGCCCTTGGGGGCGGGGTTAGGGCGGGCGGGGTTAGGGCGGGCGGGGTTAGGGCGGGCGGGGTTAGGGCGGGCGGGGGGAGCCGTCCCGCCCCGCCCCTCGGTGTTGTCCAGGTTCTAACCTGCCGCTCAGGTTCCTGGTGGCGGCCCCGCCCCTGTCCGGGGCCCAGCCCTGCCGCGTCCTCCGTGCGCAGGAGCCCGTGTGGACAGACGGGCGGACGGACGCGGGGCGAGGGGACCCGCAGGCGGCGAGCAGCAGGTGAGCGCCCGGGGGTCCGGGACCAGCGCGCCCCCCGCGCCCCGCCCCGCCCCGCCCGGCCTCAGTTTTCCCAGGAGGCGGGGCGGCGGGTCCGCGGCTGAGTCGGAGCGGGAGGCGTCGGGCGGTCGGTCGGGGTGCGAGGGGCTGGAGCTCGTGGCCCGGAGTCCGTCCCGCTGCGGCCGGGCCTGCCCGTCGGCGGTTGCGCGGGGCCGGGGGTAGCCAGGGCACCAGCCAGCCGGGGCGCGGTGCGGCACCCCGTCCTCCGCCGAAAGGTTGGGGAGGGGGCTCCCCGTCCTCGCAGGCCGCACCCCCATTCCGGGGCGCTGGGCCTCCCCGGGGGAGCCGACCTGGAGGTGCGGGCTCCTGGTGGTCAGACGGCAGGAGGCACTTCCTGGGTGGCAGCGAGGAAGCCCGGACGGGAGCTGGGACGGGGCAGGCCCGGGGTCACGGCCTGGGTGTGGGAGTTTCAGGACGGTGGGCAGGGCCGGGGAGCGGACTGGCAGCCTCCCGCTCTCCCACATTCTTCCTCCGGGGCAGCCCCGGCGAGGGTGTGCCTGGGGAGGCCTCGTCACAGGCCCCTGCCCTCCCCGGGTGGAGTCTGCCCCAGGCCGGGCCCAGCTGGCGGCCCTCCCCAGCCCTGCACACACACACACACACACACACACACACTCACACTCTCTCACACACACACTAACACACTCACTCATACCCTGGTCCTGCCCAGGCCTCGCCAGGTCCCTGCCTGGTGCCCCGCCTGGTGGCCCAGAGCTCCCGTGGGCCTGCCCACCCTGTGTGCTCAGCACCTGCCTGCTCCCCACCTTCCCCGTCATCCCTCTGGCCGCCAGGCCCCTTCCTCACCCGCAGCTCCAGCCAGGGCCCCACCCGGCTCCCCAGGCCTCAGCTGACTCCTCCCCAAGGTCACAGGCTACAGGCTGGAATTTGAACCTGGATCCGGTCCCTCCGCCCTCCCTGCCCTGCTGGGGCCCCCTCCCCTGCCGGAAAATGACCGCAGTAAAACCAAAGTGCAGCCTGGGCATGGGGCCCCTGGGGGTGGAGGCGCCCCTGCCCCGTCAGCTGTGAAGCCTCCTGTCCCCCACGGGACCCAGATGCCAGCGGCAGGGCCCCTCCCTCTGGTCCTGATGCTCCCCACCCACCCGCCCGGGGGCTGCCCGGGGCTGAAGGCACGGGGTCCCAGCCGGGCTCCGGAGGGGAGTGCGCAGGCCGCAGCCGGTGGGGCTGAGTGTGCCCGCAGGCCCCATTTCACCGAGGGGTGTGTGCCTCACACATGTGCCCGTGCCCTTGGCCCAGCCAGCCAGGAATCCCATTAAGCAAATACTCGGCTCACCCACTGAGGTCATGAGCATTCCGGGCATTCTCGGGGCACTGATGGATGGAGGGAGCTGGCCGAGCCCCCTCCCCGGAGCCCGGACGCTGTGGCAGGCGGGCAGGCGGGGGCTGTGGCTGGAGGCCCCCCGGCCGCACACTTCCTGGTGGGCCTCCCCGCAGGTGGGACCCGGTCAGACCGGCACTCCCTGGGCTGCTCCCCGCCCTGGATGCCAGCACCCCTGGTTTGTGGCCGCTGGCCGGGCCAATCCCGACACAGAAGCCACTTGCTGGCGACCTTTGACAGGAGGAGGATGTGGGCCCAGCGTCCCCACGGGGGGCACACCCAGGGGTGCCAGGCTCTGCTCCTGCCCCTGGGAGTCCCCCGGCTCCAACCGCATCGGGCCTGCCCCCTCCCGTCTCGGGGCCTCAGATGCCATTCCCCCTCCGAGCCCCCAGGACCGCCTGCTCCAGCCCCCCCAGACAGCCTCTGGGAGCGGAACCCTCTGTGGCCCGTCCGGGGGTCCCTGTGGAGGGCCCAGGGTCTGGGGAGGGAGGGGCCTCGGTGACGGCTGCTGGGACATGGTCGGGAGGTGGCCCTGGGCATCTGGATCCTGGGTGGCGGTCAGGGCTCCGGCCTGGATCTGGGCGGGGGACGGGGAGAGCCTGTGAGGCTGGGAGGTGTCAGCCTGCTCTCCCTCCGCCCAGCGGGGAGCGCTCTGGGCCTGGCCTCGGGCCGCGCTGGGACCTGCCAGCCGCCACTGGCCGCGGAGGACACCATGAGCCAGTCGGGGTCTCTGAGCTGCTGCCCAGGCGCCGCCAAGTGAGTCCCCACCCCGCACCCCCTCCCCGTCATCTGCCTGCCCCCCCACCTTCCCCGTCATCCCTCCCACCGCCAGGCCCCCCACCCCGCCCACCACAAGCAGTCCGGGAAGGGGTGCCGTGGCCCCACCCTCACAGCCCCTCCCCGCAGCGGCAGCCTGGGCCGGTCTGACAGCGCCGCCAAGATGAGTGCCAAGGACCTGTTCGGTGAGTGAGGGTTGAGGACGGGAGGGTCTCCCCCTTCGGGCAGTGCTGCACCCCCACCAGGGGAGGTGCAGGTCAGTGCTGGGCACCCGGGAGGCTCCGGGACCCCAGTCAAGCAGCCCCTCGGCCCCTCCGCACAGCTCCGGGCCGGGCCTCCCCCCCCAGGTAAGGGGAGAGCCTCACTAATAATTCAGGGCCATCAATATTGATCCGGCTGAGCTGCTGCAACCCGATCGGAGGGGCCTGGGTGCCAGGTGTCTGCTGCAGGAGGGCCTGGCCAGCCCCGGCCTGCCCCTCCCCTGCCCTGCCCCAGGCCATGGGCTCGTCTGTGGGTGTGGACAGGTGCCCAGTCTGGAGAGCCAGGGGCCCTGGGTGGGCAGGGAGATGTTAGGTGGCAGCAGGTGGGGGGCAGCCTCCTGCACCCCCACCCCGGGGCAGACCCCAGTCCCAGGCACCACCAGGGCCCAAGCCAGCCAGCCTGGGACGGAGGGGCCACCTTTAGCCAGGACCCGGTCTTTCCTGGTGGCCACGAGGAGCCCACCGAGCACTGTCCTCCCTGCTGGCCACCACCTCCACTTTGCGACTTCACACACACACACACACACACACACACACACCCCGTGGCCCAGCCGGCGGGTCCAGCCCCCTGGCCGGGCCGGGCCGCCTCGGGGGAGTGACTGGCGTGTCCCCCTGCAGAGCAGAGGAAGAAGTACTCCAACTCCAACGTCATCATGCACGAGACCTCGCAGTACCACGTGCAGGTGAGCGGCCCTCCGGCCCCAGGGGCCCCGCGGGGAAACCGAGCCCGGCAGAAGTGTCGGCCCAGCTCTTGACACCACGTCAGGGGCCAGAGCCAGGGACGGCCCACACCGGTCCCGGCTCCACCACAGGGGGGCCTCCCTCCAGTTCGGGGAGCTCACAGTCCGGGGGTCGCAGGGCGCCCTGAATCGGTGTGGGGGGAAGAGGGTACTGGCGGCCAACTTAGCACAGGTGGGGCCAAGGCCTGGTACCGCCTGGCAAGCCTCAGGCGGGAAGACCCAGCAGGAGGGGAACTGTCGCCCCAAAACAAGGAAGCGGACGGAGGGGGAGCTGGCGGGCGCAGTGGGAGCCCACAGTGGCCTGGCCCCGAGCCCCTCTCGGCCGCAGGAGGGCCGGCTCCGGGGTCCGTCTCACTCCCACCCAGACCTCAGGCTGCGTGTTCCCTGTGTGACCTTCCTGCTGCTGGCCGCCGGCCACATTCCTGCCTCCCAGTCACCGTCCACGCCCGCAGACAGCAGGGCCAGGGGCGGCTGAGGAGCGAGAGGGGGGACCCGGACCAGGATGAGGGGGCCCTAGACCAGGAAGGCATGTACTTCCCTCCCCATCGCACCCGCCCCACCCACAGAGGTCAGAGAAGTCACTGCTTCCCGAGCCTCGGTCTCCTCATCCATACAATGGGCCCACAGTGGCACTGGGAGTTCCTCTGGCTCGTGAACTGGGCCGTGTTGGGTGACCCGCCCTCCCCGCTGATCCGGGCAGGCTGGGGCCATTCCGTGCTGCCAGGCTGGTGACTGCTGCTGACTCAGTGCCCAAGGTCAGGGCAGGGAGGGCGAGCAGGTCAGCTCTGCCACCGGGCCTCCCAGCTCGGCTCCTGGACTTTGGTCCTGGCCAGCCTGTGAGGGCCCGAACCGGGGCGCCTCGTCTCCCCTCCCTGCAGCCTGCACGGCTGGGCGTGGGCAGGATTTGCCTGCTCCTCCCAGATGAGGAAACTGAGGCACAGAGAGAGGGTGAGAGGCAGCGGCTGGGCCCCGAGAGGCCCTGCAGCAGGTGATTTTGTTGGTTAACTTTTCGGAAAGTGTGTCAGACATTGGTGTTGAGAGGGTTGCAGCTCTGTTACAGACTGTGGGGCCATCATGGGACGGAACTGTCTGGGGCTCCACCCCCCAGGGCCTCGCGCTGTGCTGTCCTCCCCCTGTCCTCCCCCCACCCCTGTCACCACCCTTTTGTCTTTCTGGGAGTCCCCCACAAATAAGGTCACACAGCTCGTAACTGCCTGATTTTGCTCGCAGTGTTTGGAGAAAATGGGAATGAGGGGGAGGGTAAGCCTCCTATGGCCGGAGCTGCCCACTGGCAGACACTGCCCCGGCGGAGACACCCTCCCCGAGGCTGGCCAGCCCGCTCCCTGGGAGGAGACGCTTAGGGAGATGGCACCGGGCACGGCCACCTCTTCTGTTGAGCCCGAGGTTGTGTAGTCGGTGGCACGGCTCGGCCCGAGCGCTGGAGGGTCCTCCTGGGTTTGCTGGGTGCTTCACTTCAGGCTTTTACGTTTCGGCCTAGGAGCCATTTCCGTTTTTATTTTAACTTTTTCATCTGTAACGATTTCTCTCTTAGAAAAATCATTTTTAAATATATATATTTTTTTATTTCAGAAAAGGAGAGGGAGAGAGAGCGAAACATCAATGATGAGAGAGAGTCATGGATCGGCTGCCTCCTGCAGGCCCCACACTGGGGATGGAGCCCAAAACCTGGGCATGTGCCCTTGTCTGGACTCAAACCCGGGGCCCTTCAGTCTTATGCTCTATCCACTGAGCCAAACGAGCTAGGGCAAAAAATCATTCTTTAAAATATGTTTTTTATTGGTGTTGTTTTAGAGAGAGAGGAGAAGGGAGAGAGAGAGAGAGACATGAATGTGGGAAATAGCCATCGGCAGCCTCCTGCACGCCCCCTTCTGGGGACAGAGTCCGATGGAGTGCCTTACAGGAATTGAACCTGTGCTCTCTGCTTCTCGGAGGACCTCAACCACCTGAGCCATGCCCGCCAGGGCTCTGGGCTAATGTCACTTTTAGCCTCACTTTTTTAAAGTAGTGTTTTGAAGAGATATAGTTAGTGTTTTGTTTTGCTTTTTAATATATTTTTATTGATTTCAGAGAAAAGAAGGGGGAGAGAGATAGAAATATGCATGATGAGAAGGAATCATTGATTGGCTGTTTCCTGCACGCCCCCTACTGGGGATGGAGCCTGCACCCTGAGCATGTGCCCTTGTCTGGAATCGAATCCGGGACCCTTCAGTCCGCAGGCCTACGCTCTATCCACTGAACCACACCGGCTAGGGCAGGAGGTTTTGATTATGAGTTTACTTTCCTGCCTGTGAGGTCTGTAGTGATGTCCCCTCATCACTGACCATTTCTCTCTCTTTTTTTCTTGGTCAGTCTTTCGAGGGGTTGTCACTCTCACCCACCTTCCAGAACTGTCTGTCCGTCTGTGAGCTTGTTAGCTCTGCTCTTTGTTTCCTTCATCCACTTCCCTGGGGGCTTTATTTGTGGTTTTCTCCTCCTGAGGAGAATGCTCAAGTCTTTAGGTGGAGTCTTCCTTCTTCGCTCAGACATTCACTGAGCCTGTCAAAAGCGGCATCAGCTACACCCCAAGCTTTGGTGAGTGTGTTTATTAGAACACAGTTCAGAATAAAATGGGTTGAAAGAAATGGGCTTGAACTGTGTGAGTGCACTTCTACGTGGAATTTTTTAACAAATATGTATTTTCTCTTCCTACAATTTTTCTTAGCATTTTTTTCTCTTGCTTACTTTATTGTAAGGATACAATATGTAATATGTATAACACACAGAATAAGTGTTAATGGACTGTTTGTGTGATCAGTAGGACCTCCAGTCAACAGTAGGCTATTGGTAGTTAAGTTTTGGGGGAGTAAAGGTTAATTTCTGACTCTTTTCTTCCTTTTCTCCTCTTTCTTTTTCTTATTTTTGTTTCTTTTCTCCGCAGATGTTTTGATGCCACAGGTTGCTCCAGGGTCACCTGTACTTTCTGGTTTCCCTGTGGCTTCTCTGGCCCCGGGTTGTTCCGAAGCGTGTTGCTTAATTCCAGTTATTTGGGGCTTTCCAATCATCTTTTTGTTATTCGTTTCTAATTTATTTCTGTTATGGTCCGAGAGCATACTCGTATGCTTTGACTTGTTTGCAGTTTACTGACTTTTTGGGCCCCACAGTGCCTTTTGATTCTATTTGGTTTGGTGATGCTGGATTTGGTTCCGTTTGGTTCTGTTCGGTTTGGTTTGGTGAGGCTGGGTTTGGTTCGGTTCGGTTTGGTTTGGTTCAGTTTGGTTCAGTTCAGTTTGGTTCATTTTGGTTCGGTCCAGTTTGGTTCGGTTTGGTTTGGTGAGGCTGGGTTTGGTTCAGTTTGGTTCAGTTCGGTTTGGTTCAGTTTGGTTCGGTCCAGTTTAGTTTGGTTCAGTTTGGTTCAGTTCGGTTTGGTTTGGTTCAGTTTGGTTCTGTCCGGTTTGGTTTGGTTCGGTCCGGTGAGGCTGGGTTTTGCTCACAGACAGGCTGCCTTACAGCCCCTTGTGCCCACTTACCTCTTTAACCAGCAGGTGGACACAGGAGTCGGGTCCAGCCTGTTATCAGGAACGGGTCTGCCCTGGCACCTGGGCAGCGGCTCTCCCCGCACCTGGCTCCCGCACAGGGCACACGCCACCCACAAGGCTTGTCAGTCTTGGCCCACAGACGAGGTTAAAGTGTTCAACCGGGACTGACTCCTAAGGTCCCCGGCACGTAGTCCATCCCGTGGGAGAGCGACCGGTGTCTGTAAGGAAGTCCCATCGGCGCTCTGACCCTTCTCCTGCCGGAGGCTGCGGAGGGGTCTTCTCCTTGTTTATCTGCTTGTTTATCTGGTGTGTCAGTGTGTGTGTGAGTGTCCTCGGTGTCTTCCTTATCACAGGACAAAGCGGGGCTGCTTCAAGGTCAGGCCCTGTGCAGTGGGGAGCGCTTAGGTTCGATTCTGGTCATTCTGGTCACGGGCACGCTCCTCAGTTGTAGGCCTGACCACTGGCTCCGGGTCGGGGCAGTGCAGGAGGCAGCCATTGATGTGTTTCTCCGTCTCTCCCCTCTCCTCCCCTCCCCTCGCACTCGGCTGAAAGCCACTGGAAGCTGCCCTGGCGAGGAGTAACTGCCTCTCCTCACCAGCCAGCCAGCTCGCCGGGTCTGCCGGTCGCTGCTTCCCTTTACTTTCCGCTTTGCGTGTGGCGTTCTTCCCGGGAAGAGGTGCTTTCATGTTTGTGTTACGTCCAGAGCGGGGTGCTTCCTTTGGAGCCCCCGGCCTTCCTTCCCGGTGTGGGGGCCGCCGGGAAGAAGGCCTTTCTGAGAGGATCGGGAACCGTCCAGCACTTTCTCCGGCGCCTCGCAGGGCCCTGTTCTGGTTAAGTCTTGACGGTCTGGAGTCAGTGTCCCTGTCCATCCAGCTGTCCCAGGAAGGGGGGAGTAAAGGGAGGGTTGGGCTGGGCAAGGATCCCCAGGGTGCCGCCTGGACGCTCACTGGTTCCTGCTGTGTGTGGGCGCTGCCCCAGCCTGGGGACACAGTGGGGAGCAGGAGCACAAAGGACGTCACCTGAGATGACGTCAGCTCCTGACGAATGAAACCCAAGGCCCGTGTGCTCAGTGGTCAGGCTGTGACCTATGAACCAGGAGGTCAGGGTTCGATCCCGGTCAGGGCACAAACCCGGGGTACAGGCTCCATCTCCAGTGTGGGGTGTGCAGGAGGCAGCCGACCCATGATCCTCTCATCATTGGTTTCTCTCTCTAGCCTCTTGTCCTCTCTGACATCAATAAAAACATTTAAAAACAAAACCCCAGGCCGGTCAGAGGAGGGTGCCAGTGATGCCACAGCTGGGGGCCCCATCTCCGAGCTGGGAGGTGGGAGGTGCCTCTGGGGGGCCTGTCTTGGAGCTGGGCAGGCAGGAGGTGTGGCTGAGGGGCCAGTCTCTGAGCCGGGAAGGTGGGCGGTGCGGCAGTCAGCACGGAGGCTGTGGGGAGCCCCACAAGGCAGAGATGGGGGAGAGAGGGTGAGGGCAGCAGGGCTCAGTCCTGCCGGCCAAGTTCAGACACCCACAGGGAGCCGCCAGACGCCCTGGGGCGGCTGTGCCTGTCAGACCCCAGGCAGTGTCCCTCCCCAGCCGGGCGTGGCCCCTGGGCACAGGGTGTGGCCCCCCAGGGCTCTGTCCGAGTGACCGCTGCCCCCCAGCACCTGGCCACCTTCATCATGGACAAGAGCGAGGCCATCGTGTCCGTGGAGGACGCCGTGCGGAAGCTGGTGCAGCTGAGCGCCAAGGAGAAGATCTGGGCGCAGGAGATGCTGCTGCAGGTCAACGACCAGGCGCTGCGGCTGCTGGACATGGAGACCCAGGTGTGTGTGTGGAGGGGGGGGGGTGTGTGTGGTGGGGGTGTGTGTGAGTGTGTGTGTGTGTGTGTGTGTGAGAGTGTGTGTGGGGTGTGTGTGGTGTGTGTGAGTGGGGGTGTGAGTGTGTGTGAGTGTGTGTGTGTGTGTGTGAGAGTGTGTGTGGGGTGTGTGTGGGGTGTGTGAGTGGGGGTGTGAGTGTGTGTGAGTGTGTGTGTGTGTGTGAGAGTGTGTGTGTGTGTGTGTGTGAGAGTGTGTGTGGGGGGGGGGTGTGGTGGGGGTGTGTGTGAGTGTGTGTGTGTGTGTGTGTGTGAGAGTGTGTGTGGGGTGTGTGTGGTGTGTGTGAGTGGGGGTGTGAGTGTGTGTGTGTGTGTGTGTGTGTGTGTGAGAGAGTGTGTGTGGGGTGTGTGTGGTGTGTGTGAGTGGGGGTGTGAGTGTGTGTGAGTGTGTGTGTGTGTGTGTGAGAGTGTGTGTGGGGTGTGTGGTGGGGGTGTGTGTGAGTGTGTGTGTGTGTGTGTGTGAGAGAGTGTGTGTGGGGTGTGAGTGTGTGGTGTGTGTGTGGGGAGGTGTGAGTGTGTGTGAGTGTGTGTGTGTGTGTGTGAGAGTGTGTGTGGGGTATGTGTGTGGTGGGGTGTGTGTGTGTGTGAGAGGGTGTGGTGTGTGTGTGTGTGTGTGTGAGAGAGAGAGAGTGTGTGGGGTGTGAGTGTGTGTGGTGTGTGTGTGGGGTGTGTGTGTGTGTGTGTGTGAGTGTGTGTGTGTGTGGGTGAGGGTGTGGTGTGTGTGGGGGGGGGTGAGTGTGTGTGTGTGTGTGTGTGTGTGAGAGAGAGAGTGTGTGGTGTGTGAGTGTGTGTGGTGTGTGTGTGGGGGGTGAGTGTGTGTGTATGTGTGTGAGTGTGTGTGTGTGTGTGTGGGGGGTGTGAGTGTGGGGGGGTAGGGTGTGTGGGGGGTGTGGGGTTGTGAGTGTGTGTGTGTGTGTGAGGGTGTGGTGTATGTGTGTGTGTGTGTGTGAGAGAGAGAGAGAGTGTGTGGGGTGTGAGTATGTGTGGTGTGTGTGTGTGGGGGGGTGAGTGTGTGTGTGTGTGTGTGTGTGTGTGAGAGAGAGAGAGAGTGTGTGGGGTGTGAGTATGTGTGGTGTGTGTGTGGGGGGGGGTGAGTGTGTGTGTGTGGTATGTGTGTGTGTGAAGGGCAGGCTGGCAGGGAGGACTGGTGGGGGCCCAGCAGCCACATCCCAGGCTGCCTCCACCTCAGCCGGTGAGGCTCAGGGGTTGAGCTTCTACCAAGAACCCAGGGGTCACTGGTTCTACTCCCGTCCAGGACACAGGCCCGGGTTGTGGGCTCCATCCCATGGTGGGGTGTGTAGGAGGCAGCAGATGGATGTTTCTCTCTCTCCTCCTCCCTTCTCTAAAACCGATAAAAACACTGCTTTTTTAAAGAGCCTGTTCCCAGGCTGTGCCCGCCTGGGCGCTGGGTCCGGTCTGTGTGCATCTGTGGCCACTGCTCCGGGAGCCGTCTCTGGGCCGCATCCCGTGCGGGGCCTGGAGTTACGGGGGGCGGGGGGTGCCCCTGGCACTGGCTCCATTTGCTGGGCCCCCGTTCCGCCCACACCCACGCCCTGACACTGTGTGTCCTCGGGCCCAGCCTGTGTTTGAGCCACGTCTGGGGCTCATGGCTGTGGCCCGGGGCACCTGGATGAGCCGCCCTGTCCCCCAGGAGGAGCTGGAGAACTTCCCGCTGCCCACCGTGCGGCACAGCCAGACGGTGCTCAACCAGCTGCGCTACCCGTCCGTGCTGCTGCTCGTGTGCCAGGACTCGGAGCAGAGCAAGCCCGACATCCACTTCTTCCACTGCGACGAGGTGGAGGTGAGCGCTGGGGGGGAGGTGAGCGGCTGGGGGGGGTAGCCGGGCCATGGCGGGGAGGTGGGCCATGGGGGGGAGGTGGGCCATGGGGGGGAGGTGGGCCATGGGGGGGAGGTGGGCCATGGGGGGAGGTGGGCCATGGGGGGAGGTGGGCCATGGGGGGGAAGGTGGGCTATGGGGGGGAGTGCTGGGGGGGAGGTGAGTGGCTGGGGGGGAGGTGAGCGGCTGGGGGGGGGCGGGGAGGAGGAGCTGGGCCATGGGGGGGAAGGTGGGCTATGGGGAGGAGTGCTGGGGGGGAGGTGAGTGGCTGGGGGGAGCCAGGCCATGGGGGGGAGCCAGGCCATGGGGGGGAGCCAGGCCATGGGGGGGAGGTGGGCCATGGGGAGGAGTGCTGGGGGGGAGGTGAGTGGCTGGGGGGGAGGTGAGTGGCTGGGGGGAGCCGGGCCATGGGGGGGAGCCAGGCCATGGGGGGGAGCCAGGCCATGGGGGGGAGGTGGGCCATGGGGAGGAGTGCTGGGGGGGAGGTGAGTGGCTGGGGGGGAGGTGAGTGGCTGGGGGGAGCCGGGCCATGGGGGGGAGCCGGGCCATGGCGGGGAGGTGGGCCATGGGGGGGAAGGTGGGCTATGGGGAGGAGTGCTGGGGGGGAGGTGAGTGGCTGGGGGGGAGGTGAGTGGCTGGGGGGGAGGTGAGTGGCTGGGGGGAGCCGGGCCATGGGGGGGAGCCAGGCCATGGGGGGGAGCCAGGCCATGGGGGGGAGGTGGGCCATGGGGAGGAGTGCTGGGGGGGAGGTGAGTGGCTGGGGGGGAGGTGAGTGGCTGGGGGGAGCCGGGCCATGGGGGGGAGCCGGGCCATGGCGGGGAGGTGGGCCATGGGGGGGAAGGTGGGCTATGGGGAGGAGTGCTGGGGGGGAGGTGAGTGGCTGGGGGGGAGGTGAGTGGCTGGGGGGGAGGTGAGTGGCTGGGGGGAGCCGGGCCATGGGGGGGAGCCGGGCCATGGCGGGGAGGTGGGCCATGGGGAGGAGTGCTGGGGGGGAGGTGAGTGGCTGGGGGGGAGGTGAGTGGCTGGGGGGAGCCGGGCCATGGCGGGGAGCCGGGCCATGGCGGGGAGGTCCGCACTGGGAGCTAGCTGACGTGCCCACAGGCGGAGCTGGTGCACGAGGACATCGAGAGCGCACTGGCCGACTGCCGGCTGGGGAAGAAGATGCGGCCCCAGACCCTCAAGTAGGCCTGGCCCGGAGGGGGAGGGGAGGGAGGGGGAAAGGATGGGGAGGGGTACAGGGAGGGCCACCGCCCCAAGGCCGGCTGTGAGCGGCCTGTCCGGCCCTCTGCCCAGGGGCCACCAGGAGAAGATCCGGCAGCGGCTGTCGGTGCTGCCCCCGCGCCAGGGCCCCGCGCCCGTGCCCTTCCAGCCCTTTGCCCAGAGCTCGCCCCCCAAGAACCGCGTGGGCCCGCCCATGCCGCCCAGCGAGCCAGGTGCGCGGGGGCTGGGCTGGGGCGGGTGGACGCCGGCTGGTCTGGGGGCTCAGTCAGCGGCAGCTCTGCTCCCCCCTCCCCTCCTCCAGGTTACCGCGCCCAGGAGGCTGCGGATGAGGAGCCCCCGCGAGCAGTGCTGGCCCAGAGGATAGAGAAGGAGACGGTGGGTTCCAGCCTTAGGGCGCCCCTCCCCCTGCACCCACCGTCTCCCCTGCACCACCCTCCCCCTGCACCCACCTCTCTCCCTGCACCCACCCTCCCCCCTGCACCACCCTCCCCCTGCACCCACCCCTACCCCCTGCACCACCCTTCCCCTGCACCCACCTTCCCCCCTGCACCACCCTCCCCCTGCACCCACCCTCTCGGGGCAGAGGCCTAGAGGCAGCCCATGCGCCCAGAGCGGGGGAGGGGGGTGCCTGGCCGACGTCGCCGCTCTGCCCGCAGCAAATCCTCAACTGCGCGCTGGACGACATCGAGTGGTTCGTGGCCCGTCTGCAGAAGGCGGCCGAGGCCTTCAAGCAGCTCAACCAGCGCAAGAAGGGCAAGAGGAAGGGCAAGCGGGGCCCGGCAGGTGCGGGGAGGGGCGGGGCGGAGCGGCGGGGGTGCGGGCCCAGCAGGTGCGGGGGAACGGGGAGGGGAGCGCGGGGGGGTGGGGGTGCGGGAGGCCACCCTATCCCGGCGGCCGGGCTCACACATACACACACACCCTCCCTCCGCGCAGAGGGGGTCCTCACGCTGCGGGCGCGGCCGCCCTCCGAGGCCGAGTTCGTGGACTGTTTCCAGAAAACCAAGCTGGCCATCAACCTGCTGGTGAGGCCCGGCGCCTGCCGCCCTGGGCCCGGGAGGGCGGGCGGGGGGGCCGGAGGGTTAGGGTCCTCCCTCAGCCGGCGCGGCCGCCCCTTGCTCACCAGCGCCCCCTGCCGCCCGCAGGCCAAGCTGCAGAAGCACATCCAGAACCCGAGCGCCGCCGAACTGGTCCACTTCCTCTTCGGGCCGCTGGACCTGGTGCCTGGGCGGGGCTGGTGCCTGGGGCGGGGCTGGGGCGGGGCGGGGACTGAGGGCGGGACAGGTCGGGATGGGGAGGGCGAGCCCCACCCCCCGTGACCCCTCTGAACCCCGCTGTGCCCCAGATTGTCAGCACCTGCGGCGGCCCGGACATCGCGCGCTCCGTGCACAGCCCCCTGCTCTCCCGGGACGCCGTGGGCTTCCTGCGGGGCCACCTGGTCCCCAAGGAGATGGCGCTGTGGGACTCGCTGGGGGAGGCGTGGACGCGCCCCCGGTACGGCGGCGGGGAGGGGTCCCCAGGCTCAGGGGTTTTGGGGCGGCGGTCTGGGGGGCGTGACTCACCCAGCCCCCCCCCCCAGCTCCGAGTGGCCCCGGGAGCCGCAGCAGCTGCTCTACGTGCCCAAGTTCCACAGCGGCTGGGAGCCGCCGCTGGACGTGCTGCGGGAGGCGCCCTGGGAGGTGGAGGGGCCGGCCGCCCCCGGCGCCGAGGTCAGAGCACCCCCGCCCCCCGGGACCCCCTCGGCCGCCCGCCTCCACCCTCACCTCCCCCCACCCCCCTCCGGGCCTGACCCACCCACACCAGCCCCCGCGTCTCCCGCAGCCCTCCCCGCCCTCCCCCGGCCGCCGGTCCTTCCGGAACTCCGTGAAGCAGAGCCTGGTGCCCGAGCCCGTGTCCCCCGGGGATGCGCTCCCCTCCCCGCACGCGCACAGGTAAGTGAGGGGGACCGTCACCCCTCACACGGAGGCTCCGGCCGCCACCGGGGGGGCAGCAGAGCTCACGGGGCTCAGACAGCTCTTCCCGCTGGAGCCGGGCTTCCCTCCAACCGGAGGCCTCAGGCCTGCCCAGCGCCGCCCGCAACCCACCGCCTCCTGCTCCCGCCTGGCTCCCCGCTTTGTGCTATAGCCGCGGCTAGACGTGTGTGAGCTCAGGGTCTGACCAGCCCCTGCCCCCTGCCCCCTGCCCCTCCCCCAACACACACACATCTATACATACATACACATATACATACACGCACATATACACACATACACACGCATACACACACACACACACACACACACACACACACACACCTGGAAAGACCACACCCCTCAGGCCCAGGATCTGCCCGGAGCACATACCCTGCCGGACCCCAGGTTCAGCTTCAGGAGGGGGGACCCCAAAGCCACGTGTTCCCCGTGAGCTTCCCTCTGCCCGCACCAGCCACACTGGCCTGGGCCGCCCGTGAAAAACATGTCCACCCTTTGACCGGGCTGCCCCCCCAACCCTGACAGCCCGTCCACCCGCCGGGGCTCTGGGGGGCACTCCAGCCTCAGACCCCTCCCTCCCGAGTGTCTCGGGCCACAGCTGGACGAGGGAGGCACCTGATGATGGGGAGCCAGGATGGACCCGGAGGGGGCGCTGGGCGGCAGCCTGGCTCCGTGCTGAGGTCAGGACCCGCCCAGAGCCCCCGGACCCCTAGCCCTCGGGCGTCCTCCACGGGGAGCTCAGGACTGTCCCTCCCTCCTGGTGGGCTGCTTTCCAGAGGCGGCTGCGACCTTGTCATTTCTGGGGTACACGCCTGGCCCTGGTGTCCCCAGGAGGCCGGGCCTGGGGACCCCTGAGGTGGCTTGGGTTGGGGCTGGCCTTGCTATGCCCAAGGCACCCGGGTCCCGCCAGCCTCCACCCCGCCATCGCACCCCCACCTCCCACAGGGCCCCCCCACCTCGATGCTCTGGGCTGTCACAGTTTCCATTCCCGGCTGCGAGCGGCTCAGCTCTCACTGCAGCCTGAGCGAGCACAGGAGGCACCGCACGCCCAGAGCTGCCCCCCGACCCAGGCCCCAGCCAGGAGACCCCTGGCCCCCGGCCCCCGCCTCAGCCCTCTGCTCCTCGCAGGGGCTACGAAGCCACGCCGGCCATGGCCAAGTACGTCAAGGTTCTCTACGACTTCACCGCTCGCAACGCCAACGAGCTGTCGGTGCTCAGGGACGAGGTCCTGGAGGTGCGTGGGGCTGTAGGGGGGGCGGGGGAGGGCAGATCCATGACCCTGGGACCGGCTTGGCTGCCCCCCTTTCCCCAGTCACCCCCCTCCTACCCCTGGGCTCCAGCCTGGGTCCAAGCAGACACTGGATGAGGGACAACCCCCCCCCCCCAGGCCTCCGAGGGGCACGGGCACCCGTGCTGGGTTCAGGACAGAGGGTGGGCGCTCCCTGTGCCGACTGGGGGAGCTCCGACCCAGCAGGGCCTTGTCCATGCCCACCTCTGGTCCCCCCTGGGCACCACCTGGGTTTGGTGCCAGCCCTAAATCTGGGTCACTCGTCAGGGGAGGGAAGCGGGGTGAGCTGAGGGTGATCTACATCCGCAGCCAGCCTGGGGCACCCCGCTCAGCGCACAGCTGGGGGGCCGTGGGGAGGCCCAGCACCTGGAGAAGGTGTGACTGTCCCTTAGGACTGGGGGGCTCGGGAGGCGCTAGAGTCCCTCCGGACCATCTGCACAGCCCCCGTGCTCCCAGCACTCCAGGCCCGTGGCCGAGGGCAGGGGGGCTGCTGGGGGTGCCAGCCGGTGACTGGGGGCGCCCGCAGGTGCTGGAGGACGGGCACCAGTGGTGGAAGCTGCGCAGTCGCAGCGGCCAGGCTGGCTACGTGCCCCGAAACATCCTGGATGAGGTCCGGGCGGAGGAGGCCGGCGCCCCCCACGAGGTGAGGGTGATGGGTGAGGGCTCTGGCTGTCCCACCACCACTGGGCCGGGGTGGGGGGTGGAGGAGTGGGGGGTAGGGGCGGTGCATGGGTCTCAGGGAGACCCCTCTACCCCGAGTGCTCGCTACAGGGGCTCCAGGTGTGGCCCAGGCCAGTTGGGGGCTGGGCAGGTTCGGGAGGGAAGGGGGCGGGGCTCCTGCTGGGAGGGAGATGAGTGACGGGTGGGCTCCGCCCCTGTCTCCCCCCCACACTTCCAGGCGGGTCTGAAGTACTGGGGTCCTGCCAGCCCCACCCACAAGCTGCCCTCTAGCTTCACCGGAAACAAAGATGGTGAGGGGGGCGGGGCGGGGCAGAGCCACCTGGGGCGGGAGGGGAGGGGGAAGCCCTGGAGGGAGGGGAGCCCCGGGAGGAGGGGGAGCCGGGGGGAGGGGAGCACAGGGGGAGGGGAGCCGGGGGGGAGGGGAGCACAGGGGGAGGGGAGCACAGGAGGAGGGGAGTCCCGGGGGAGGGGAGCCCGGGGGGAGGGGAGCACAGGGGGAGGGGAGCCCCGGGGGAGGGTGAAGAGCCTGACCCGCCCCTCCCCCCCAGAGCTCATCCACCACATGGACGAGGTGAACGACGAGCTGGTCAAGAAGATCAGCCACATCAAGGCGCAGCCGCAGCGGCACTTCCGTGTGGAGCGCAGCCAGCCCGTGCACCTGCCGCTCACCTACGAGTCCGGCCCGGACCAGGTGCGCGCCTGGCTGGAAGCCAAGGCCTTCAGCGCCAGGTGCGTGGGCGGCGCGGGCAGGTGCCCAGGGTGCGGGGTGTGGGGTGCGGGTGGGCGAGGCCGCCACGTCCGCAGGGCCCGCCTTCACTCCGCCCGCCCCGCAGGATCGTGGACAACCTGGGCATCCTGACGGGGCCCCAGCTCTTCTCGCTCAACAAGGACGAGCTGAAGAAGGTGTGCGGGGAGGAGGGCATCCGCGTGTACAGCCAGCTCACCGTGCAGAAGGCGATGCTGGAGGTGAGCCCCGCGCACCCCACCCCCACCCCACCCCCGGAGTCCCCTGCCCAGCCCCGCCCCCTGCGCACCCCCCGTGCCCCCTCCCCCGCCCCGCGTCCCGTGCCTGATCCCCGTGCCCGATCCCCGGCCTGACGGGGCCTGATGGCGGGTCCCGCGGGCGATCGGGCTGAGGCCGCCTCTCCCGCCCCAGAAGCAGCACGGAGGGTCGGAGCTGGAGGAACTCATGAGCAAGTTCCATTCCAAGAGGCTGGAGGGGGACAGCTAGGCCCGGCTGGAGACCCGCGCCGGCCCACCGCGTGGAGTAGTGTTTGTATGCGTGTGCATTTGTACGGACACGGGCGGCTCACCTGGTGGGCAGTTCACCTGCCTCCTGCCCACGGCCCACCTCAGCCAAACTTGCCGCCTGGAGGTGCCAGCCCCTCCCCGCTCTCCCCACCTCCCCCCACCTCTGGCCACCTCCATCCACAAGGGGTCCCTGGGCCTCTGCCCCTGTCCCACTTACATGACTGCCCCCATCCACTGGTACCCCCTGTACTCCCCCCGGCTGGCCGTGGGCCCGAGGGCAGCACACCTCAGCCACTCAGCACCCAGCCATCCAGCGCCCACCCTGTGCTCTGCTCCCCGGTGGCCAGAAGCAGGTGCAGACTGGACTCACCCAAGCACTGGCCTGGTCATCCCACCCGCCCCCACTTCCCGCACCCCCATTGCCCACACACCCCCTGCCTGCACCCCCACTGCCTGCACCCCCCTGCCCAAACCCCCACTGCCCACACCCCCCTGCCCACATCCCCGCCCATCCCTGAAGCAGAGCCCAAGAATGGACTGTCTGGCCAGCCTCAGGCCAGCCTGGCCCTGTGTGCTGAGCCGGGGCTTGGGAGGCCTGGAGCCCTGGACTCAGACTGCACCCCAGAACTGAGAGCCACACTCCGAGGCGCTGACATTAAACCAGTTTTCTCCTCGCACCCCCGCATCTGTCTCCTAGAGTGGGGGGTCACTGTGGGTCAAGGTTAGGAAGTTGCAGCTGTGTGAGAGCTGGGGCAGGGGCAGGCTGGGCCAGGCGGGCAGTGGAGGCCCCAGTCCGGCCGCTCACCCTGACCCTGTTGGGAGCCCCTCCCTTTCACAGGATCCCAGAGGGGCCGGGGGATGCCTGGGAGGGGAGAGGCTGAGGGGGGCCCTACACAGAGGCCAAAGACTGGCACCCAGACAGTGGGAGCGGTGGGAGCCAGATCTGTCTGAGCTCAGCTGGGTGGGGAGCACAGGGTGTGAGTCAGAGGAGCGAGAAGCTAAGCTGAGGGTGCGGAGGGGGACGGGGGAAGGGGCTGAAGGTGGGTCAGTTGGGATAGCGTCGGTGCAGGAGCCAGAGGCACAGAGGGCTGCACTCCGCCAAGCACCCGACCACCGGGGGGAGCCAGCGCCCCACCCTGGGAGGAGGCCGCCGCGCCCTCTGCTGGCCACTCTGCGTGCTGCAGCGCGCGTCCAGGGGCGCCCTAGCGCCTGTCTGCCTGGGAGCGTCCTGACCTGCAGGGAGCCGGGGGAGCAGCCCGGGGCGGGGTCTCCAGAGGGGTCTGGGCTGGGCGGGCGCCGCGGGGAGCTTGGATGCAGAGGGCAGCCGGGGCCGGGCAGGGCTGACGGGAGGGCGACCCCGGCTGCTGGGCTGTCAGGACGGGACCAGTCCCCACGTCTGGAAAGCTCCGTGTGGCTGGGACAGGCCACCCCGGACCAGTCTGCAGTGGCTCCTCGGGACTGGAGTGTCTGGTCCGTCTGGGCCATCACAGCCCATCCCCCCAGGAAGGAAGGACCCCCTCCAGGCCAGGAAAGAAGCTCTAGCCTTAACGGGTTTGGCTCAGTGGATAGAGTGTTGGCCTTTGGACTGAAGGGTCCCGGGTTTGATTCCAGTCAAGGGCCCATGCCCGGGTTGTGGGCTCCATCGCTAGTGAGGGGTGTACAGGAGGCAGCTGATCCATGATTCTTTCTCATCATGGATATTTCTGTCTCTCCCTTCTCCCTTCTTCTCTGAAATCGATAAGAATATATTTCTAAAAAAAATAAGAAGAAGAAGTTAAAGAAGTTCTGGCCTCCGAGCCTGGGCAGGTCCCTGTGGACAGGGAGGTGGCCCCCAGGGGATAAGAGGAGGGCATGGGGCAATGTCCCGCCCATCAGGAACCACCAGGAGGTACAGGCAAGGCCACCCCCACTGCCCTGCTAGGCTGAGCCCCTCCCTCAGAGCGGGAGGGGCACCCCGGCTCCACTGCCCCAATGGGGCTCTGCTGACCCAGGGGTGCCCACCCACCCCACCCAGCAGGGCTCCCGGTCGCCAGCACGGCCTAAGCTTGGGGCTGCTGCCTCTGGGCTGGGGTGCTGATCTCTGAGCCCCAGAACCGAACCTGCTTCCTGGGTTCAGGTGCAGGTGGGCCCGGTTCAAGTTCCTAACCACTCCCCCCCTTCACCCCCGTGCAGACTGCGCGGGCAGAGATCTGGTGGTGCAGCCCAGGGGGTGGGGCTGCAGAGGGGGCGACTGGGCAAAGGAGGGCCCGAACCGGGTGAGGGCGGAGCTGCCCGCCCAGTGCCCTCTCTGTGCTCAGCAAATGCTGAGGAACAAGGCCCGCTGTCTGCTGTCTGTCTCAGGGACAGTCCTGTCTTTGTGCCCCCCCACCCGCCGCCGCGTGGCTCTGAGGCCTCGCCTCCCCCCACAGCGGCCTTGGCCCCACACCCACCCCAGCTGGCCCGGAGGCGAGAGGGCACAGGGCTGTTGGGGAGAGCTGTCCCTTTCTTCCAAGAACTCTCTGCCCAGCTCAGGGTGGAGTGTCCACCTAGGACCAGAGGTCAGGGTTCGATTCCCAGTGGGGACACGTGCCAGGGTTGCAGGTCCGATCCCCCAGGTGGGGCGGGCAGGAGGGCACCGGTCGACGATTCTCTCTCATCATGGATGTTTCTCTCTTCCTCTCTAAAGTTAATAAAAATATATTTAAAAAATAATAATTTCTTTTCCTAGGAAGTACACTCTTTGCATGTTGAATGCTGGCTCTCCAAAATGCCACTTTGGAGGGTGGCAGTTCAGAAAGCTGTGTGGGCTCTCCCAGGGCCTGCGTGGGGGGTGGGAGGACAGCAGGGGGAGGGAGGCCTCTGAGGCTTGAGGGGGACGGGCCCCGGAGACACTTTGGGTTCAGGAAATGGCGCCTCTGGGTGAGAAGTGAGTTCAGTGTTGCTGGGCCCTTGCACTGTCCCCCGAGGGCTGTGGGGCCCCGTTGAGGAAGGTCCTGAGACCGAGGTCTTGCACCCCTTCTTCCTGGGCGTTGCAGGCCCACAGGGTGGCCTTTGCGGGGGGATGGGGGGGGGAGTCGCTCCCTGCCCCTGGTCAGGCATGTGGGGGAGGCAACCAGTCGATGGCTGCTCTCACATCAGAGTTTCTCTCTCTCCCTCCCTCCCTGGCTCCCTCCATCCCAGTCTTTGAAAAGCAAAGGGAAAGACACCCTCGGGTGCGGATTGACAAAATAATAATAATAACAACAACAAAGCAAGTGCAGACAGGAGGGGAACCAGACACAAGAAGCCACGCCCCCGGGGACGCCTGCAGATGGGGGTGTGGGGAGAGCCGCTGGGGGGGTGGCCTTCGCGGAGAGCACCCCCACGAGGACAGAGAGGGGGTGCCCCCAGGTCTGGGAACAGCAAACACGCCCCCTCGGGCCTACGGAGCCCAGTCCTGGGCCCTGCCACTCACATCCGCTGCCCCCCACAGCAACGCTGCTAATGGGGGCTCCCCCTCCCCGTCCCCGCCTGCTGCCTCCGGGTGCCCCGGCCCCGGGTATGTCTTCACCGGACGTTTGACCTGAGACAGGAAGATGAAGCAAGTCTCACGTCCCCTCCCAGGCTGCAAACCACCACCGTCTCCAGAACTTTCCAAACAAGACTCTGTCCCCATTAAACACCCCCCTCCCTTTCCTGTTTGTGGGTCTGACCCGGGGGCCTCCTCTGAGCGGGTCCCACAGGGTCCGTCCCACTGGGTCCCCCTGGGGCTGGCTTATTCCCTGGGCACAGCATCCTTATGTCCGTCTGGGGCGGGCGGCAGGTCCCTTTCCCTTTAAGGCAGTGAGATCTGCCTTAAAAGTCTCCCCCGGAGGGGAATGGTCTACAGTGACAGAGGCTTTTATTTACCTTAAAACACGCTTTTGTTGTTTTTAGAGAGGGGGGGGAGGGAGGGAGAGAACATCGGCTGCCTTCCCACCAGGAACCAAACAGAAACCTGGGTGTGTGCCTTGACCAGGAACTGACCGGTGATGGGCGATGTGGAACACAGCCAGCACCCCATTTCCATGTGAGGTCTCCCCCACATCAAGCGGGCACCCTACATTCAACTCCACCGACACTGTGGACCCCGAAGCCCTCAGGTCCCACAGGCTAGGGGCTCGGTCCCAAAAGACTGCCCCCCAGATTCCAACCACAGCCCGCTGGGACCCCGAGGCTCCCAGGACGCCTCCCGGTTCCCTTGCCAGGCCTCTGGCTGTGACTGCTCCCCGGAAGGCCTGCATAGGGGAGCAGCCTGTAGGGGCGGGGGGCTCTGCACTGCGAAGCGGGGGAGAGGAGCTCCTGAACACCCGTGTGTCCCCCCACGCAGGTGGCAAAGCACAGCGAGCTGCAGCGGCCGGCGGCCTGAGCCCACAGCTGTCCGCGGACGGAGTGTCCCTTCCCACAGTGCCCAGCGCGGGCCTGAGTGGCCTTCTCTCGGCTATGCACTCTTACCCCGTCTTACTCCACTCTTCCCTCTCCCTGGACCCAGGGCCTGGAAGGGCCGTGTCCGTGTTTGTGTTCTGCTCTACTTGGGAGCAGGGACATTTGGTGGTTGAATCAGCCATCAAGACCCTGACTGGCCCGGCCGCTGTGGTGCAGTGGTTGAGCGTCCCCCCATGAACCAAGAGGTCACAGGTTCGATTCCTGGTCAGGGCCTGTGCCAGGCTGCAGACTCCATCCCCAGGAGGGGGCGGGCGTGCAGGAGGCAGCAGATCGATGTTTCTCTCCCTCTCTCCCCTCCTCTCTGTAAACCCCCCTGAAAATGCCTATGTGTCTCTTGAGAGAACGTGAGTCTCTTCAGGGAGAGTGGCCTTTGCTGCGTAGTCTGCGGGTTCGAGCCTTAAATTCATCCTGTGGATGAGGCCACCCTGTTGATTGCATTGGTTTTTTTCCTTCTTCTTGTTACTAAGCTCTGCACCTGCTGCCTCTGAGCCTGGACCCCAGCTGTGCCCTTTCTGTGAGTGACAGCCCCTCCAGGGGTCCCTCCGGCACTGAGGGGCGAGGGGCTGGGCGGGTCAACTTTGCTCTTGGGGAAAGGTCTCCCCCAGAGGGGAATGATCCACAGTGACAGAGGCTTTTATTTACCTTAAAACACGCTTTTGTTGTTTTTAGAGAGGGGGGGGAGGGAGGGAGAGAACATCGGCTGCCTTCCCACCAGGAACCAAACAGAAACCTGGGTGTGTGCCTTGACCAGGAACTGACCGGTGACGGGCGATCCTCAGCCTCTCCCGCCCTTTGTCCCGTTCACCTGACTCAGCCCCCGCCCCAGGCCTCTGCCCAGGCCCCGCTCCGCTCCCTGCCTCGTCAGGCGCCTCCACATTCCGGGGTTACCCCACCCCCTCACCCACCCAGATCCCAGGAGGGGCAGAGGCTGAACTACAGCCACACCCAGGTCGGTGCGGCTCCCGGGCGGGCCCAGCACCCTGCCTCTGCCCATGGCCCCTCTCTCCCCGCTCCGACCTGCGCCCTCAGCAGCCCTGGCAAAGCAGCGGCCAGCGGTGCCCCAGCAGCCTGCGCACCTGTCCGTCTGTGCCCAGGTCTGCTCCTGCCCCTGCCCCCACCCCTGACCTCCCCTGTCACCCGACATCCTGGAGGGTGACGAAGGCCTCCGTTGCACCAGTGCCCTGGACCCCAGCCACGGCCCTCCAGGGACCTGCTGAGCCCCTCTCCTCTCCTGCCCCCGCTCCCCAACACGCAGTCATTTCCCTCCACGCCACCGCCTGCTCCCTCCGCAGCGAACCTGCGAAGCGTGGGAAGTGTGTCTCCTCCTTCTCCTGGCCGCCTCCCTGCGCTGCCCTGGCCTGGCCAGCCCGGAGCCCCCTCCCCGCTGGGGCCGGTTCTCCACTGGACGCCTTCCCTGGCCTCTCCCCTGGGCCCCTGCCCTCCACAGAGCTCTGCCCCAGGGAGTGCGAAGAACAGTCCCATGGGAGTGTTTCGGAGCCTGAGGCCTCGGGCACCTGTGGGCCTGGTGCTGCCCAGCAGCTGCCCATCCCGAACCCAGGCAGGAAGGCCTGGCGCGGCCTGCGGCTCCCCACCTAGCCGAGGCGCTGACCCCGCAGCCTGGTCTCCCGCCCTCAGCCCTCGGGTCCCTTCCCCGCACCAAATACCCTGACCCGGGAGGGCGCCAGGCCGAGGGAGCAGGTGCCCGGGAAGGGGCAGCAGAGGCTAAGCCCAGGCCCCAGCGCAGAGTCAGAGTCAGCGGACAGAGGCCTGTTCACGGTCTGCAGCGAGGGCTGCGGTCAAGCCACTGCCCCATGGAGGTCCAGCGGGAGCCCACTGAGACGCTGCTGGGTGGGGGCGCACCGCTGAGGGGGGCACCGCTGAGGGGGACACCGCTGAGGGGGGCACCGCTGAGGGGGACACCGCTGAGGGGGACACCGCTGAGGGGGACACCGCTGAGGGGGACACCGCTGAGGGGGGGGACACCGCTGAGGGGGACACCGCTGAGGGGGACACCGCTGAGGGGGACACCGCTGAGGGGGACACCGCTGAGGGGAGCGCACCGCTGAGGGGGGACACCGCTCCAGGATGTCCCACCCAGGCTGCAGGCTGCGTGCGCCCAGGACGTGCGGCCCCCGCGCCCTGCCGGCCTTTCACCCGGACCTGGAGGGGCCGGGACCCCCGCCGCCCACAGCCGCCGGGGGCGGGGTTTCGGGCCAGGGGGCGGGGCCAACCCGGGGCGGGGCCTCCCGCTTCAGGGCGGCTCCCGATTGGCCGGCCGCCGGGGCGGGCCCGCGGGGCATTGTGGGCCGCCGCGCTGCCTCCGCGTCTCGCCATGTCCGGCTCCCCGGTGAAGCGGCAGAGGATGGAGAGCGCCCTGGACCAGCTCAAGCAGTTCACCACCGTGGTGGCCGACACGGGCGACTTCCACGGTGCGGCGCGGCCCGAGCGGGGCGGCGGGGGCGTGCGGGGCGGGGACGCCGAGGCGGCCGCTCCGGGCCCCAGCCCCGCTCCGGGAGCCGCTGCCCCGCTCCGGCCCCCAGCCCCGCTCCGGGCCCCAGCCCCGCTCCGGGCCCCAGCCCCGCTCCGGGCCCCAGCCCCGCTCCGGGCCCCAGCCCCGCTCCGGGCCCCAGCCCCGCGCCAGGCGGCTCCCGGGGCGCAGGACACGGGGCGCCCGCGGCCGGAGCGGCCGGAGCGGCCGGAGCGGCCGGAGCGGCCGGAGCGGCCGGAGCGGCCGGAGCGGCCGGAGCGGCCGGAGCGGGAGGGCGGGCCCCGCGCGGAGCGCGCAGTCTGAGCCCCGCCCTGCCGGCGCCCCCGCCGCCGGGCGCGGAGGCCAGAGTCCGCGGGGGTCGGGTTGCCAAGGCTCCGGGTTGGGGAGGGTCCGGGCGGCCTTGTCCGCGCGTGGTGACCGCTCGGCGGGACAGACCGAGCGCGGGGCCCAGGCGGCCGCCCCTGCGCCTGCTGCAGCCTCGGCCCCCCGGGACGCGGGCCGTGTGGCGGGAGCGGGGGCTGGAGCCGGGGCTGGGAGAGCGGGCCGGGCTGGGCTCAGTCGGTCCTGGCAGAACCTCCCTCCTCCCGGGGCGCTGGGGTGGGTGTGGCCGCTCGTTTCTGCTTTCTCATGGTGACTGGGGAAGCCGCTCCTCTGGTGACCGTAAGACGGAGCCTAAGAGGGTTGTTGATCTAGCAGAGCCTCCGGGGAGGAGCACCTGCCGCTTGGCCAGCAGCAGGTTAGGGGGGCCGGACGCGGGTGCTTCCCCAGGAGTTTTGGACTCCGGCCAGGCGGCCCTGGGTCTGCTCCCTGCGCTCAGCCTGTCACACCTTCTGGAGAGTGCTTGCTGGTTTTCTTTTTAAAAACATCTAAACCCAGTGACTTGACATTTTCCGATATTCACTTTATAAAGTTATTGATACTGTGCATACATGAGTGTGCAAGGCAGCTGAGGGCCTTGGTTTTGTGGGCATGTTAAGAAGTGAAGGTTCTCACCTTTGCCCGGGGTGGGGGGAGAGGCCTCTGCCTGGACCAGTGCCCTCCTGCATCTGCTTTACGGCCCAGGGACCTCATCTGTTGAATCCCTGATGGGTCTTTTAAAAATATATATATATTTTTTTAATTGATTTTTTTTTTTACAGAGAGGAAGGGAGAGGGAGAGAGTTAGAAACATCGATGAGAGAGAAACATCAATCAGCTGCCTCCTGCACACCTCCTACTGGGGTTGTACCCGCAACCAAGGTACATGCCCCCGACCGGAATCGAACCCGGGACCCTTCAGTCCGCAGGCCGACGCTCTATCCACTGAGCCAAACCAGTTTCGGCCCTGATGGGTCTTTAATGTGGTTAAAGGTCAGCCCTGTCAAGGCGTCCTTCTCTACAAGCAGAGGCGCTGCCTTCAGCCACCTCCTGGGGGTTCACACACCCGGGCAAGCGCCACTCCTGAGCCCGATTTCCTAACGCGTTGTTTAGAAACAGAGACGTCTAGATGTTGCAGAATCAGCCCACAGAGTCCCTGGCCCGGCGCCCGCCTCGGGGACACCTGTGTGCCGAGGTGTGGTGTCAGGGCCAGAACTTGGCGCCTGCACCGTCCTGTTCACAGGATGCTCACCGTGTGCACCAGATCCCACCACAGGGTGGGCCTTTGCTGGGGGTGATGACAGCTGTGGGTTCTGTGGGCACCGGGACAGTTAGGACACAGCGGGCCACGGTAGGACCATCTCCCGAGTCCTGACACCATACCTCGGCACACAGGTGTCCCCATGGCGGGTGCTGGGCCAGGGACCCTGTGAGCTGGGACTCTGAGAGCCACCTGTTCCTGCCGGCCTGATCTGTCTCCTCTGTGGTGTCGTCAGAGGGCACTTAGAAAATACTCTTTTGCTCAAGAAACTTACAGAAGCAGCGAGCCCTCTGGCCGCTCTGCACGCCCCTGTCCCCCTGACAGCTGGTCAGGAGACCCCAGAGTGGCCCCCTGGCCTGGTTACCTGGGAGCTAGGAGAGAGGGGTTTAAAGGAGAAAGCAAGCAGTCCTTGATCAATGCTGATCCATGGACCCCGGTTCCTCACAATCGCTGGCGCTGCGGGGGAGCAGGGCGCCCTCTGCTGTCCGAACATCCCAGCGCCTCCCTCCCCACCCAGCAGTGAAGTCAGCCCTTCCCTGGCTGGGGTGGTTCTGTCCCTGTGCAAGCAGCTGCCTCCGGCCAGCCTCAGGATGGGGGGACATGGGTGTGAAGTGTGGCTGTACCCCAGCTTGGAAAACAGTTTGGTTTTGTTAACCCTCACCCAAGGGTATTTTCCATTGGTTTTTAGAGAGTGGAAGGGAGGGGCCGAGACAGGTTTGGCTCAATGGATAGAGCGTCGGCTTGGGGACTGAAGGACCCGGGTTCGATTCCGGTCAAGGGCATGTACCTTGGTTGCGGGCATATCCCCAGTAGGGGGTGTGCAAGAGGCAGCTGATCAATGACTCTCTCTCATCGATGTTTCTAGCTTTCTATCTCTCTCCCTTCCTCTCTGTACAAAATCAATAAAATATATTTTAAAAAAACAAAAATAAAAAAAAAGAGAGTGGAAGGGAGGGGAAAAGAGAGAGATACATCGATGTGAGACACATTAATCAATGTGTTGCCTCTGCACGTGTCCCGAACCGGGGATAGAACCTGCAATCATGGTACATGCCCTTGACTGGAATCAGACCAGAGACCCTTCAGTCTTCAGGCCAGCGCTCTATCCACTGGGCCACACCAGCTGGGGCGGAAGCACTCATGGCTGCGTGTGTCTAGGGCTCAGGGATGGTCACAGACTCAAGCTGCGCTTCCTTTCTTTCTAAAACTCTCTAGCCATCGACCAGTACAAGCCCCAGGATGCCACCACCAACCCGTCCCTGATCCTGGCTGCGGCGCAGATGCCCGCCTACCAGGAGCTGGTGGAGGAGGCCATCGCCTACGGCAAGAAGCTGGGCGGGTGAGTGCGGGGTCCCTGGGTGAGGGTGCGGGCCCCAGGCAGGTCCTCTCTCCCCCTCACGCTGAGCTCCGGTGCTGTGATGGCTCTTTTGTCGATGTCTTTAACAGCTGCTCAGAGTAACGTTCCCTCTTAGGGACACGGCCCGGCTTCTTGGGGTGCTTTTTGCCGTGATGCAGCCGTCACCAGTCTGGTCCCAGCTGCTCCCTGCCGCCGTGGCTGGTCCTGCCCCCCTCCAGGCACAGAGGCGGTCTCCATGGACTTGCCTTCCTAGGCTCACTTTACATGCTCACTAGGGTGAGCTCGGGGAGCAGTGGCCGCTGGCTGGGATGCCCGGTGGCATGCAGTGTGCAGGCTGCACATGCTCTGCCCGTGTCTGCCCTGCTCCCTGCCTTAGCCGGCTTCACTTTCCCTTCCCTCACGGCTGATCTGCTGTGTGTACCAGCCAGGCCTGGGAGCTTCCGTGCCTTCGTCACTCACAGGCCCAGGTTCTGGCTGACACGCTGGCTGAGACCCTCTGCGTGCATTTGACTGGTCTGCCTAGACGACTCCAAAGAGATGCTTTTTCACGAGCACAGAGATGGTGGGGCTCAGTGCGCAGAGAGGGAGGGGCTCGGCGGGAAAGGTGGATGTGGAGGTGGCGGGGTGACGGCCACACCACAGTAAATGCCTCATGCCCTAGCTGTGCGCTCCTAGGTTAAGGTGGTGACTTCCTGCTGTGGGTATTTTCCAGGGATAAATGTGGGTTTTTTAAAAATATATTTTATTAATTTTTTACAGAGAGGAAGGGAGAAGGATAGAGAGTTAGAAACATCGATGAGAGAGAAACAACCATCAGCTGCCTCCTGCATACCCACCACTGGGGATGTGCCTGCAACCAAGGTACGTGCCCTTGACCGGAATCGAACCTGGGACTTTTCAGTCCGTAGGCCGACGCTCTATCCACTGGGCCAAACCAGTTTTGGTGATAAATGCGTTTTGAAGAAAGAAGGGGCAGCCCGGCCGGCCTGGCTCAGGGGCTGAGTGTAGGACTGTGGACCAAGAGGTCATGATTCGATTCCCAGTCGGGGCACAGGCTGGGTTGCAGGTTCGATCCCCAGTGGGGGCGTGCAGGAGGCAGCGGTCAGTGGTTCTCATCAGTAGAAAGACGTTGAAGAAAAGAAAGGGAGGAAGCTGCGGTGTAGGGTCTCCGGGAGCAGCTTGTCCTGAACCCTGGGCACTGACTGACCAGTCGCCGGCCCGGCCCCTGGGTTTCAGGTCCCAGGAAGAACAGATTCAAAACGCGACCGATAAGCTGTACGTGCTGTTTGGAGCGGAAATACTGAAGAAGATTCCAGGCCGCGTGTCCACGGAAGTCGATGCCAGGTAAGGGTGCGGGCGGGCGGGGCAGCAGCTTCTTGGTCCGAGACCCGCCACCTGGCTCCCTGCCCCCCCGCCTGCAGCCTGCTCTGGCATCACGGGAGGGCAGGCGATCGGGAGCCGGGCATCGGTGCCCCTCACCGCGGCCCCGGCTCTTCCAGGCTCTCCTTTGACAAGGACGCCATGGTGGCCCGAGCCCTGCGCCTCATCGAGCTCTACAAGGACATCGGGGTCAGCAAGGACCGCATCCTCATCAAGCTGTCGTCCACCTGGGAAGGAATTCAAGCCGGAAAGTAAGTGTCTCCTCCTCCCCCTCCCCCCACTCCAGGGGGCGGGCGCGGCCCAGCTGACCGAGCAGGTGTGTCCAGGGGCAGGCCCCAAGGTCCTGCTGGGTGACCCTCAGAAACAAGTGCTGTGACACCGGGTCCTCAGACGGCGCTCACAGAGCCTCTTAGGCTGGGTGGAGGCGGAGGTGAGGCTCGGAGGCCGGCCCTCTGGTCTCACCGGCGGGAACAGCCATGCCGGGCCTTGTGTCCGCTGTGCCCTGCTGCACAGCGCTCCACTCTGCTGCCTGTTCTGGGCGTCTCACACGGTGGCTCATGACACCTGGCACGTTTCCAGGGCTCACCCTGTGGCAGTCAGGACTGAGTTCCTTTCAAGTTGAATGTCCCGCTGTGTGCACGCTGCCTTTTCTGTGTCCATCCATCCTCGGTGGCCACATGGTTGTGTCATCGCTCCTGGACACATACCGGTCATCTGGCCGGTCACTGTGCCCGTTGGAGGAGGCACTGCTTCTTGTGTGGGCTCTTCACTCCCCCTATGGCCACACGGTGGAGCCCTTCTCATCTGGCCCGCGGTGGCAGTTTGTGGCTAGAGGAGCCTGAGCAGAGGTCCAGCTGTCACAGCCCTTGCCCCGCCCACACGGCAGAGTGAGATGTCACGGTGGACTGACGGGCCGCCGCAGGGCGGGCTGGGAGGAGTGAGAGAGGGCAGAGGAGGCCACGGCTCCGGGGAGAGGCAGGCAGCACTGCGGCCTGAGATGACGGCCGGTGTCCAGCCCCAGGCAGTTCTGGCTGAGCGGGGACCGCGGCCGTGCCGGCGCGGTGCAGGCTGGGGCCTCTCGCCTCTGTCCCTCTGTAACTGGGTTTGAGGGGAAGTGAGTGGGGAGCCGGAGAGCCAGGGTGACGTGTGCGTCCCGCAGGGAGCTGGAGGAGCAGCACGGCATCCACTGCAACATGACGCTGCTCTTCTCCTTCGCCCAGGCCGTGGCCTGCGCCGAGGCGGGCGTCACGCTCATCTCGCCCTTCGTGGGGCGCATCCTCGACTGGCACGTGGCCAACACGGACAAGAAGTCCTACGAGCCCCAGGAGGACCCTGGTGAGCGGCCCAGCCCCGGGCAGGGGCGAGGGGGGCGGGCGGCGGGCGCCGTGGTGACGCCGGGTCTCCTCTAGGAGTGAAGAGCGTCACCAAGATCTACAACTACTACAAGAAGTTCGGCTACAAGACCATCGTCATGGGCGCCTCCTTCCGCAACACGGGCGAGATCAAGGCGCTGGCCGGCTGCGACTTCCTCACCATCTCGCCCAAGCTGCTGGGCGAGCTGCTCAAGGACAGCAGCAAGCTGGCGCCCGCGCTGTCGGCCAAGGCGGGTGAGGCCCGGCCCCTGCGGGGGGCTGCCTGCGCCCAGGTTCCCTGAGGGGTGGGGCGGGGCGGGGCGGGGCGGGCACAGGGCGGCCGGCCGGGCGGGATGGCGGCTCGGCGGTTGTGGAAGGTCTGCTGCCGGTCCCAGCCCAGGCCAGCGCGCTGGAGAAGGTGCACCTGGACGAGAAGGCCTTCCGCTGGCTGCACAACGAGGACCAGATGGCCGTGGAGAAGCTCTCGGACGGCATCCGCAAGTTTGCTGCCGACGCCGTGAAGCTGGAGCGGGTGCTGGCGGTGAGTGCCGGGTGGGCTGGCAGGGCTGGCGTTCTGTGGGACCCTGGGTGTGCTGCCGGGCCCCATGGGCAGCACGGACCGCAGAGGGAGCCTGACACGCCCTCCTGGCCCCTCCTCTCCCCTGCAGGACCGCATGTTCAGCGCCGAGAACGGGAAGTAGCCTTGCGGGCAGCAGACCAGTCTGGCTGGGGATGTGCACCTGATTGCACAAGTCCGGTGACCAATCTGCCATTTTCTATGGGAGCAGGGACGGATCATGGGTTTCTGATTTTGTGAAATTCTGCCTAATCATTAAAGCAGTTGTTTTCTGAAGCTTGCTTCATTTCCTGACGGCCTGTGCCCCTGGGCACCAGCTGCCCAGCCACCAGCTACAGCCAGGGCCCTGCCAAGACGGGCAGCATTGCCTGCCCGCCTGCTGCTGGGTGGGCACCCACCGGAGCCCTTCCTGTGCCCAGATCCCTTGGTGGGGCAAGGGCTGTACTGGGCCCTGGGGCTGTGCTCATCGGTACCTGCCGTCTCTTGTGTGGGCCTCTGGTGTGGCTCCGGGACCGGAGGCCCTGACCAGTGGGCAGGCCAGTGGCGCCACCTGGTGGGCAGCTCAGCACAGCAGCACTGGTTCATCTAACCCCGGGTGTCCTGGATGGCCCCTAAACCTGGAGGGGGTGGTGCGGCTAAGAACACACTAGGGCGCCGTTTGGACTTTGGGCACCAAGGCTGTACTGGGAAGGGCCTGGGCGGTGATGGGTGGAGGGAGGGAGGACCAGCCTCTGTTCACGGAGGGAGCCGGAGCCGGGCAGGGCTGGGCGAGGACTCGGTCCAGGAGCCAGTGCCCAGGCAGAGGATAAGGAGGCGTGTCTCCATCTGGCCGTCCACGCTGGCATGAGCAGAAACGTGTCGGACTGACCTGGCTACACCAAAGGGTCAGCAGAGCTGCCCTGCCCTCCCCACCTGGGCTTTCTATTCCGGAACCGGACGGCCACCTTCCCCCTCAGCCTTCCACGGGGACCTGATGAGGCCCAGTCCCCGTTTGCTCCAGAACAGCGGGGCCCATGGCTGCAGTTCCCAGGGGGCCCAGGGACAGGCGCCATGGGTGCCCGACCTGTCCTGGATGAGCTCAGCCGCCCTGGGTGCTAAGGGGGCCTGTTGGGTGGGCGTCCAGCAGTGGTGGGCAGGGGCATTGCACCCACCCGGACCCCATCTCTCCTGGGTGCCCACCAGCCCCGGGGTCTGCATGGACACCGGACAGGATGGTTGTGGCACTTGGAGTGTGTGACTGTCAGCACTCAGCTCAGAAGCCCCCCCAAGAGAGCATGTCCACGTGCCCATTCCCACCACCACGAGCCACGGGAGCTTCGAGACGGTCCACACAAACGGACCGCACGGCCATCTCTCACAAGCACATTCTCACGTCCACGGTGTAGGGTGTAGTCAGGACCTCATTCTCTTTTTTATTTTATTTTTTAATTTTTAAAAATATATTTCATTGATTTTTTTACAGAGAGGAAGAGAGAAAGAGGGACAGAAAGTCAGAAACATCGATGAGAAACATCGACCAGCTGCCTCCCACACACCCCCCACTGGAGACGTACCCGCAACCAATTCACATGCCCCCGACCGAATCGAACCCGGGACCCCTCAGTCCGCAGACCGATGCTCCATCCACTGAGCCAAACCGACTTTGGTTCTCTTTGTTTTTTAATGTATTTTTAAAAATATATATTTTATTTTTTTTACAGAGAGGAAGAGAGAGGGACAGAGAGTCAGAAACATCGCTGAGAAAGAATCATCCATCAGCTGCCTCCTGCACACCCCCTCCTGAGGATGTGCCCGCAATGAAGGTACATGCCCTTGACCGGAATCGAACCTGGGACCTTTCAGTCCGCAGACCGACGCTCTACCACCGAGTCAAACCGGTTTCGGCTTTTAATGTATTTTTATTGGTTTCATAGAGGAAGGAGAGGGAAACAGAAACATCACTGATGACAGAATCACTGATTAGCTGCCTCCTGCACACTCCACACGGGACTGAGCCCACCACCCATGCGTGTGCTCCGACTAGGAATTGAACCCACTCAGCCACATGGGCTGGGCAGGACTTCATTCTTTCACGGCAAACGCCTCACCACATGGTGCTAACGCTGCCCTTTGACAAGATCCATTCACGGGCCAGCCTGTCCGTTCCTTCCTGAGCGTGCTGCTGCAGAGCTGGGCGCGTGGGGGAATCCCAGAGGCTCCATCCCGCCCCTGCCCTGCCAGGGCTTTCCGGTTCCTCCTCCCACCCTCACTCAGGACCGAGCTGCCGGTCAGAAACCTCAGCAGGAGTGACTGATTTTACGGGTGATACAGACCATGCCCTGGAGGTGGGTCTGTCAGGGTTTGAGCAGACAGCCACCCGTCACCCTGGCACCTGGGCACATGGGGCTGACGGCTAGGCCGATTCGCCTTCCGGGAAATGCCGACAGGATGCCGTCTGCCCTGAGGTCCACCCTGGCCTGACATGGGGTCACCACCACCATGAACCCACACACAAGGCAAAGGTTAAAATCGGGGCGAGTCTGGGGGCCCTGAGCCGTGACCACAGATTAGTTTCCCTTCACTTTTGACCCAACTCAAAAGTGCTGACCGAGCTCCAGCCAGCTGGCCCCTCCCCACTCAGCAGCACCCGCAGGGCTGGGGGACGGAGACTGCCAGGGCACGGCCCTCCCCACACAGGTACCGACTCTGGGACCCCTGCCTGTCACTGCTGGGCCAGCGTGGTCATCCTGCTCCCAGGGGGGTCGACCTCTGCTCCCGACCTGGGCGCCAGGGACAGGCAGAGGGGACACCCAGTGCTGGTGCAGGAAGACCAGAGGGGCCACCACCCCACCCTGCAACGCCCCGCTGATTCTCTGGGCACAACTCCCTGTGGACGCTCCACATGGGACCCGAGCCCCACCTGGTGCCAGGGCAGCACCTTGGCCTCGCACCCCAAGACCTGACACCCTCAGGCCGACTCCTGGAGGCCCCGCAGCCCCACAGGCCCGGTCGGCCAGGTGAAGTCAGCCTCAGGGGCTGTTAGAGGCTCGGGCCCTGAGGCCGGAGTCCCGCTGCCTGGGCACCTGGGCCTCTGGAGGTGGTGGCATCCACTGGCAGGAGGCTGGCTCAGCGGGGACCGCGTCACTTCCTGCAGGACGGACAGCAGGTCAGGGCTCGGGGCCAGCAGCAGCCAGCACAGGGACCGTGGCCCAGCAGCCCGCCCGCCGCCCGGCCGCTCACCGGCTGCCGCAGAGGAAGAGCAGGTTCTGCACGGCGGGCACAGTGGAGCCCGCGTTCTGGCCTGTGACGAGGTGGCGGTCCAGGACCACGTGCACCGCGTCAGGCTCGCTGGCTGCAGGAGACCCGAGGGCACGGCCTCAGGTGCGGCCCCACGTGGGCACCGCCCAGGCCCGGCCCCCCCACCCTCTGGGGCTGTGAGCTCCAGGTCAGCCTGCGGGGTTTCAGAGCCGCCGGCCACCGAGGTCGACTGGGTGCTCAGCCCCAGGAGGCTGGCCTGGCCAGTGTGCTCCCCGGACGCCCCACCCCCACCCCCGGTGCCTGCAGCGCCGCCCAGCTCACCGCTGAAGCTGGCGCCGGCGTCCTTCACGAAGTCCTCCACGATGAGGGGCAGGCGGGCGAAGCCGGGGGCCCTGACCAGCTCGTACACGGAGGGCTGCGGGAAGGGCGCCGGGCTCAGGCAGGTCCAACCCAGCAGGCCCTGCCTCCCTCCACGTGGGGCGGGAGCACAGCACTGCCCTAAGACAGCCCCGGGGCGGCCCTCCGGCCGTGGGCTTCCAGGGCACACACCCTCCCCAGCGTGGAGGCACAGGGAAGGCCAGCTGGGCCCTGCGAGGAGTGAAAGGCCTGGAGGTGGAACAGAGCCTCGGGCCTGTGGGTGGGGCGGGGCCACAGGAGCACTGAGGAGTGGCCCAGGCTCCTCTCGGGTCCTGTCCTCACCTGGACCTGAACCTGGGACCACATCAGCTGTGTCCAGCCTCCAGCAGCCAGGCCTCAGGCCTCACCACACAGACCCTCCCGCCTGGGACCTCCCGGGCCTGCTCCCTGCCCCTCCACCCAAATGGAGCCCTGCTTCCTGGTCAGGCCAAAGCAAGCTCAATCCCACCCGCTCTCCCACACCCACAGCCAGCGAGCAAACCGGCTGCAGGTCGGGGAGGCAGGGCTCTGTCCTCACCCACGGCCGAACACCTCCCAGCATGTGAGCGGACAAGGGACACGGCGAGCCTGGTGCCGGGTGGACCATGGCCGGTGCCCGCCGTCCGTGCTTCGGGCTGACCACGCGGGCGGCACTCACCCCGGTCACGCTGTAGCCCTGGAACACCCAGGACCGGTCCTCGTTGGTGGCGCAGCACAGGGCGGCGACCCCGTGGCCAACGGCACAGATGGGCTCTGAAAGCGGTGGCAGGCGGGTGAGCCTGAGGCCCGGTCTGGCCTCTCCCAACGCCCCCCCCCCCCCCCCCCCCCGCCACAGCGGACTCCTGGAGGCCCCTGCCCCCGCCCCCCCCAGCACAGCGGACCTCCTGGAGGCCCCTGCCCCCCCCCACAACGGGCCTCCTGGAGGCCCCTGCCCCTGCCCCCCCCCCCACAGCGGACCTCCTGGAGGCCACTGCCCCCCCCCTCCCCACAGCGGACCTCCTGGAGGCTGCTGCCCCTGCCCCCGCCCCTTCCCGGGCAACACGGGAGCTGCTGCTTCGGCTCAAATCTCAAGTCCTGGCGGCTGAGAAACAAGGACAAGGGGCGTCTCGAGGGCAGCAGGCCTATTTGGCGGCCCAGCGGCATCCACACTCACTGCCCGGCCTCTCAGAGCCAACGGCCTGCACCCTCCAGGCCCCACTGGCCCTCTGATGGCAAAGGTCTCGCGGCACCACCGTCACCATCACCGGCTGTCACCGCGGTGAGGGGCAGCCCACCGGGAATGCCCCTCCTGACCGCGGTGGGCGGCGCCGCCCTCCTTCCAACTCCCAGGGCTTCCGGGCCTCGGCTCCGGGCCTGCCGCCCAGAGGCCGCCTGGCACCAGTGCGTTCCCACGGCTGAGGTGGCCGGGAACAACGGCTGCCTGTCCCGGGGCTGGTGCGGGGACAGGAGGCCATTCTCACCGACAAAGGGCACTGTGGAGCCGGTTTTGTGGGCTGGCCCCTAGCGACCAGACGGGCGCATCTGAGGCCAAGGCAGCCAGGGCGGCGGGCCAGGTCTCCAGAGCGGCCTTTCTCCCAGCCTACTGGCCTCGGCCCCAGCCTGGACCCGGTGCTTTCCCACCAGGAACAAAGCCACATCCTGCCCTCCGCCTCGGAGGGGCCAGGGGGCCAGCCCCCGCCCAAGGGGCCAGGCAGAGGCCCACAGGGGTGCTGGCCAAAGGGCAGGGGTGGGAGTGCCCACCCTCATGGGTGGGACACTGAGTCAACTTGACCCTCACTGGCCAGATCACGGCTCTACACTGAATGATCTGACATTTCCAGCCCTAAGACCTGACCCTGCAATCCACGGCTGCCGTGCCCACACCCAGCACAGCACCTTCCGCCTCCCCTCCCTGTTTGGGGAACCCCCATCCTCCCGGCCGGGGCCACCTACTGCTCTCGGAGTGGAAGTGCTGCAGGATTCGGGCCAGAGACCCACTGTTGGCCAGGTCCGCCAGGGCCCCGGGGCAGCTGGGAATCAGGAGGGCATGGTACCGGGCACCTGGGGGAGACCACAGGCCAGTCAGTCCCCTCGCTCCTGCGCCAGTCACCATCCTCTGTCCCTGTCCCCACCCGGGCTCAGGCTCCCACAGCCACGGACCATTCCCGCCTCCCCCTCTCCACGTGTCTGCCACCTCTCCCCGCAGAGGCAGCTGGGAACTCTGGGCCCACGACACAGGAGGGGCAGCCACAGTCACAGCGCCTGGCAGCGAGCCCGGGAGCTCCAGGGGCAGAGGGATGGAGTGCTGTGGGCCACAAACCCACCTGGAACCCCACACGCCCGACCCTCCAAGGTCTCGGGCCCTCACCGTCGATGGACTCGAGCTTGGCGGGGCTGGCATAGGCCTTGAGGCGGAAGTCCTGCACCCAGCGTGCATTGCTCTCATTCACGTCCACGAAGTCCATGGTCTTCCCCTGCGGAGCCCCGAGGCAGAGGTCAGCACGGGCGCCCCTGCTGGCTCACCCCTGGGGCTCAGAAACAGGGAAGGAGCCGGACCAACGGCAGCCCCGCAGGGACGAAGGTCCCTCAGCCCAGCCCTCTCACCAGAGCCCAACACACCCAAGCTGCACGGTGCCCGCCCACACTGCTCCTCAGCCGCCTATGAGGCTGCGCCCCTCCTGCTGGACAGTCTGCGCCATCCTTTCTCTCGCGAGCAGATGCAGACCCATGATGCCGATGGGTCTGGGTCCCTCAGCAGCCTCGGCTCACCACTTTTCCCAGGGAAGCCCCCCAGAAGGAAAGGGGGCCGGACTTACCCCAGGGGTGGCCACCTGCAGGTTGAAGGCAGCGCTGGCCAGCGTGAAGCAGTGGAGGAAGGACTGGGCTGACACTCCTGCAAGGACACCTGGCTGAGTGCTGGGCCCGGCCGCCCCGGCTGCTCCTGGCCCAGGACCACCGAGGCACAGCCCCTCCCCCACCTCACCCCCGGACCCACCAGGCCCGTACCTCCTCCCTGGGCTCGCCCCCAGTCTGGCCCTAGAGGCCTTTCCAGAAGGCACAGGCAAGTGAGCGGTTCCCTTACACCAGGGGTCCTCAAACTTTTTAAAGTGGGGGCCAGATCACGGTCCCTCAGAGAGCTGGAGGGCCGGACTATATGAACTACTAATTCCTACTGTAACACCTCGGCTGCGCTCACTGCCCAAAAAACCTGGCGGGCGGGATCAGACTCCTCTGCGGGCCGCATGTGGCCCGCGGGCCGTAGTTTGAAGACCCCCGCCTTACACTCAGCTCACCTGCTCACTCAACCAGCAGGGCCTGGTTTACCCCTAAGTCAGTGGTCCGCAATCTGCAGCTCTTGAGCCACATGCGGCTCTTTGGCCCCTTGAGTGTGGCTCTTCCACAAAATACCACCGCCTGGGCGTCTATTGTGAAGTGGCATTAGAAGAAGTTTAAGTTTAAAAAACTTGGCTCTCCAAAGAAATTTCAATCGCCGTTAGAAGAAGTTTAAGTTTAAAAAACTTGGCTCTCTCTCTTGCTGGGACCGGTTTGGCTCAATGGATAGAGCGTTGGCTTGGGGACTGAAGGGTCCCGGGTTCGATTCCGGTCAGGGGCATGTACCTTGGTTGCGGGCATATCCCCGGTGGGGGGTGTGCAAGAGGCAGCTGATCGATGACTCTCTCTCATCGATGTTTCTAACTCTCTATCTCTCTCCCTTCCTCTCTGTACAAAATCAATAAAATGTATTTAAAAAACTTGGCTCTCCAAAGAAATTTCAATCGCCGTGCCGAAGCCGGTTTGGCTCAGTGGTAGAGCGTCGGTCTGCGGACTGAAAGGTCCCAGGTTCGATTCCGGTCAAGGGCATGTACCTTGGTTGCGGGCACATCCCCGGTAGGGGGTGTGCAAGAGGCAGCTGGTGGATGTTTCTCTCTCATCGACGTTTCTAGCTCTCTATCTCTCTCCCTTTCTCTCTGTTAAAAATCAATAAAATATATTAAAAAAAAAAGAAATTTCAATCGCCGTGCTGTTGATATTTGGCTCTGTTGACTAACGAGTTTGCTGACCACGGACCTAAGTTAGCCAGGGAGGGAGCGGCTGAGCCCCCACCCCACCAGGCTGAGCCAGGGAGGGCGGCAGAGAGCAGGCCCCTGCCCAGGAGGCGGGGCTATGGCTCCTGTCACAGGAAGGTGGGTGCACCCTCCTCCTGGGCCAGGGCCGGGTCCCAGCCCTTCCTCACAGGAGCTCCTGAGGGCCAGTGGGCCCCGCCCTCTTCCGCCCACGCCCAGTCTGGAAGCTCCTGGCGGCGGGGGCTGCGGCCCCACCAGGGACATCCACCTCTAAATGGGCTTGACCCGCATCCTTCCGCCCTTATTTTAACCCTGGGACCCAACCCCTACACCTCAGGTTCATCTTTATTCACGCCTATGAGGTAGTACATGTTCACTGTAGGAAGTCCACACATGGAGCAAAAACAGTCTTTCCAAATACCCTTCCCCGCCTCCCCAGCCGCCTTCCCAGTTCCTCAAACCCTTGCTCTCCCACCTCCACCTCCGACCCCCACCTCCTTCACCCCAGGCCCCTAGGGGGGACTAATCGGGGCCCACTGGTCCTTTCAGAGCTGTGCCCCGCCCACGTTCTCAGCATCCCCTCCGCCCGGCACAGCCAAGCTGGTGCGACGCCTCCCCCTCATCCCGCTCCAACCTGGCTCCCCAGGGCTGAACCCCTTTCCATGGCTCCTCCGACCCTTGAACTCCCCATGGGGGTGGGGGTAGGACCCTGGCTCCGGCCCTCATTCTAGGCACCCGCCACTCAGGGCCCCTGGGGCTCGGCGCACTGTGACCCCGTGACCCGCGGTCCTCCTCCTTGAGGACCAAGCAGCCACACAAGTTGAGGGGACCAGGCTCCACACGGACCCCGCCCCGGCCCTGGTCCTCCCCCTTCTCCCTCTGTGCCAGGGGACACACCGGTGAGGACCCGGGAAGTGCTCAGAGCACCAGGGCCCGGACCTGCTCATTTCTTCCTGCCGGCCTGCAGCCCGGGCCCTGAGGGAGAGGCCGGCAGCACGGGGCCCCGGGAGCCCCACGGCCCCTCTGGTCCTCCAACTGGGCAGGCCGGGTGCTCAGTCCCCGCCCGGGCCCCGCTCCAGCCGCCGCCTCCTGGGTGAGCGCCGGGGCGCCGGGCAGTGCGGGCGTCGAGCCCCACAGGCTCTGACCACCTGTCAGGGAGGCCCACGCGCCCAAGGCCATGGTGTCCGACCCCCGGGCCTGTCGGAGCCCACGTCCGGGGACGCCCACTGCCCCCGCCCCAGCGGGCCGAGGGCGCTCCCTGCTGGGCCCGCTGGACGCGGCCGGTGTGTTTGCCTCGCCCTCCCGCGGTCCCCCCGGAACCCGCCGCCCTCCCTCCGCGCAAGCCTCACCCTCGGCGGCGCCGCTGGCCACGAGGAGGCAGGTGGGCCGGTTCGGGAGCCGCTCGGACGCCATGGTCTCCGCCGCAGACGGCACGGTCTGCGCGTGCGCGGACCCTGCCTGCGCGCGCACCTGGCCGGGCACGCGCTGGTCACGTGCCGCCGAGGCCTGGGGGCGGGGCCTGGGGCGGCGCTGCGCGCACGCGTCGTCCTCCCGCGAGTCTCCGGCCTCCCGCCTCCCGCCCTGCTCCGCGCCGCTGTGCCCCGGGGCCGCCCCCACGCCCTCAGCACGGCGGCCCCTGGGGCCCGCGGGGGGCCCCGAGCTCGGCGGCAGGGCCGGGAGGAAGTCCCGAGGGCCGGACCCCTGCGCGGCCTGGTTTCTCTCTCTCCCCCTCGCGCGTTCTCAGGCAAAGGGCACTGCCCGCCAGCCCGGGGGCGGGCGGAATGGGAACCGGGAGAGAAGCCGCCTGCCCGGCCCAGGGTCCCTCCCTGAGGATCGGGACCGAACTCGCGATCCTCGGGAGCCGCGCAGCCCTGGGGGCGGGGCGGGGCGGAGCGCCGGCCAGCGGGCTCCTGTCCTGGGCGGGGCCGGGGCCGTGGGGTCAGAAGGAGCCCGCACAGCCCGTTCACAGGGTGGGGAGGGCGGGGCGGCGAGGGGAGGGGAGAGAGGCGGTGGGTGCCCGTCCTAGGGGGCCACGGCTTGAAGCTCCGAGCGGAGGGGTTCATGAGCAGGGAGGGTCTGCAGGGGGGCCCGGTGGTGGGGTCTGCCCCATAGGATGGTTGGGGAAGACAGAGTATCCACATTCCTGGGGTTCAGCCAAGCCCCTGGAAGGTGGGGTGTCACTGCCTGAGATGGGGTGCTGAGTTAGCGAGCAAAGTCAAAGTGCCGTGGGGCCACGTTGCATTGGAGGCAGTTTTATCAGAGTGTCCGGGGCAGTGGGTGGGGGTGGACACGTGGGCCTTCAGTGGATGGCGGGTACTCTGAGGCCTGGCTGGAGGGGAGGGAGGCCCGGGGAGGACCCAAGCTGGGGTTAAGAGGGTGGCCCAGCTGAAACCGGTTTGGCTCAGTGGATAGAGTGTCGGCCTGAGGACTGAAAGGTCCCAGGTTCGATTCCGGTCAAGTGCAGGCATGTGCCTTGGTTGTGGGCACATCCCCCGTGGGAGGTGTGCGGGAGGCAGCCGATCAATGTTTCTCTTTCATCGATGTTTCTAACTCTCTATCCCTCTCCCTTTCTCTCTAAAAAAATCAATAAAATATTTTTTAAAAGATAAAATAAAAATAAAAAACCAATAAAATATATTTTTTTAAAAAGGGGTGGCCCAGCCCGACCAATGTGGCTCAGGGTTGAGCATCAGCCTGTGAACGGAAGGTTGCGGTTCCATTCCCGGCCAGGGCACAGGCCCGTGTTGCAGGCTCAATCCCCAGTGTGGGGCGTGCAGGAGGCAGCCGATCAATGATTTTCTCTCATCATCATTTCTCCCTCTCCCTTCCTCTCTGAAATCAATAAAAATATATTTTTAAAAAAGAGAGAGTGTGGCCCTGCCCCTGGGCCCCTCGGTCCCCCTACAGGACCTCCTGCTGCCAGTGTGCAGGGGAGGCAGCAGGTGCCCTAAGGTCCTTCCAGCCTCTGCTGACTGGGCACCCCTTTGTCACAGCGGGAACTGCTCAAGTCCAGGCCAAGGTCCCCGCTGCCTCCACAGCACTGGCTCTGCCCTCTGCCCAGCCCAGCCCGCTGCCTCGGGCACAGTCAGCAGCACCTTGCCCTCACCTCCTCAGGGCCCTCCAGCTGGCGGTGGAGGAGGAGCTGAGGCTCCTGGAGCTGGCAGGGTGTGGGGCTGGCAGGGTGTGGGGCAGGCAGGGTGTGGGATGGGACAGGGGAACCTGGTGCCTGTGGTGGGGGTGGGGGTGGGGGTGCAGGAGGTGAGATGGAGGCCAGCAGGCCCGAGGTCAGACCACAGGCTTTCTGGGTCTAGGGAAGGGTCCCATCCACCTTGCAAGTCCATGGGTGTCAGACCCAGGAGCCAGAGGGAGACCACGAGGGAGGGGGCCCCCTGCTGGCCCAGTCCCACCTGCCCCGCCCCGGCCCTGAGCGGGCTGAGCCGCAGGTGCAGGTGCTCCTGGTGGGGAAGCTCTTCCCGCCCTGGGACTCGTTAAGTCCTTTCTGTCCCCGAGGAAGCAGGGGGGGGGGGGGAGGAAGCCGGGCGGCGGCAGCGCCGTGGAGGCCAGTGTGCGTGCCCCTGTGCTCACGGCGGGCCCCTCTGTGCTCCTGGGGCGGCAGGGTGCCTGCCGGCTCACACGCCCGAGCAGGGGGAGCGGACGCGGAGGCCAGGCCCCCTGTGGGCATCACCTTCGGTCTGTGTCTCCGCACGTGACCCCGTCCAGTTGGCGTGTTTACGCATGCCACTGCTCCAGGTGGGCCAGCGGTGAAGCCTCGGCCCCTGTGGCTTCTGGGTGCTGCCGGGCCTCCTGCTCCCTTCCTTGGGGAATCCCTCCTTTCGGGAGCACACCTGTGCCACAGAGATGCCAGGTGTGCCACGCCGGTCACTGCGAGGCAGGGAGCCTCTATCCGCCCAGTCCTGGGAGCAGGTGTGAGGTCGGGGGGCCGAGTGGTGAGGTGGGGGCCGGCTGAAGGCCCAGGAAGCCAGGGTGAGGGTCCGCGGTGGGGAGTCACCCCTCCTGTCCCGATGCAGGAAGAGAGGTTCTGAAACCACCCCCGCCCAGGCCCAGATCCGGGGGAGGTGGGTTCTCGAGGCATTGGCCGGGCCTACCCCAGACATACCACAAATGCATTCATGGGGGGTCCCCAAAGGAGCTGCACCCTCCGGGGGTGGCCCCTACACCTGCGCCCTCTCTTCCTTGTTCCGGCCGCCTGTGCCCTGGGGTGTCCCCCGTGGCACGAGGGGCCGGGGGGCTGGTGCTCAGAATGCAAAGGCTGGGACGGGGTCTCCGGTCCACCTGGAGCCTGGGCGGGATGGGGGGGGGCAGGGGGTGCTGCTGCCCCCGAGTCCTGTGGTGCCTGGTCTTCTGTTCAGACCCTAACGCAGTTCTGTGGTGCCGGCCGGCGGGCTCGGTGGCTGAGTGTTGGCCCAGGAACCAAGAGGTCGCTGGGGTGATTCCCGCTCAGGGCACAGGCCCGGGTTGCGGGCTCGGTCCCTAGCTGAGCAAACGTCAGAGGAGAAGCGAGAGCACGGCTGTCCCAGCGCCGGGCAGGTGTTGTGTGGCTGATCCCTAGCAGGAGACAGCGGCGTCAGCACACGCTGTTTCACCCAGTCCCACCAGCAGGCATGTCACGTGGAGCAGGGTCCTGAGCGCCGTGGCCACAGCACAGTCATGCGTGGGAAGGTGGGGCGGCCTGAGTGTCCGTGGACGGGGGTGGACACAGAGCAGCCACCCCCACTCAGGGCTGCGCAGCCTCAGAAAGGGAGCGAACCCCACCTGCCGGGATGTGGGGCCACCCTGAGGCCATCACGGGGGGTGGAGGGTGCATCCTCAGGATCCCCCGTGAGGTCCTGGAGGGTCAGAGCCGCAGCGGCAGGAGGCAGGACGGTGCGTGGGGGGGGCGGGCGTTTGGGGGGAGAGGGTCAGTTCGGTAAAATGAAGGGAGTCCTGAGCCCCAGCCGGCGTGGCTCAGGGGCTGAACATGGACCTGTGAACCCTGAGATCAGGGTTCCATCCTGGTCAGGGCGCTGCCCAGGCTGCAGGCTCGGTCCCCACACTGCACAGGAGTGACGGGGCACATCACCGACCCAGGCTTCTCTCTGGTCATGGTGGTGGTCGCCCTCTCCCTCACCCCGCCTCCTTGACCTCAACACAAATACGTTTGAGAGAGCGTCCCGGAGACGCTGGGGACGGTGCGGGGGTGTGAACGCACTCCCTGCCGGCGCTGTGCACCTGAGAGGCTGGGGAAAACCGCAGGTGCTGGTTCTGTGAAGCTTACATTCAGAACCGGCAGCGCCCACCGCGGAGCACAGGCCCAGAGGGCAGCCCGAGGCGCCCGCTGCCCCTGTCTGTAGGTGGAAAAACACGGAAACTCCATCCACACCCACAGGGAACCCGTAACCAGGAGGCGCCTCGCGGTGCAGCGTCACAGCATCCAAGGACCGGCCAGGCCAGACCCTGAGCCCAGCCTTCCACTGCCGGGGCCTCCTCCATCCTGGCCCCCTAAGTGTCAGGAGGGTGAGTTGGTTGTTTGTTTTGACGGTTCCAGTCACAGAGGAGAGAACGGGAGAGGGGGTGGCCCGGCGGAGTGGCCCCTGGTGTTTGGGGGCAGGGGGACAGGAACCTAGGGGACGGGCGATGTCGGGCCATGGCCAGGATAGCAGAGTCGGGAGCCCAGCAAGGTCAGCAGGAGGCAGCCCGTGGGCGGCCTGGGCCGGGCGCCGGGTCCGTTCGGATGCTCGCAGGAGCGTGTCTGGTGTCTGGTTTCTGGGCCTGAGGCGCGGGCGCTCCAAGGGTCTGCCCCTCGGCGGTGGGCACAGGGGGACCAGCGGGAAGATGCGCCCGTGACCTTAGAGAAAGCAGTGCCCAGGGGGCCTTCTCCCCTGCCCATGCCCAGCCAGCCAGCCGCCTGCAGCTGGGGTCCCGGCAGGCCGGGCCAGGTGGGCACCGGGAGCTGTGGGTGGGAGGTAAAGAAAGGAACGCCCAGCCCGCAGTCTCCCCTGAGCCCTCCCAGATGGGGCGCTCCCTGCAGAGAGGGGGTGTACACAGCAAAAGGGCCCCCCTGGCTGGAGGCCCACCTGCGGGACAAGGCCCCCTGTCCCCACCCCAAGCTCCCGTGCTGCCCCGAGCAGTGCGGCCAGGGCAGCCGGAGGCCGGGCGGTGGGGCAGGCCCCGGCCCGGCTGTGGGCAGAGCCAGCCAGGCGGGGCGCTGGCAGGGGAGCGCCAGGGGTGTGGGTGTGGGACCCGGGCTCTCCCAGCCTCATGCAGGTGAGACGGCAGCCCAGCCGAGAGACAAGTTTATTGTAGGCCCAGCCTCCATCGGCCAGGCGTTCCAGCGGCCGGCAGGCCAGGGACGGGCAGTCGGGGTCCCACGGTGCCCACCACTGCCCTCCAGAGCCCGCCCGTGCCACCGTGCCGTGGCCACGCCGGGACTCCTCGGGCAGGAGAGGGGCTGCCCAGCACGGCCCCCTGCGGGCACATGGGGCAGTGGGCGTGGTGATGGTCACCCACCACGTGGTTCTACTCTACCTGTTATTGCATTTATACGCTTGTTCGACTCAAAGGACGCTGGGTAAGGCAGGAGGGGCCTCTCCGGGGCATCTTTGGGGGATCAGCAGACACAGCTGCGGGGCAGGTCCTTGATACCCTCCTCCCTGCCCACCCCTAGCTGCCCCTCCTGGACAGTTGCCATAGGATGGGGAGAGGGCTCAGGGCAGGAAGTGAGGTGACCCCTCCGGAGACGGGCCTTGCACCGCCTCCCCAGCTCGGGGAGGGCAGCAGGCAGAGGTGGCAGGAAGCCTGGGGTCAGCCCTGGAGAGGCTCAGCCCGCAGACCCCACTCCGCCGGCTGCAAGCAGAGAGAGAGGAGGGGAGGTGAAACAGCCACAGCTTTAATGTCCGCGTGGCCTGGCCCAGGTCAGAGCCCGCCTGGACCCTGAGCCTTGGCCCCGCCCCCCCCCCCCGGCCTGGGGCTCTTCAGGAAGCGGCCAGGAAACCCCCAGGACCCCGGGGCCCCTTGGGACAAGCTGGCCCCGCTCAGGGTCCACCCCATCCACCACCACACGTGCCCTGGCCTGAGCCCTCTGCCCGAGGCCACGGCTCCACCCTGCGCTGCGCAGGCCCAGGAGCCGGTCCCTGCCTGGGGGAGGGGGAGGGGGACACGCTAGGGACCAGCTAAGGGGGCGGGCCCCACGGCCCGGGCAGCCTGTCCATGTCTCCCCGTGTTGGGGCGTGTGTGTGTATATGTCGCCTATGGGCTATGGGTACACAGCTATGAGTTGGCATGCACATCCCGCAGGTGGTCCGCTCGGGCGCGGGCCCCGCCCGGCAGCGGCGTCACTTTTTCCGGGCCAGGAACACCACCCCGAGAACCAGGGCCACGGCGGCCATGGCCGCGCCCCCGGCCAGCAGCAGGGGCGTCAAGTTCTCGAAGGAGCAGGGGCCTTGGCCTCCACGGCCCCCACAGGGGACCTGGTCCCCCTCGGCCCCGTCGCCAGGGCCCTTGGGCTCAGGGGTGGCGTCGGGGCGGCCAGGGGCGGCGGGGGCCGGGGCGGCCGGGGCGGCCGGGGCGGCCGGCTTCAGGTTGCTGTGGTTGTGCAGGAGGGCGGGGTCGGCTTTGGTCGGCGTCTTCTTGGCAGGCGGCGGGGCGGGGGCCACGGGCGGCTCCTGCTTCTCCGCCTGGGCCTCCTTCTTCCCAGGTTTGGCCGAGGGGGCTTTCCCGTCCACCACTGGAGGGCCTCGGACCTCTGCCCCGGCCTGGGGCCCCTTGGCATCGGGCTTGGGGCTGTTGGCTGCCTTCCCTTTGGACTCCATGATGCCGTGGGGGTGCGGATGGACGGGTGGTGGGACCACGGCTGCTCAGGACAGCTCACCCTTGGGCATTACGTGGGCCTGGAGGGGGGAGACACAAGGACGCCCATCCTGTCCAGTCCCCACCGCCTTGTCCCCGTGGCGACACCACTCAGTCCTCTGGACCCCGAAAGCCCCAGCTCAGAATCCTCCTCTTCCGGGCCCAGCCCCCACCGGTCCCGGCCACACCCTGAGGCTCTCCCCCCCTCTCCCCCGCCCCCTCCCCCCCTGCACAGGCTGGACTGTGGGCCCCGCACAGGCTGAGGGGGCGGGGGGTGAGCCCAGGTTTCCTTGTCTATAAAATGGTCTTCCCGGAACTCAAGCTGTGGCCATGACGCTGGTCCAGGGCAGGGCGGCCCTGGCAGGGAGCGAGAGCCACCAGCCCTGAGAGGGTGTGTGGCCAGGGGAGGGGCAGCAGCCAGGATGGGTTCGGGCAGCATTGACCACGTGCCCTCCTCAGGGGGACGGGTCCAGGCGGAGGGCAGGGCAGGGAGAACCGGGAACTGGTCTCTGGGCTGACAGGGTGGGAGTGGCCCGAGGCCACAGGCCTGGGTGCAAACCCTCGGTGTCCAGGAGGCCGGAGCCAGGAGGGCAGAGTGGCCCCTGCCCTGCGCCCACCCAGCATGGCCTCCCCTGCTCCAGCTCAAGGACAGGGTGTCCTTCCTGGCCCCAGGCTGCCCCTGCCTCCGGGGAGGGGGGCAGAGGGGATGGGGTGGCCCAGCGCGGGCACACACCCTGTCCACCAGCCTCCGCAGTGGGGCAGGCGGGAGGGGTGTGGGCTGTAGGAAAGGCTGGCCCCACCTGGATGCCCGGGGCAGGGAAGGGGGCTGGGCGCCTGGCCCCTGGGCCTCAGCCGGCCCTCCCCGCAGACCCTGCCCCTGCCTGTCCGCCTCTGCCCTGGGAGGATGCGAACCCCCCGCACCCACCCCGGGCTCCACACCCACCCAGGGGCACTAACCACACGGAAGGTCGCCTGAAGGTCACAGCATGATGGGGTGTCCCAGGGAGAGGCCCCGCAGCCCTCACCCCGCCGGCCGCCGTGCTGGAGGCGCCCCCCGCTGCCGGGAGTCACGTTTGCGAAGGGCAGGTGGTCTGCTTCCCCCACGGCCCTGGCTCTCACTGACGTCACTGGCGGCCCCTCCCCCGCCCTCCCCGGGGCTCCTTGGCCCGGGAGAGGGATGACCTTCAGGGCAGGGAACCGCCTCCAGCTGAGCGCCCCTATCCTCCCCCACATCCCCCGGCCCGTGCCGCGGAGCCCGCGCCTCACCCGGCTGCTCCGGGAGCTCCCACCTGGCGCTGGCTGCTGGCTGCGGGGCTGCGGGTTGGAGAGCAGCAGCTGCGGCGGAGAGGACCAGGAGTTTCCCACAATGCACTGCTCCTGCGCACGGAGGGGGCGGGGCCGCATCCGCTCAGGCCCCGCCCCGTCGCCTTCCACTGCGGACGACCCTGACCACTGGGCACTCAGAGCCCCACCCCCGCTCCGTTTCCCCCCCAAATATATTTTTATTGACTGCAGAGAGGGAGAGGGGGGAACAATGATGAGAGAGAATTACTATTGGCTGCCGCCTGCAAGCCCCACACGGGGGATCCAGCCCACAACACGGGCCCCAACCAATCCAACCTCATAGGTGGACGCTAACCACTGATCCACGCCTGCCTGGTCTGGCTGTTAATCCCAAGAGCGGGTTAAAAATTAGGCTGCGAGGGTCTCAAGCTGGCCTGCCTCACCCCAACCCCCACCTCACCCCCACCCTCTCCCTGCAGGGGGAGCCAGTCATGAGGGGGCTCCTGCCCCCTCTCCCCCCACAGCCCCTAACAGAGACTCAGAGAGGAGGCATCTACTTAGAATATTTATTTATCTCCTTACATGACAAGACACAAAAAGTCACTTCTTGAAACTCCTCAAAAGAAAAAAAATATAAATCTGTCAGCAGCAGCAGCAGCTTCTAAGGACAACAGATGTGGGGGGTACAACCGTGAACGGGGGCCAGGCCTCGGCCCCAGGTAGTGTTGCTGGGAAGGGGCCTCCTCAGAGGGCCTGGGTGGCGGGGACACAGCACCAGCAGGATCGCCCGGCCAGGGGGTGCCTGCCTCCATTCACAACGGGGGTGGGTCTGGGCGGCGGGCGGAAGGGGCTGGAGGGGGCGGGCGGCCTTATCAGAGGCCTGAGAGCAGGGCGCCAGGAGGGCGGCTCCCCGCCGCTGCACACAGACCCCCGGCTCCGTACTGGTCTGCTTGCCCTTCCCATGGCCAAGGACAGACCCGGGGTGCAGGTCTCAGGAGAGGCGTCAGCTGCAGGTGCAGCCAGAGGAGCTGGACTGGACAAACAACTCTGGACAGGGTCAGCGGGGGCATAGGTTTACACAGCACACACACACACACGTACACACATGCGTGCACTGCCTGGCCATGTGGGAAGGGCAGCAGCTCTCCCACATGCACACAGACCTCACACACTCTGGGCTCCGTCTGGGGTGGGGCAGAGGGGCCCACAGTGAGGGGTGGAGTTTCCCTGGGAGTCAGGATTCAGTGTGAACCCCCCGCCCCGCCTGCCTGGGATTCCTGGCTCAATATGGGGGGGCAGGAGACCCCGATTCTCCTGCAAGGCTGGCCGAGGCGAGAGCAGCAGTGGGGAGGCTGGACCGATGGACGGACAGAGGGCTGGACAGAGCCACTTGTGCTCAGCAAGTTAATAAATAGGTTTGTGCAGCCTCCCCTTTGGGGACCAGGGGCTGCGCCTCCAGGCGGGGCCGGTAGCCTGGAGGGGAGGGTCCCCCGCCCAGCCCTCACCAGGGAGCCCCCAGCTGAGACCAGCTCTGTCCCGGGGGTGCCCAGGCCCGGGCGGAGGGGGCAGGGCTGGCTCTGGGAATGTGACGACTCCTGTGACTTCTACATACATAACACCTTGATCCCAGTGATTGCAGGCAGGACCCCTCCGTCTGTGGGTGTGCACCCTGCACCCCTCCTCCTCCCCCCTCCACACGGGGAGGGGCGCAGACGCTCCCCTGCTTGGTCCTGGGCGGCCGCCCAGCCCCAGGCCCCTCTAGTCCTGCGGGGGGTGGGGGGGGGCAGCTCAGGGCTGGGGGCTCTGCAGCAGCCCCAGCAGCGTCTCCCCGATGCCCAGGAAGTAGACCACCTGGGCGATGCCGAACAGCGGGGCGATGACCAGGGCGCGGCAGTAGGCCCCCTTCAGAAAGGCGGAGGGGCCCTCGTTCCGCAGGATCTTCCTGTGGAGAAGGGGGGTCAGAGCCGGGCCAGCCTGCCCTGCACCCCCCACCCCCGCCCGGGGCCTCGCCCACCTGGCGCAGTCCAGGAAGCCAGAATAGGTGTCTTCGTTGACCCCGCGCTGGAGGGACTGCAGGCGAGTCTTCACCACTGCGGGGAGGGCCAGGTCAGGGGCTGCTCACCCCCCACCCTCACCCCCCCACCTCCACCCCCACCCCTACCCCACCCCAGCCGAGGGAGGCCCAGGGCCCCACTGACCATCACAAGGGTTGACAGCCACAGCGGCCGTGCTCCCAGCCACGCAGCCGGCCAGGAAGGACACGTAGAAGGGGGACTTCTCCTCGGAGGCCGGCTGGCCCAGCTGGTTCAGGTTGGCAAAGAGGGGGAAGTAGACGATGGAGAAGGGGACGTCCCTGTGGGGGGGGGTGTGTGTGGCGGTGACTGGAGATGCGGGGTGGGCGGACCCCCTCCCCCCTGCTTCCTCCTCCCTCCTCCCCCCTCCCCGCCCTCCCCACCTGAGCAGCGTGGCCCCCAGTCCCTTGTAGAGGCCGGCGATGCCGCGGCTCCGGAGCAGGTCCCGGGTGAGCTGGGTGGCCGTGGGCCGGGGGGCGGCGGGGGCCTCCGCGGAGGGCTGGGCGCCCCCCGGGGTGGAGAGCTGGGCCTGGGCGGCCAGGATCTTCTTCTGGGCGGCTGGGGGGAGAGGACGGGAGGGCTGGCTCTCCCTCCAGGCGAGGGCAGGGGCCGGCCCGGCGCCGCCCCCCCGGGGCTGGTCCCCATCCTGGCCACTCACCGATGCGGCCGGCGTCCTGGAGCTGGATCTTGAGCATCTCCATGGGGGTGGTCACGATGACCTGGCAGGTGCCGGCCCCGCAGCCGGCCAGCATCTCCCGCAGCAGCGTCAGCTTCTGCCTGCGGAGGGGGAGCGGGGTCACGGAGAGAGTCGGGGGCCCTGCCTGCGCCTGGGTGTGAAGGGGGCAGGAGCAGTGGAGGCAGACGCAGCCCTGTGGGGGCACAGCACCCCAGCTTCAGACACCCCTCCAGCGTGGGCACCGAGCCTGCCAACAGATGGCCCCGCGGCAGGAACCGGGAAGGGAGGGGGCCCTCCTCTGGCAGAGACAGATGGAGAAGGGGGGCGGGGGTCTCGCGTGCCCCAAGGGCTCACCCTTTCAGCCCACCCTCTGGGGACAGAGGAGAGCTGGTCGGCGCCCACAAATCCCGGCTATGGGGGAGCAGGCCGTGGCCCAGGGCCAAGGAGCACGGGGGCTGGAGCAGCAGACTTGGCGCCGGCCTCACTCCCCGCTTTGCGGGGGAGCGGGGAGGGGGGCAAGGACAAGGAGGACGGGACACGGAGGAGCAGGAGCGGCGGGGGCCTGCAGGGGGCAGCAGGGGGCACGCCTGTCCTGGGCCGGAGGCAGGGCCCCTCACCCGTCCTTGGAGAGGTGATGTCGGAAGAAGTCGTTGGCTGCCAGCTTAATCGCCTTCTCGGGGGTGACAAGGGTCAAGTTCACGGCGGCTCCTGTGGGCAGATCGTGTAGGGGAGGCTCTGGCCAGCACTTGCTTCCCAGTTGGCAGAGCCCTACCCCAGTCAATCCCTGGCCGCCGCCTCCTGCCCTCTCACCCACATTGGTGCCAGGCCGGGCGGGGACCGGCAGCGCTGCCTCCTCCAGGCACTCTGCTCGCTCTCCCCCAAATCACCTCCCGGTCCGGCCAGGTGGGCGCCCCGAGGAAACCCTCCTGGGGGCAGGGGCTCCTCTGGCGAGGGCACTGGGTGAGAGGGCATGTGGATGAGGCCGACTCCAGCCCTGGGGGGCGGTGGCCGGCCCTCCTGAGGCAGGGCTCAGGGCTGCACAGCCTGGGGAACCCGGGCTCAGGGATTGTTTAAGCTGCTTTGCAGGCCTTCTCCTCCCGCCACCCCCACCCCCACCCCCTTTCCCAGCACAGACAAGGCCCTGCGGTGCTCAGAAGGCAGGGATGCCCAGCTGGCGTGGCTCAGTGGCTGAGCATCACAGTTTGATTGTGGCCGGGGCACGTGCTCAGGATGCAGGCTCCATCCCATGTGGAGCGTGCAGGAGGCAGCCGGTCCATGATGCTCTCTCATCACTGATGTCTCTCTCCCCCTTCCTCTTTGAAATCAATAAAAACATGTACTTTTAGGAGGTGGCAGGAAAGAAGCTGTAGCCGGGGGTAGTCACATGCGCGTCCTGCCGTGCCAGGTGCTGGCAGTGCGTGGGGTGAAGTGACGGGAAGGGTGGATGCTGAGAACGGCCCCCTCCCGATGTCACCAGTCACCCAACGCCCGGGCTCCAGCACCAGGGCCAGTGGATGGCCCCCAGAGGACAGTCCCCTCCACACAGCCCAGGCCTGCTGCCCGCCCCTCACTCCCCCCCTCCCCACGGGAGCCTCACCGCGGTACATGCCGAAGTAGCCCTCGGAGCGGATGGTCTTGATGAGGCAGTCGGACCTGCAGCCGAGGGACCGGACGGTGAGCTAAGCCGTGGGCAGGCAGCAGCCCCCCGGCCTGCCCTCTCTTCAGCGCCCCCTCTGGTTACAGTGGGGGCCCAGGAGTGGAGCCCGGGAGTCCGCCCCCCACCGCCCCCGAGGCTCACATGCTGGTGTACATGCGCTGGCCATTCTGCTGGTTCTGCAGCCGTGTCTTGGCCAGGTCGATGGGGAACACGCAGGTGACCCCGATCAGCCCGGCGATGCCCCCATTTATGAGCTTGGCGGGGAGACTGTGGGAGAGGGAAGGTCAGGCCCGCGGCCTCCTGGGCACGGGGCACAGGGCAGGGGCAGGGGGCAGGGGGCAGGGGGCAGAGGGCAGGGGAGGGCGGGCCGGCGGGAGCATCCCCACCTGATCTGCTTATCAGCCATTTAACCGGCGGGCGGCGGCACCAGGTGCAGGCGGAGTCGGTGGTGGAGGGCGGAGGGGTGGCAGGAGGGACCCACTGGCTGGGAATCGGGGATTGCAAATCCCTTCTGGCCTGGAAGGAAGCGGGGGCTGGAGTCGGGGGGTGGGACGGGCCACCCAGGCACCCCCCACCACCACCCGGGCTGGCACCGAGGTGTGGGGGGTGCAGCCCAGGAGGTGCCCGCATGCAGACTCCCCTCAGCCCCCCACGGCGGTCCTGCCGGCACCTCCTCACGTTCGCGCTCACGTGCGCACGGAGCGCGTCTTTAAAGGGCCAGCGCCGGTGGGGGGGCGGCGGCAGAGGCTGGAAGGAAGGGGACAGGTTCCAGCCAGGTCAGCCCCCTCCACCCGCAGGGGGCTGCAGCCCCCCCCCCCGTGAGCAGAGAAAGGGGCTGGGGTCTCCCCCAGGACACCCCCCCATGCTGGACCCTCAGACCTCCTTCCTGGGGAAGCACCATCCTCACCCACACCGAGCCCTGCCCCCCCCCGGGAATTTCATTCCCAGACACACACCCCAGACCCTGGCCAGGGTGTGTGGCAAAGGCAGCTGGGAGTGGGTGGCTGACCTCCCACATCCGCTCTCCGGCGGGCAATGGCCCCCTCACCAGGGACGGCTCGGGAGCCGGCGCCAGCCCGGCCTCCCGGGGGCACAGCCAGCGCCTGAGCTGTCACCCGCAGAGCCGCCACCGCTGCCAGCTGGCTCTCGCCGGGGTCCCTCGGAGGGCTGTGACCTTCACCTCCGCCCGCCCAGGCCAGGGGCCCTGCCCACCGCAGGCCCTCCGCCTCCACCGCCCCCGCCTCCGTCCGCTCACCGCGGTGCAGGGCTCTCCTCTGAGGCTCAGCCGCGGACCGAGCGGCGAGGGAGGTGGCGCGGCCGGGATTGGTCTCCGGGCGGGGAGGGGCGGGAGGGGCGGGGAGGGGCGGGGGGGACTTTCTCTTTCACTTGGGCGTGAGGCTGCCTGCAGCCGCGCCGGGAGGGGAAGGGGTGTGACAGCTCTGGAGGCCAGGCAGCCGCAGCCGCAGCCGCAGCCGCAGCCGCAGCCACAGGGCAGTGGGTCTGCCCCAGACTGACCAGGCCAGGCCAGGCCCCCGGCCCCCAGGGTGCCAGCCCCGGGCCACCTCGCCCGGTGCCCTGCGGGTCCGCCTGCAGGCCGCAGGCTGGCTCTGCCTGGAGCCCGGCTTTGAGGACCAGGCTGTGCCCAGCCCCCGTGGCCTCGCAGGGAACGGGGTCCGTGGGGGGAGATGGGCGGCAGGACCTGCGTGTCCATGGGGGCAGTGCATGTCAGGGAGACCGAGCCTGGGCCCGGGAGAGGCTCCGGTCCACCAGAGGCCGGGAGGGAGGCCGGGTCTCAGGGGCCACGGGCTGCCACCCACGGGCGGCTCACCTGGCAGGTCCAGAGGCCACGAGAACGGGCACTCCCGGAGCCTCTGCCCTGCCAGGTCCCCTCTCCCCGCGCCAGCCCACACCCCAGGGCTCTGCCTGGGACTGCTCCCCGGCCCAGCACATGAAGAGCCTGCCCTCTGAACTTCAACCTGACACCCCACCCCAGGTACATAGGTCCCAGCCAGCTCTTTCCGGCCCGGGACGGGGCTGCACCCCGGGGCCCAGCCGAGCCCCGCCCTCTGAGCTCTGAGCTCTGAGGGAGCCCTGCCCCCTGGGCATCACCGGGGTTAGGGCGCCGGGATGATGGGGATCCCGCGATCCATACGGACTGTCCAAGCCGGGAGAGGCAGGCCCAGGAGCCAGGGACCCCAAGCCCAAGACGACGGCCCTGGGGTCCCCCCCTCACCTCCCCCCGCGCTGCGGGGGCGGCAGGACCCAGACAGCAGTGCGGGGGCGGGCTCTGTCTGGGGAGAACTGGAGAGGGATCCTCGGACCCTGAACCCCCTTTTCTGTCCTCACTCCGTGGAGGGCCCTGCGCTGGACCCCATGTTGCCATAGAAACTGGGCAGCCCCAGCCAAGCTCAGGATTCCAACTGGAGGCCCGGGGCTGGCATGGCAGCCTTGACCCTCTGTGCCCACAGCTCAGGGCAGCCAGCAGGCCTGCTGCTCCGGCGCCCGGGGAAACGCCCACAAATGACGCGGCTGGCCCCCCCCCCACGCCCCTGAAGGCGATGGGCTGAGGGTCCGAGTCTGGAGCTGCCCCCGCCCCGTTCCCATCTCACCTGCCCGGCCCCCTCGCCTCTGTTCCGCCGGCGAGAGCGGCGCCCCCCGGCGGCCGGAGGAGGCTGGCGGCGCCTGCGGGACCCGCTCAGGGGCCGGCTCACCCCGGTCCCGTTGGACAGGTCGGAACCGGGCCCGGAGCCGGAGCCGGGCCGCCCCCCGCTAGGCGATGGCGGCTGCAGCGCGCACGTGTCCGCACACGCCCGGCGCGTTCCCCCGAGCGCCCCCCCGGCCCCGGCCCCGGCGAGCACCCCGCGGGGACACGTGTGCGCGGGGAGCGCGCCCGTCCCGCTCGGGGCCGAGCACGGCCTCCCACACCCGGCGGCGGGCCCCGAGCATCGCCGGCCGGGCCCCCGGCCGCCGCGCCCCGCCGGCTGTCACCTCCCCGGCGGCCCCCGCCCCGCAGCCCGGCCGCCCGCAGCGGCTCCGCCCGGGGCGCCGGCACTCACCGCGCTCCGCCGCGCCGCTCGCCTCCCGCCGCCTGCGCCCGCTGCGGGAGTGCGTCCGCCGGCGCTCCGCCCCCGCCCGGCACACGGGCTCCGGCGCCCCCTGGCGGCCGGCGCGGCCCCTGCGCCCTGCGGCCCGCGGCCTCTGCCCCGCGCCCTGCGTGGGCGGGACGGGGAGCAGCGGGGACCGCCAGCGGCCCAGCGCTGGGAATGGGCGTCTGTCCTGCGGCAGGAGCGATGGGACCACAGGGCTCAGGGCCTGGGCCGCACCCGCCCACGGGGCTGTGGGGGCGGGTGCACAGCCCGCACACGGTGGCTTTGTATCCAAGATGCTGCCAACGTCACTTTGTAGCTGCAGCTCCGCTCCCTCCCGGGACGATCAGGACCCACAGGAGGTGCTGGGCACGTGCCAGGGGCAGGACCAAGGTCACCGGAGGCCCCCCACCCCCACCCCGTCCCCCAGCGGCGGCCCGGCCTCTGATCTCCACCCAACAAACAGACCAAGCTCTCAGACAGCAGCCAGACAAGCGTGTTTGTTGGACAGGAGGTCACTGTCCCCGCACACAGGGAAGGCTTGGAGCCAGGACCTCTGAGCCCTGCCACAGCTCCGCCACGTGGAGCCAGGCCAGAGGCGCAGGGTCAGCCTAGGCCTGGGCAGGCTCCGGGGACGGTGAGGCCGCAGGCCCCGGCGGGGCGAGGTCCCTGGGGGCCAGGCCGGTGCGGCGAATGCCGTCCTGGTACTTGTGGCGGCCGAGCTCCAAGATGGCCCGCACCTCGTCCGCCACGTCCTGCCGCTCGCTCTGCTCCAGCGCCTGCACCAGGCTGCCCACCGCCCCCGGCTGCCCCGCCCGGCGCTCGGCCCACGAGAACAGCATGTGACGGATCTGGGCGTCCAGGTCGTCCCTGAGGAGAAGGGGCTCAGTGACGGAGGGGCCCCCAGGACTGCCACCACACCCACCCTGGGCCGGCCTCCTGCACCCTGGCAGACCACCCCTTTCAGTGTCTGTTACCTAACACCACCCCCACCCCCCACCCCCCAGTTCCCGAGGCCCTTCAGCAGCCTCAGACCCCCCCTTCTCCCCGGCAGCAGGGGCCCAGGCCTGAGGCCGGCCCACAGGGCGGCAGCGGAGGCACCCACCGGAACTCATGCCGGATGCGCTGCAGCTCCCGGTAGGACAGGCCCAGGTGCAGGGCCACGGCCGGCCAGTCGGGGCCCAGGCGCCCGGCCAGACTCAGCAGGTTGCTCTGAGTCAGGAAGCCGGTCTCAGCGTCGCCCAGGTTCAGAGGTGCCAGGGAGAGGCCGGCTCCCGGCCCCGGGCCCGGGCCCTCGGACCTCCGCAGCCTCTGGGGGGAGGGGTGGGCGCAGTGAGCCCTGGCTCCAGCCCCAGGCCCACCCGCCCCTTCCCCATCCCCTTCCCCTCCCCACCCGGCCACACCGGCAGCTTGATGGGCAGAGTGGCCATCCACTGGGCGTCCGGGGTCTTCCTCTGCCGGGCGGCCTCCGCCTCCGCGGGCACGTCCTCGGGCACGGCTCCCCGGTAGAAGGACACCTGGGGCGGGAACAGGGTCAGTGCCCGGCCTCGGCCAGGGGCAGGCAGCCGGGGGGGGGGGGGGGGGCACCCGTCAGCACACCTGGCCCTTCACGGCCTGGGCCTGCCGGTCCAGGGCAGTGGTCACGTACACCTCCTTCAGGTTCTTCAGGTGCGAGTAGAACACGAAGCACACGCGGCCCTGCACGCAGTCCGGGCGGTCTGCGGGGGCGGGGGGTCAGCGGGGGGGAGCGGGGTCTGCGGGGGCGGGGGATCAGTGGGGGGAGGCAGGGGTCTGCGGGGGCGGGGGGTCAGCGTGGGGAGGCGGGGGTCTGCGGGGGCGGAGGGGTCAGCGGGGGTAGGCGGGGGTCTGCGGGGGCGGGGGGTCAGCGGGGGGAGGCGGGGGTCTGCGGGGGCGGAGGGGTCAGCGGGGGTAGGCGGGGGTCTGCGGGGGCGGAGGGGTCAGCGGGGGTAGGCGGGGGTCTGCGGGGGCGGGGGGTCAGCGGGGGGAGGCGGGGGGCGGAGGGGGCGGAGGGGTCAGCAGGGGGAGGCGGGGGTCTGCGGGGGCGGGGGGTCAGCGGGGGGAGGCGGGGGGCGGAGGGGGCGGGGGGTCTGCGGGATCAGCGGGGGGAGGCGGGGGTCTGGGGGGGCGGGGGTCAGCGGGGGGCGGGGCGGTGGGGAGTTAGTGGGGAGGCGGGGCCTGTGGGGGCAGGGGGTCTGCGGGGGGATCAGTGGGGGGAGGCGGGGAGCAGGGCGGTGGGGGGCTTAGCGGGGAGGCTGGCGGACCCGGGCCCACCCCGGGGGCAGGGCCTACCCGCATCCACGTCGATGCCTCTCTCAAAGGCGGCGAAGAACTTCTCGCCTTCGAACATCTCCACGGTGTCCGAGGGCTCCGGGCCGCGGTACCGCTCCAGCAGCCGCCGCAGCGCGGCGTCCACCTGGGGCACCCACGGCTCAGAGCCCACCCGGCCCCCACCCCGGGCCCCCCCCTGATCCCCGGCCCCCGGGCCCCCAGCCCCCCCGCCTCGTCCCCGGCCCCCCGGCCAGGCCCCACCTTGCTGCGGGGCAGGCACTGCAGCAGGACCTGCTCGGGGTCCCGGCGCCGCTGCAGGGCGATGAGGTTGACGCGGTGCAGCCGCAGCCGCTCCCAGGCCTTCCGCGCCAGGCCGCCCACGCAGGTCTTGGTGGTGTACCAGAGCCAGTACCTGGGGGCGCGGGGGTGAGCGGGCTGCGGTGCAGAGGGGGAGAGGGGCACGGGGCCGGGGGCACGGGGGCCGGGCACTGACCAGGAGAAGTGTGTGACCTGGAAGCGCGCGTACAGGTGGGTGAGCTCCAGGGCCACCTGCGCCGTGATGTCGTCCCAGGTGGCGGCCGGGGGCGCCCGGTACAGCAGGTGCAGGCGGGCGCGGTCCACACTCAGGCCTGCGGGAGGGGGGTCCCGGGCTGAGCTCCCCAGGCCTCCCCTCCGACTACCTCTCTCCCCTGTGACACGGGGAGGGGGGTGGGGGGAGACGGACCTCTCTCACCTGGGGGTTGGGGGGCACCTCTCTCCCCTGTGATCCCGGGCGGGGGGGGCTCTCTCCCCTGTGACCCCGGGAGGGGGGGTTCTCTCACCCGTGACCCCGGGCGGGGGGGGCTCTCTCACCTGGGGGTTGGGGGGCACCTCTCTCCCCTGTGACCCCGGGAGGGGGGGGTTCTCTCACCCGTGACCCCGGGCGGGGGGGGCTCTCTCACCTGGGGGTTGGGGGGCACCTCTCTCCCCTGTGATCCCGGAAGGGGGGGGGTTCTCTCACCCGTGACCCCGGGCGGGGGGGGGGGGCTCTCACCTGTGACCCCGGGCGGCAGCGGCAGCTGCACGGTGACCGGCCGCAGGAAACCGGGGGGGCCGCTCTGGGAGAGGCACAGCAGGGGGCTCACCGCCGCCTGGGGCTCCCCCAGCAGCGCCCGCAGCTCTCTGCCCGCCATGCGCACCACCTGGCACACAGCAGCCTGAGCACCCCGTGCGGGGGGCACCGGCCACCCCCGGGGCTGCCCCAGCTGTACCTGCATCCGGACTTGACGAGGCTCCTCCGTGGCTCCAGGGGGGAACGTGACCTTGACCCCCGGGTGCCCCGAGGACCACAGCAAGGCCCCCTCTGGTGGCACCAGGCAGGCGTTGGACACGGGGCGTGAAACCACAAGGAACCACGAGAAGTGGGGTACCTGGCAGTGAGCCCAGAGCCGCTGGGCACGGGATGGGGTCAGAGGGAACAGGGTCAGAGGGGAGTCGGGTCCTGGAGACACACACACACACACACACCCGTGCTTCTCCCGGCGGCCCAGGCAGCCTCACCTTTGGTGCTTCCTCCTCCAGGCGGGTCTCCAGGTCGCTCCAGCTGTCACCGCTCAGGGTCCGCACCACCACCTCACGGCAGCGCCGGGCCCGCGGGGGCACAAAGAGCAGCCACAGGCCCACCTCCTGCCGGGCACGGGGGGGGGAGGGGGGCGGTGAGCAGGAAGGCCCCACCTGGCTGTCCCCCTGCCATCCCCTCTGACACCGCCCCCCCGCCGCCTGCCCCAGCCCCTCTGGCCGGCTGCCCTTCCCCCGGCCACCCCACCTGCCCCCAGCTCCCCAGGTTGCCCCTCCTGTTCCCCTCCAGCTGCCCCCCAGCCCCCAGCCCCCCCGTGCCTGCTGGAAGGCCAGCCCGTGGGGCTGCAGCTCCAGGACCCCGCTGAGCAGCGAGTCATGGGGGCCCAGGGGCACGAGGCGCGGCTCCGGCAGCCACAGGCGGTAGCGGATGGTGACCGAGGTGGCAGTGGCCCCGGCGGGGAACTGCAGGCGGACCCCGCAGGCCAGGCTCACAGAGCAGCCTTGGGGGGTCACCAGGAAGCTGCATGAGGGCAGGGCAGCATCAGGTCAGACCCCGAGGGGCCTCAGGTCTGAGCCTGGGCCCCGGGGGCCTCTGGGAGACCCCGAGCACGGGTAAGGGGTCCGACGGCTCCTCTGGCCCACCCTCCCCTCACACACCTGTCCAGCTCTGAGGTCAGGAGCAGCCGGGGCATTCCCGGGGCGGCAGGGGACCCTGCGGGAGGACAGCCGTGAGGGTGGGGTCGGCCTGTGTCCCGTCCGCAGTCTGCCCTCCCCAGCGAGTCTACCTGGGGGGCTGGGGGGGGCTGGCAGGGCCTCGCCCAGGGGGTTCCCCTGCAGGCGCACAAAGGGGGCGTCCAACAGCTCGGGGGGCACTTCCCGGAGCTGGTTGTCCCTCAGGTCCAGCCGGGCGAGCAGCGGGAGGCGGGCCAGGCCAGCGGGCACGGAGACCAGGAGGTTGCTGTGCAGGACGAGGATCTGCAAGGAACGCAGCCCCGCTGTGGGCAGGCGCTGCTTAGGGCCCAGGAGGAGATCTCCGCCTGCCCCCCCCCCCCCCCCCCCGCGCCCTGGGCACCAGGCCAGGCTGTGAGTGCAGGGTCCCAGGCCCCGGAGGGTGAGAGGGGCTGGTGAGTGGAGGCCAGGCAGTGGCGGGGGCACACCCTGCAGTCCTGAGAGCCCAGGAGGCCAGGCGGGACTCACCCAGGGAGGCCGGGAGGCTCTGCAGCCGGTTGGAGGCCAGATTGAGCTCCTGGAGGCTGCTCAGGCCTCCGACCTCGGGGGGCAGAGTGTCCAGGCGGTTCTCGGAGAGGTCCAGGCGCTGCAGGGCGGACAGGGCTCCCAGCGCCTCGGGCAGCGCCCGCAGGCAGTTGTGGGTCACGGACAGGAAGGTGAGGGCGGAGAGGGCCCCCAGGGCCTCGGGCAGCTCGGAGAGGCGGTTGTGGGAGAGCAGGAGGGCGGCCAGGCGGCCCAGACGCGGGATGCAGGCGGGCAGCGTCTCCAGGCTGTTAAAGCTCAGGTCCAGGTGGGCCAGGCGGGTCAGGCCACTCAGGCTGGCGGGCAGCGTGGTCAGAGAGCCCCGCCGGCAGGCGCCCAGTGCATCCCAGTGTTGCCCACCTGGGGGGCAAAAGGTGGGGTGGCCCTCGGTCCCAGGTCCCAGCTTAGCCGGGGGGTGGGGGGGGTGGGGGGGAGCTGCAGACAGTGGGGCTGGGGCCTCCAGGTCTACCCAGCCACACAGGACAGCCCGATGGAGGTATGGAGACACACCAGCAGGGGCCGGGACTGAAGGCTCCTCTCAGCCGGGAGGGAGCCAGCACCAAGACCACCCTGCGGTCTGCCGGGGACCACCACCGGGCAGCTGCCCGTGTCACGTGGCTGGGTGTGGTGTACGGAGAACCAGGATGGGGCTGGGAGCAGGGTTTGCCCTTGAGGACGAGGAGCAGAGGCAGGAGCTAGAAATGGGGGGCGGGGGGCTGGCACCAGGCGGGCTCACCTTTGAGGACCAGGGAGCGGAGCTGCGGCAGGCCCCGCGGCAGCTGAGCCAGGGCGGCCCCCAGCAGCCGGGGGTCCTCGTGGCCACTGAGCTGCAGGAACTCCACCCGCAGCAGCGGAGGGGCGTGCGGGGCACACAGGCGCAGCAGCCGGCGGCAGCCCCCGGGGCGCAGGTCCAAGCTAAGGCGGTTCCCAGCCGGGAGAAGGGATGCCCCTGGACCGGCGTCCGCGGCCTCGTCGGCTGCATCCTCTGCAGCCGCCGCCCGGCGCTCCGGCTCCTCCTCCGCCGCGGCCATCGCCCACAGGCAGGCCCCGGGGGCCGGACATGTCCCAGCTTGCCAGGCAGGCCTGCTCAGGCAGGGCCCGGGGCTGCGGAGTCGGGTGAGGAGAGGGGGAGTGGGGATGGACCCTCCTCCCCGTCAGAGGCCTGGGGACTCGGGGTTGCTAACACTCCAGCTCCTAGAGCCCAGGCCCAGGCCGCACAGAGCTCAGGGCCGGAGGGCAGCACGCGGTGTGACCTGTGTGCCGGGAGCCTGGGAACCGGCTTGCGGGGAGGAGGGCGGTGGGAAGTTTCTGGGACTCCAGAGCTGTCAGGTCATCCTGGCTGTCCTTCCCCGGAACCCCCACCCCAGCCCCACATGCGTCTCCTGGGTCCAGCCCCACCTCCCGCCTTCACTCAACAGCTTTGACAGGTCAGGACCGCCATCTACCACGTGGGGGCGGTGTCCCGGCCACGGGCGATCAATGGATGGTGCCCACGTGTGTCAGAGAAGCGAATGTGAGAGAGGGGACTGGGGTGCACCCTGCATGGCTCCCCGCTCGCTGGCCCCCGGAGGAGTCCTCCCGCGCCGTCCGGTTCACACCCCGGGCGGCAGCGGGGCCCGGTGCGGGGCGCCCTCGGGACTCAGGCGGCCTCGGGGCGGGCCCCGGCCCGGGGAGCGCAGACTTCCCGCCCGCCGTTCCGGGCCCCGTTCCCGCCGCGCGTACCTGCGCTCCCGCCGGGCCGGCTCCGTGCGCTCCGCGCGCCCGGGCTCCCGCCGGCGCGTTTCCGGGCGGGCGGGCTGGGACTCCGGGCGCCGCCCCCTCCGGCCCCGCCCCGGGGTCCGCGGGCCGCTGCCCTGGAGACGGGGACGCCGGCCCGTCTGCTGCGCGCCGCCCCGCGTCCCAGCGCCGCTTCCCCGCCCGGCGGTGCGCGCCGCGCGCCACGGAACCGCCGTCCCAGAGGCCTCGCCCGGCTCCCGGGGGCTGTGCGTCCCGTCCCGGTGTATACACTGGCCGCCCAGACGGACGGGCCTGGGGACGGACCGCACCGGCGGCCTCAGAGCCACCCCACCCACACCCACACCCATACCCCTGCTCTGGGTGCCGGTCCTTCCTCAGCTCCCGTCACCTGCCCCACGGTGATCGCTCCTGGCAGGGGCCCATTGGGCTTCCCCCCGGGCTGCCTCCTTCCACGCCTGTCTGCGTCTCAGGAGGGAGGACAAGGAGGCCCCGAGAGGCCAGAGCTGGTGAGCGCCTGCCGGGCCCAAACCTCAAACCAGAAAGCCTCCCGCCTGCGCGCTCACCCATGAGTGGGTGCTCTGTGGAGGGACAGTGAGCACATCCAGCTGGGCCCGGCCTGCCTCTCCACACCGCGCGCACCCTCTCTTCACCCCCCGCCACCACCATCCCCACCAGGATGGGCAGAAGCTGCCCACCCCATTGTTTCCCCAGAGCTGCCGGAGAAGCCTTTTTAAAAAAAATTACACGAATGTGTGGCCCTAAAAAGGAAGGACGTTCGGACACACGCTAGGACGTGGTAAACCTTGCGGGTATTCTGTTGAGTGAAATGAGACTGACACAGAGGGACCAAAACAGGGGGTTACACTCACAGCAATCAGGCCCAGAGACAGCGAGTGAAATAATGAGCCACCGGAGTCGGGGAGTTTGGGAAAATGAGAACGTTCTGGAGATGGTGGTGGTTTTACGACGATGTGAATGTACTAAGTTCCACCGAATTGTCTCATTAAAATGGTAAATTTTATGTATTATTTTCCACTTACGTCCATCAATCAGCCCCACTCGAGGGGCTCAGTGGTTGGGCGTCGAACTGTGAACCAGGAGGTCACGGTTCCATTGTTGGTCAGGGCACATGCCAGGCTTGGTCCCCAGCGGGGGATGTGCAGGAGGCAGCTAATCAGTGATTCTCCCTCGTCATTGATGTTGTTTTTTCTCTCTCTCCCTTTCTCACTTAAATCAATAAAAATATATATATATATATATATTTTAAAAATCAATCACATCATGCCACTTCACTATTGATTGTAATCAAGGGCTAACCTTGTAAGGATGGTCTCCCCACTTGACCCCCAATTGTGTGACCTTGAGCAAGTAAGTGTCTGTGCCTGACCTCCGGTTATGACCATGCCTAGGGCTGTTACAGAAAACCAGAGAAAGCAGTACTTAGAGAGATGGAGTTACATTTATTTTTAAAAATATATTTGTATTGATTTTTTACAGGGAGAAGGGAGAGGGATAGAGTTAGAAACGTCCATCAGCTGCCTCCTGCACACCTCCTACTGGGGATGTGCCTGCAACCAAGGTTCATGCCCCTGACCGGAAACGAACCTGGGACCCTTGAATCCGAAGGCCCATTCTCTTTCCTCTGAACCAAACCGGTCAGGGCAAGGAGTTACATTTATTCTTCATGGGTCCAGAGGAAAACATCTCTCAAATTCTGGGCCCCAACATGGACTTTCCCTATTTATGTTTTACCTTCTTTGTCTCCCAAATACGAGCTGTTTCCGGTCCCTTTGCAAGTTTTTAAAGAGCCCCTAATGTGTTGGGGCCTTGAGACCTCAACCAAAGGCCTGGCCTGGCGCCAGCACTGACAACTTCCTCCAGGGAAGGTTAATGGCCTCTGAGTGGGAGCAGTCTTACTCTCCTTACTATTTAAGCACGCACGCATCTACAGCAGCCAGGCAGCAGGGTCAGCGTGTCACACAGCAGTTTCTATATAAGATGATGCTTCAGGGCGACCGGGTGGTTTGCGTTAACACAACGGCGTCTGATGCACTACACCCGAGGCTGGCTCTGCTGGGCCGCTATGGGCTGGCTGCCGCCTGGGGACCCAGCTCCGCCCGACCTTCGCCTCTGACCCCACGGCCCGGTGGCTCCCCCCCGCCCCCCCGGGACTTAGCAAGGCCGGCTCCTTCTCATCTTTCGGCTCCATGTCCCTGCCTCATCCTTTCAGGGTCTATCTCCGCCAGGGAACTCTTGTTTATTTACTCCGCGTGTCCTCGCGCCAGAACCTAAGTTTTGCGGGAGCGGGCTGGGTCTATTCCCGCCCAGGCCGCAGGCCGCAGGCCACAGCGGAGTCCGGCTTGGAGCAATGAATGGGTGGCGCGTGCCGATGTCAGCTTGGACCCGATACAGTCAGAGCACCGCAGAGGAGCAGCCACGGGGCCCAGACGGCTCGGCTCCGCGACATCAGGGCGGTTCGCCCACCTCGCTGGGTCAGGCAGGACCGCAGCTCCACCCCACCGGACGCCAACCTCCGACCCGCTGCCGGGCGCCGCCAGAGCCGGAAGCGCCCCGGCCGAACCTGCGCAGCCTCAGTGGGACCCACGTGTCGCTCCCGCAGGAAGCAGCGCACTCGCACTTCCGGCCGCCTTGGACGATGGGACTTGTAGTTACTGGCTGCGTTGGCCGCTGTCGCAAAGGAAGGCGTCGCGGGCGAGGCGGCCGCGCTGCATGTTGGGAGTGTGTAGGCCCCGCGTGGCGTGCAGGGAGCCCTGAAGGGAGACGCTGCACTTGGGCTCGCGCCCGGCTTCGTCCCGCCGCCGCAGGGGTTTCGGGGGACGTTCGCCCCACACCGGATAAGAAGGCGGCCTCGGAATTGCCTTTCGCCTTTGCTGGGGCGGCTGCCGGACCGGACCGGAAGATGACTTCCCCAGCGTCCTCATTGGCCGAGCGCCTTGTGACGTCACTCGCAGGCGCCATGGGTGCAAGGAGGGTAGCTCCCGGAGGCTTCTGGGTAGCGGGTTACCCCCGCCCCCCCGCGCGTGCGTCTTCCTTTTCCTGCCTGACGCCGCCCGAGGTTGCACGCGCGAGGCCCCTCCGTCGCCGCCGAGTGAGTGGAGCGACCCGACTTGGGCCGTTGGCCGGGCGGGGGCCTTCGGGGGCGGGCAGGGCGCGGGGCGGCCTCGGTGGGGTCCCCCGGCCGGGCCACACGCGGCCGCGCTCGGGCCGGGGTCGGGGCGGGAGACCTCACGGTAACGCCACGGCTCTCTCCGTCGCTCAGGATGCGTTACGTCGCCTCCTACCTGCTGGCCGCCCTCGGGGGCAATGCCTCCCCCAGCGCCAAGGACATCAAGAAGATCCTGGACAGTGTGGGCATCGAGGCGGACGACGACCGGCTCAACAAGGTAGCCAGCCGCCCGCCGGGCCCGGCCGAACCACACTCTGCACAAAGGGTTCCCGGTCCGAGTGTTTTTTGGGGGGGGCGGAAAGTGTGGTTTGGAGGCCTTGATACACCTCAAGGAAACGAGACCGGCATGGCTTAGTAGAAGCACAGGGGAAGTCTCGTGAGATTTCAAATTCCGTAGTAACTGCCGTATTCTAAGAAATGTAAAGGGGGATGTATTTGAGAGTCTTTCTTTTTCACACAAATTAACGAAGATGTTATTTTTGACATATGTTGGGTGCAAATTAAGATATCTTTGCATCTGTCTTTCGGCAGTAATTTAGAGGTGTAAGCTCCCATTTGGAGCTGTCTCGGTGGGGAGAACCCACGTGTGCGTGGTAATTAGTGGGCCTGGCTTCAGAGGGGGTGCAGGTCGGGTACTGGTAACTGCTGGCCGCGGTTTCCTCCTCCAGGTGATCAGCGAGCTGAACGGGAAGAACATTGAGGACGTCATCGCCCAGGGTGAGCTTGTGCAGGGGCTTTGGTTTCCGAGGTCCATCCTAATTCCTGTTGGCCGCCGTGGCCTTCCAGGTTTCGCTTGTGGACCAGAGCAGCCTAGAAGCCTCCCCCGGAGGAGGAGTGAGCACGGCTTCCGTGGGCTCACCCCAGGGGCACTTCTAGACATTCTGAGAGGGGACGCTAGGGGGCGCCAGTGCTGCCCCTGGGCCTGGCTGCCCTGCCCGGTTATCTGGAGAAGTAAACATGTGTCTGCACGTGCCCTCTGTCAGGGTTTGGTGTCTGCGGTGACCACAGGCCCCAGGCTCCCTTTGCCGGGTGGTGGATGGCTTTCTGGTGACATCAGGGTGGTGACGGGACTTGTTTGGAAATTGCGCCGCTGGGGCAGCCATTCCTGTCCCTGGACATGTGACTGGCCAGGACAAGAGCCAGCTCAGCCAAAAGCCTCCTCTGAGCTCACTGCTGAGAACGCGTATCTGGACACTGGGCAGCAGGCGAGGTCCCTGCCTGGTCATAAACATGTTTGTCCAACCTGACCCCAGAGTGGGGGTTACAGCCCAGCTTCTTGGCCAATTCCTGGAAGCCCAGTTTCCAGATGGGAGCCTCTTGAGGGGGGAGCTTTAGTCTGAGCGGCTGTTCTGCTCACTCCCTTCTTTGCTTCCTAGGTATTGGCAAGCTGGCCAGCGTCCCTGCTGGAGGGGCTGTGGCGGTGTCCGCCGCCCCGGGGTCTGCAGCTCCTGCTGCTGGTTCTGCCCCAGCTGCAGGTAAGTGGGGGCTCAGACAGCACTGCGGGTGCGCTGGAGAGTCTGGGGGCCTGGCCCGTACTCACTGGTCTTTTCCCCGCAGCCGAGGAGAAGAAAGATGAGAAGAAGGAGGAGTCCGAGGAGTCGGATGACGACATGGGATTCGGCTTGTTTGATTAGTCTCCTTCCCCTGCAAATAAAATCCTTTTTACACATGTCTGAGGGGCCTGTGACCATTTGTTAGAGCCGGCCTGTGCGAGGCAGCTGTGGGACTGCAGGGAGGAGGCTGCTGGTGTTGGGGTGGGGACACTTCCTGTGGGCCTTGGATGCTGCCAAGCCTTGACGGGCTCAGGAAGGGACACCAGCCTCCTTGAGTGGTCCTGGCTCCTGAGGGGGACCCCAGGAAGACTCCAGAAGCCACAGTGGGCAGCCCTGGCCAGCAGCTCAGTTGGTTAGTGCATTGTCCTGGCACACAGGTGGTGGCTGGGCACACGAGAATCGCCAGTGAGCACATTGGGAACAGCACATCCACACTTCTCTTCCATCCCCTTCTCTCAAATCAATAAATGGCTTTCTTAAAAAGCAACAGTGGTTGGTCTCCATTGCTCTGTGTGGCCCCTGGGTTCTGCAGGTAGGGGATCCAGTCCGCCACCTGCTCTGCTGGGCGAATGGGAAGTGTTTGTGGGTACACAAGCTCACCTGGCCATCTGCTCAGTCTTTTGGGGTGTGCCTACCGTGGTCCCTCAGACACCACTCCGAGGTCCTGGCTCAGGAGCTGACAGGTGTTTACCTCCTGTGAAGAGCCTTCCCCTGTGGGCTAGTTCTGTGGGAAAAGCAGTGGGAACAGGCCTCCCTCAGGCAGGGAGCCAAGACCTGCGGAGGCTCCAGGACAGGACAAGCAAGGTGTGAAGGGAGGGAGGCCAGAGGAGCGGGCCTCGGGCAGAGGTCCCCAGCCTTCTGGCCATGCCCCACCTAAGCATCTCAAATCCTGGTGCCCCCTGTGACAATTATTCAAAGAGTGAGCATTAACATGGGGGAAGCTTAAAAGGCCATGAACTTGATCTAAACAAGCCTCCAAAGAACATGGTATCCATGAAAGAGAAAAAAAAAAAATGGAAGGACAGTTGGAAGTCCTGAGGAAGAAATTGTTAAAAATATGAATAGGAGCCGAAACCGGTTTGGCTCAGCGGTAGAGCGTTGGTCTGCGGACTGAAAGGTCCCAGGTTCGATTCCGGTCAAGGGCATGTACATTGGTTGCGGGCACATCCCCGGTAGGGGGTGTGCAAGAGGCAGCTGGTCGATGTTTCTCTCTCATCGACGTTTCTAGCTCTCTATCTCTCTCCCTTCCTCTCTGTAAGAAAAATCAATAAAATATATATTAAAAAAAAATATATGAATAGGAGAAGATAGTTTCAAACCACAACGGAGAACTGAAGTACATAAATGTATATGAGGCTCCTGGAACCATAAGAAATGCTGGAAACGGACTTAATATCTCATTCTGGAATTGCCTCCTTTTTTAAAGTCAATTGCCCCCTGTGGGGCATGTGCCCACATTGGGAACCGCTGGCCCAGGGCCTTCTGGGAGGATGTGGAAGCCAAGTTTCTGGTGGGTGGGACATGGGGCCGGGAGAAGTCAGACAACTGCAGAGGTCCCAGCGCACCAGCTGTGGGGCAAGTTGAATGGGGGCAGGAGGCCCAGCAGAGAAGTGGGCTCAGGGTCCAGGGCAGAGCTCGCAGGCTATGCTCCAGCCCTGAGAGGGGCCCTGTGGGCCAGAGGACACCGGGGGGAGGCGCTGACACCGCTGGCGTGGCCATGGCACACCAGACACCAGGGGTTCCTCCGCCCAGCCAGGATTCCAGGAAGGGCCGTCCTGTTCCTGGCTCCAGAGCTGACGTCCCAGAGGCCCGAAGGGAGGGATCTGTACCCAAAACAGTTCAACCCTGGTGTGGAAATGGGGACAGAGGTCTCTGCACCGGGGCAGCACCCCCCCACACACACACACAACCCTATGGTCCCAATGAAGCAGGCTGGGCTCGGACCCCAGCCTCTCCTTGGAGCAGGTTGGGGGAGGGACTTCAGCCCCTGGCTCAGCCTGCACTGCCCACCTCCCCTTCCTCCCTTTTTAAAAAATATGTTTTTATTGATATCAAAGAGAGGGAGAGGAAGAGAGAGAGAAAGAGAGAAACATCGATGAGAGAATCATCTATCGACTGCCTCCTGCACACCCCACACTGGGGATCGAGCCTGAAACCTGGGCATGAAACCCTGACCAGGAATTGAACCTTGATCTCCTGGTTTATAGGTTGATGCTCAACCACTGAGCCACACTGGCTGGGCCCAGCTTCCCTCTTGACCACCCTGGTGAACCCCTGAACTTCCCAGGCTGGCCTTATCCCCACTGTGCCACTCTGCCCCCTGCGGCCTCCAGCAGCCTCCCCAAGGACTCAGTCACCAGAGGCCCTGGCCATCATGATGGGGCCACACCCTTGGCACTGTACCTGCATCCCAGGCCTTAGGGTATGGGAGAGAGGGCAAGTCTTTCTAAGATTCATTCGGCGAGATCCGCTGCTTCTCCCTCTCCGGGTGCCCAAACCGGCTCCCCTCTCAATCCCCATCCCACCCAGGGCCTGGGCACATGCGGTCAAGTAGCCTGTGCCCTTTCGAGTTAACTATCCACACGCCCTGCCCTACTCTGGCTTCTGGGCCTGACCCTGGGCTGGCGGGGGCTGCTCCCTGGCACCATCTGGGCACCCTGCCGCCCCACCACCCCAGGTAGACCAGCCCCGGGTTGAGGTCATCCCAACCAGGCTAGGCCTGTGGCACCAGCAGTCCAGGAGAAAAAGGTGGAACTGGAGGAGCTGACATCACCCCCTGCTCCACCTGCAGGGGCGGGGCAGGGCCCAGTCATACCCAAGTAGACCGCAGGCACGGCCGGAGGAGCGGGGTCGGCGCAGGTAGAACCCAGGTTTGTGCCCAGGTGTGGAGGGCTGTGGGGAGGGGGTTGGCTGGGGTGAGGGCCTCAGGGGTGGTCCCCGCGCTTGTGGGAGCTCTTCAGGTTGTGTGTGAGTGTCCGGCCCGGAAGCTTATGGGTCCGACTGGGATGAGTCATGGGTGCTGAGGGCGTCACTGGCTGTCAAGACAGACCATGAGGTGGCGGAGGGAGCTGCCCAAACACCAGGGCCCTCCTTCCATGGCTGTCCCGACATCCACCAGGCTCCCAGGCCCGAAGACTCGGGCGGCCTCTGGGTCCTCTCCGCCGCCCACGATGGCGGACGGGGAGGGGGCAGTGGGCCGGGGCCAGGCCGCTGCCTGTGGGCAGCTGCGGACCCAGAGGACCCGTCCGCAGGGGAGGGGGCGGGGCGGGAGGCTCAGGACAGGGGCGGGGCTTCCGGGGCGGGGCGGGGCTCCAGGGCCCCCGAGGGCGCGGCCGTTCCCCGCGCGCCCTTATTGGTCCGCGCGCGCCGGCCCCGCCCCAAGTCGGCCCCGCCCACCAGCCTCTAAAAACACCGTCTCCGCCGCCTCCTCGCGCAGCGTCGCCGCCTCCTCGGCGGAGACCCTGAACCAGAGCGACTGCGAGCGAGCGAGCGAGCGAGCGAGCGAGCGCCCCGAGCTACCGGCGAGCGGACCGCAAGGCCGGCCTCGGGAGCCCCGGGCCGGCGGGCCGCCGCCATGTTCCCCAAGGACGCGGCGTCGCCCCGGGAGACGACGTGGAACATCTCGTTCGCGGGCTGCGGCTTCCTCGGCGTCTACCACATCGGCGTGGCCTCCTGCCTCCGCGAGCATGCGCCCTTCCTGGTGGCCAACGCCACGCACATCTACGGCGCCTCGGCCGGGGCGCTCACGGCCACGGCGCTGGTCACCGGGGCCTGCCTGGGTGAGCGGGGCCGGCCGCGGGGCCATCGGGTGCCGCGGGGGCGGGGCCTGGCTTGTTTTGCTCCGGGTGCCGGTCCCGGGCGCTGCTGGGGCCGCGGGGCTGTGACGCTGGGCGGGCAGGTGCAGCCGAGGCTGTTATTGGGAAGAGATCGGCTCGTGGGCGGGGCCTGAGGAGGGGCGGGCCCGCGCTGCCCCTCGTCCCCGGCGCCGGGTGCAGGGCCCAGGTGCTAGCGGTCACCGTGTCCTGAGGCTCTGTCACCCCGCAGGCTGCCAGGGCCCCCGGGTACGGGGTGTGAGGCCTGATGTCCTCCGAGGGCTGGGCCCCCGGAGCAGGAGCCAGACGGGTCCTTCCACCGCCCATGGGGGCCTGGGTCCCCGCTATGGGCCCCTTCCGTGGCGTGGCTGGAGTGTCTGGGCGCTCCGCCCCGCGGTGGGGCGGGCTGAGGGCTGAGCGTGCCGGGAAGGACGCCTCCACTCACCCACACTTCCGGCGGGGCCCGGGTGTTTACCGAGTCCTCCAGGAGTCCTGGGAGAGCTGCCCAGCCCCGCCGCCCTGGGCAGCAAGGTGACCCAGTGGTCATCGGTGCCCCGCCCGCAGGAGCCTGTGCAGGGCTCTCCCCGGCCTCCTCCCTGCCCGTGACCTCTGCCCTGAGTGGGTGGGGTGGGAGCATGCCTCTGTACTCCTGGGAAGGGGATCCCCCGCTGGGGCCCTGACCCCCCCTCAGGAGGCCCTCAGATCAGAGTTCTCAGTCCCCACTGACTCTCATCGTTGATGTTTCTGTCTCTCATTCTCCCTTGCTCTCTGAAAAAAAAAGAGAGACACCCAGGTCCCTGGTACCCAATTGAGGACATGACTCCTCCCACACCCCACTTTCAAAAGGCCACTTTCTTTTTTTTTCCCTCTTCTTTTTTTGTTAATCCTCACCGGAGGATATTTCCTCATTGATTTTTAGGGAAAATGGAAAAGAGAGAGGGGAAGACAGAGAAACATTGATGTGAGAGACACATCAATTGGCTGCCTCCTGCATGTGCCCCAACCAGGGCCCAGCCAGGGAGGAGTCTACAACCAAGGTATATGCCCTTGACCGGAATCGAACCCAGGACCCTTCCGTCCATAAGTCCATAGTCTGAAGCTCTATTTGCTGAGCCAAACTGGCTAGGGCAGTGGTCGGCAAACTCATTAGTCAACAGAGCCAAATATCAAAAGTACAACGATTGAAATTTCTCTTGAGAGCCGAAAACCGAAGTTCAATCACGCTGTGTGTGGGTGCCCGCACGAGGTATTTTAAAAAAATATATATTTTATTGATTTTTTACAGAGAGGAAGGGAGAGAGATAGAGAGCTAGAAACATCGATGAGAGAGAAACATTGACCAGCTGCCTCTTGCACACCCCCTACCAGGGATGTGCCCACAACCAACATGCATGCCCTTGACCAGAATCGAACCTGGGACTTTTCAGTCCGCAGACCGACGCTCTACCACTGAGCCAAACCGGCTTCGGCCGCACGTGGTATTTTGTGGAAGAGCCACACTCAAGGGGCTCAGTTTGCCAACCACTGGGCTAGGGCATCTTTTTCTTTTTTTAATATAATGAGAGATTATGAACCATAATCTATCTTTTTTTTTAAACCCTTACCCAAGGATATGTGTTTTTTGAAATTATATCTTTATTGATTTCAGAGAGGAAGAGAGAGATAGAGATGGAAACATCAATGATGAGAAGGAATCATCCATCAGCCGCCTCCTGCACGCCTCCCTCTGGGGATCAAGCTGGCAACTGGGCGTGTGCCCTTGACCGGAATTAAACCTGGGACTCTTCAGTCCGCAGGCCATGGATCTATCCTGAGCCAAATCGGCCAGGGCCCAGGGACATGTTTTTTTCATTTTAGAGAGAAAAGGAGAGAGAGAGAGCAACATTGATGTGAGAGAAACATCCATTGGTTGCCTCGTGGATGTGCCTCTACCAGGGAATGTACCCAAAACCTAGACATGTGCCCTGACCGGGAATTGAACCGGCAACCTTTTGGTGGCAGACCAACACGCAGCCAGTTGAGCCACTGGCCAGGGCAGGAAGCCTCTTCTCACTTGTGGTCCGGGGCGCTGGGGCCCCCAGGTGGCAGGGGCCGCCAGCACTGCTCCCTCCGCCCTGGGTGTGGTCCTGGCGGAGGGCCTGGGCCTCAGCTCCTCACAGGGCCCTCTGCTCCCACACTCCCCCCGCCCCAGCCTGGTCCTAGGCTGGCCCCCACGGCCCCAAGGAGAGTGCTAGGGGGCTGCTTGCTCCTGGCTGCAGTGGGACACAACTGTGCTTTCCTGGGGCGGGGGACCCCATTGTTTACACCGTGGGGGAATGGGCTGTGCTGGGTTTGGCCAAGTGGGTGAAGGCTGAAGCTGAGTAGAGTTGAGCCTCTCCGCCTGCTCCCCAGGCTGAGTGCCACACGCGCCAGGCCTGGTGACTCATGGACAGGGCAGGCTGTTGGGAAACGCCAAGCAGAGGGCAGAGAGCAGGCCCAGCCCCAGTTGGCAGCCCCAGTGTCTGTCCTCCGGGGGAGGGGGTATGGCCTGCCTCTCTCTTCAGGGGCAGGTGGCAAAAGGCCCAATGGTGGCCAGACCCCTGCTGGACACGGGTTCCTCCGGGGCGGAGGGGGTGCCACCCGTGGCGTCGGTGTGCCCTGAGACGCTGGAGCCATCGGGAGGAGCTAAGTCCAGGCGTGCCGGCCCCTGACCCTTGGCCCTGCTGCCCCCAGGCGAGGCCGGTGCCAACATCATCGAGGTGTCTAAGGAGGCCCGGAAGCGCTTCCTGGGCCCGCTGCACCCCTCCTTCAACCTGGTGAAGACCATCCGCAGCTGCCTGATGAAAACCCTGCCCGCCGACTGCCACGAGCGCGCCAGCGGGCGCCTGGGCATCTCGCTGACCCGCGTCTCGGACGGCGAGAACGTCATCATCTACCACTTCAGCTCCAAGGACGAGCTCATCCAGGTGGGCCCCGCAGGGGTCGCCCCGGGGCGCGGCCGGACCCCGGGCCCGGCTCACCGCCCGCTCTGTCCCTCCCGCAGGCCAACGTGTGCAGCACCTTCATCCCCGTGTACTGCGGCCTCATCCCGCCCATCCTCCAGGGTGTGGTAAGCGCTGGGTGACGGGAGGCACCGCCGTGGCCGAGGGGCGGGGTGGCGAGGAGCCACCCGTGTCCCCCAGCCCCTCACTCCCGCCACTGCTGTTGCCTCACTTCCCCGGAGTTACCCAAGAGCCAGAGCCAGGCCACACGCTTCCTGTAGCTCCCCTGCCCATGTCTGGCTGTTTCTCAGCGCCCAGGCGGCCGGGCCAGTGCCTAGTGGGTGAAGGCTCAAACGAAACAGCCCCAGGGGTGGGGCCCGGGCAGCCCGCCTCTCTGCAGGCCCCGCCGTGTGACCCGTGTCCCTCCCACCTCAGCGCTACGTGGACGGTGGCATCTCGGACAACCTGCCGCTCTATGAGCTCAAGAACACCATCACCGTGTCCCCCTTCTCGGGCGAGAGCGACATCTGCCCGCAGGACAGCTCCACCAACATCCACGAGCTGCGGGTGACCAACACCAGCATCCAGTTCAACCTGCGCAACCTCTACCGCCTGTCCAAGGCCCTGTTCCCACCCGAGCCCATGGTGAGCCCTCGCCTTCGCTCCTCACCCGTCCGGGTCCCCGTCCTGGTCCCAGTCCTGGTCCCCGTCCTGGTCCCAGTCCTGGTCCCCGCCCTGGTCCCCATCCTGGTCCCGGTCCTGGTCCCAGTCCTGGTCCCGGTCCTGGTTCTGGTCCCCATCCTGGTCCCGGTCCTGGTTCTGGTCCCCGTCTCGGTTCTGGTCCCCATCCTGGTCCTGGTCCTGGTTCTGGTCCCCGTCCTGGTCCCCATCCTGGTCCATGTCCGGTCCCTGTCCCGGTCCCAGGGGAGGAAGCTGCCCTCTGGCCGCGCCTGAGTGACGGCAGGGGGTCTGGACAACCTGTGAGGCTGGGAAGGAGCCCATGGCCCACACGGCCTCTGCACTGGGGCAGCCTCTCCGGCCTCATCTTGTCCTGGGTCCCGGGTCCCTTTGCTGGGGGTGGTGGTGGGGGAGGTGTTTGCAGGGACCAGGGCCAGGCCTGGTGCGTCTGACCCCCTGCTCCACCCCTGCCCCCAGGTGCTGCGAGAGATGTGCAAGCAGGGCTACAGGGACGGCCTGCGCTTCCTGCGGAGGAATGGTGTGTGGGCCGGCCGGGGCGGGGGCGGCGCCATGGGCCCTCCGCCGAGCTGACACTCTCTGGCCCTCCCCTCCCAGGCCTCCTGGACAGGCCCAATCCCCTGCTGGCACTGCCCCCTGCCCAGCCCCCTGCCCGCCAGGAGGAGGACCGGGAGAAAGCGGTGCTGGCGGTGGAGAGGGCTCTGGTGGAGGACCACATCCTGGAGCACCTGCCCGCACGGCTCAACGAGGGTGCGTGGGGGGTACACGGCTCAGTGAGGGCGTGGGGGGCGGGCTCAGTGAGGGCAAGTGGGGGGCGGGCTCAATGAAGGTGCATGGGGGGCACAGATCAGTGAGGGTGGAGGGCCATGGGGAGGCTGGGGGAGCAGAGCAGAGCTGGCCCCGCCTCCCCCACTGGTGTCAGCCTCCTCCTGCTCCCCCAGCCCTGCTGGAGGCCTGCATGGAGCCCAAAGACCTGCTGACCACCCTCTCCAACATGCTGCCCGTGCGTCTGGCCACGGCCATGATGATGCCCTACACGCTGCCCCTGGAGAGCGCCGTGTCCTTCACCATCCGGTACGGCTGGCGGGCAGGAGGGCAGCCCTTCTGAGTGGGGTCACCCCGGGAAGAGGCAGCTGGTGGGGAGGATGGAGATGTCAGGGCCAAAGGCGGGGGGTGAGCAAGGCACGGGCACTGACCCGAGGCCGTGCCCCCCACCGCCCAGCTTGCTGGAGTGGCTGCCCGACGTGCCCGAGGACTTCCGGTGGATGAAGGAGCAGACGGGCAGCATCTGCCAGTACCTGGTGATGCGTGCCAAGAGGAAGTTGGGCAGCCGCCTGCCGACCGGGTAAGGCCCTGGCTGCTGTGCTGGGGGGGCCACAGTCTCACCTTAGCGCTCCCCACTAAAGCCCCCCGCCCCCCGCAGGCTGGCGGAGCAGGCGGAGCTGCGCCGCGTCCAGTCGCTGCCCTCCGTCCCGCTGTCCTACGCCGCCTACTGCGAGGCGCTGCCCGGCTGGATGCGCAGCAACCTCTCCCTGGTGGACACGCTGGCCAAGTGGGAGGAGTGCCAGCGCCAGCTGCTGCTGGGCCTCTTCTGCACCAACGTGGCCTTCCCGCCCGACGCCCTGCGCATGCGCACCCCCACCCCCTCCTGCCCCAGCCCCGCGCCCCCGCAGCACCCGCCCCCTTGCTGAGAGCCCTCGCTCACACCCTCCCAGCCCCCACCCCCACCCCACCCCGGGGTCCCAGTGCTGAGGGCCAGGCCCTCCAGCTTCCCTGCCCCATGAGGCGGGGCCCTGGGGTCACCTGAGACCCTCCCCCCTCCCTCCATGCCTGGGGGAGGAGAAGGGGCTCCCGCTGGGAGAGGGACTTGGCTGTCAGCTCCTCCACAAACCACTCACTTGCTGCACTGAGGAGGCGGGGCGTGCAGCACCCCAGCCACAGAGGCCCCCACCTGTGCCTTAACACCCACTCCAGGCCTGCCCAGGGCAGGGCAGGGCCGGGGTCCGGGCAGAATCACTCCCTCGAACTTTGCACCTGCTCCTCCTCGCGTTTCACTGGAGATGCTGAAGATGTGTGAAGACTTATTTATTTTTGCTGAAGCAGACGTAATAAAGGCCACAGCTCAGCCCCTGCGTCCTCCGTGTGTGTGACCTCTCCAGCTGCCCCACGTGGGTACAGCCTCCTTCCCGGCTGCCAGCGTCCCGGCTGCTGGAGGCCAGCATTGGGCCTGGGGCCGCCCCTCAGGCGCTCAGGGCCTCCTGGCTGCAGCCCCTCCTCACACACGTGCCCCTGGCCCGAGGCCTGCAGGCTGACCGGCACAGCTCCCCCAGGGCCAGTGGGAGTGTTTGAGACCAAGATCCTCACTGAATAAAAAACAGAGACATGTTTACAAAAGGTGGTGTCGCACCTCCGCTCCATGGTGACGTGGGGGGTGACGTGGGGGGGCTGCCCTCTGGGCTCGCAGGGTGAGGTTCCCCGGGAGCGGGTGCGGGCCTGCTCCAGGCTGGGCTTTGTGTGCCGGCGTGCTGGCCAGGTGCACGTTCGCTCCCCTGAACCCCTCCTCCCCGGGGGCCCAGTCTTCTGCCGATACACAAGGGGCCTGGGACAGGGTGAGGGCTGAGCCGGAGGGCCCGCCTCGGTCTGGGAGACGTGGGCAGTGGAGGGAACCCTGCCGGGAGCCAGGGGCGGAGGGTGCTGGGAAAGAGCCCTCAGGCCTGCGGTTTGGCCCCACCTGCTCCCCCACGGCTGGCTGGCTGGCTGTGTGGGCGGCCGGCTGTGGCAGCGCAGCCCCCGGCCAACAATAACGGAGGAGAGGGCTGCGGGACTGGGCGAGCCGGCTGGGCAGGTCCCGGCTCCCTGTGCCAGGGCCGCCCCCCTCGCTCCCAAGGTCCCGGCCTCTCCGCCCAACCTGTTCTCGTTCGGCAGGATCGGGCCTTGGAGAAGCAGAGGCCAGGCCTCCAGGTGGGTGCGGGCCGGGAGGCCGGGAAGAGGTGGACTTTCTCTCCCCCCAGCGGGGAGGGCTCACCCCTCTCCCACCCCTGGCTCACCCTCACACTCTGCCTCACACCTCTCACCCTCATCCCGGCGTCTGTCTGTGCATTTACCGACACTTTCTAGGACGTCAGGTGTGTGGTTAGGCACGCAGTGGGAACACCGGGAGCGCAGCCCTCCCTCGGGGACACGGTTGGGGTTGGAGGTGTCCCTGTACTTCCCGCCGCGGTGCCTGCACTTTGAGCCCCTTAAGTCGGGTCCTCAGCCCTGCCCTGCTCACCTGGCTGCACAGGGAGGCCCCCGGAGCCGGTCGCCTCGCCCCACCGCCCCGGGCTCTGCGGGATGGATCCAGGTCGCGGGCGGGTGGGGAGCGCGGCGAGAGGCGGGGACAGGCGACAGCAGTGGCGCCCCGCCCGCCCGCCCGGGCCGGCCCACGCCGGGGTCCCGGAGCCTCCGAGCGGCAGGAGCGGCGCCCGCGCCCGCCTTCCGGGAGGGGAGCCAGGCGGCAGGTGCGGCGGCGGCCAGCGCGCAGGTAGGCGCCTCGCGGGTCCGCCGCTCCGAGGCCCGCAGGGCGCGCCCACCCCCCGGGCGGCGGGGGCTCCGGGGCCCCCACGGGGCGGGGCGCTGCGGCCCTTCCTTCCCGCTCCCGCGTCCGGCCGAACGCAGCTTCCGCCGGGATGGCCCTCCGGCCCGGAGCCCGGGGGCCGGGGCGGCGGGGCGCGGTGGGGTGCCTGGCCGGTGCGCCCCGTCCCGCTCCCGCAGACCGGCCTTCGGACCCGGGCCCGCGCAGCCCCCCGGACGGGGTGGGGCCCCGCTTTGACCCGGGAAGGACACGCTCCGACCGCTCAGACCCGGTGCGGGCGGCCGCGCGGGGGTCGGGGCCGGAAAGCGCGCGCCCAGGGCGGCCGGGAAGACAGGTGGCTCCGGTGGGACCGGGACCGGGATCAAGGGCGCGGCGCCCTTTGTGTGTGTGTGTGTGGGAGGGGGGGGCGCAGGTTGGGAGGGGGCGGGTCTGGGAGGGGGCGAGCCTGTGCGGGGAGTCTGTCAGCCTGGCACCTAGGTACCCTGACCGCAGCCATGGAGGGCACCCTGTCCGCCGGGCCCTGCACCCGCACCCGCACCCAGGGAACCGGGGCCGCGGTGGGCGGGGCTGGGCGAGAGGGCGGGGCGATCCACCTGCCAGCTGGTGAGGGCGGGCCTGGGCCCAGGTGGGGCTGGCCGAGTGCTCCTCCCGGTCAGCCCCTCCGTCCGGCTCCTGTCCCCGGCCACCCCTCACCCCAGCCCCGTGCCCTCAGCTGCCATCCCAAGGCCCTCCATGGACCCCCCCCCCCAGACTGCCCCTCTCCCAGCCGTCTCTGCGGGGGACCCCCTCCTGAGCCCGAGGCTCCAGCTCCCTCAGTCCTGCGCCACTGGCCCTTACACCCCGAGCCCTCAGCGTCTCCCTGAAGCCAGCAGACCCTCCCGCTGCCCCTCTCCCCTGGACCTAGGCCAGGCCTCCTCCCACCTCCCTCTGCCGAACCCTGTGTCCCAAAGGCCCCGCTCAGCCCTCAGCCACCGGCCTTTAGGCCTTTACTTTCCCTCTCCCCCACTCTGCAGTCCCCCCCGTCACCCCTGCTTTTCTTAGGAGCTCTGCTCTGCCCCTGACTCTCCTTGGCTTTACAGCACCCACAGCCAGGACCCCGCTCTCATGGCCAGCCCCGGGGAGGCCCCGGAGGAGGAGGCGGAGGAGGGGGAGCCGGAGGCAGGCTCAGCGGGGCCCTGGGCCGCCATGCTGGCGCAGGCCCAGGAGCTGTTCCTGCTGTGTGACAAGGAGGCCAAGGGCTTTATCACCCGCCACGACCTGCAGGTGAGTCCCCGTCCCGAGGGGCTGCCCGGGGCCGGCCTCCGCCGCTCAGCCCGCCCCCTCTGTCCGCCAGGGCCTGCACCGCGACCTGCTCCTCACGCCCGAGCAGCTCGAGGCTGTGTTCGAAAGCCTGGACCAGGCCGGCACGGGCTTCCTCACCGCCCGGGAGTTCTGCCTCGGCCTGGGTGAGCCCTGCCCTGACCCCAGCCTGACCCCCACCCAAGGGCCCTCCCTGGGGCATGTGGGGGGCTCTGCACACACAGGCAGCGAGGGAAGGCCCTGCAGAGAGCCCCCCGCTGCGGAGGCCTGGGTGCCCGGTCCCTCCTGCACCCCCCCACTCCCCCTGCTGCGCCCAACCCAGGTGGGCTGGGAGCCAGCTGTCCATTCTGGCCCGTCCGCTCCCAGGCTAAGAATCCACCCAGAATAAGGAAGGAAAACAGGAAGCCGGGCCCAAAGAAAGGGCAGGATGTGTGTGTGTGTGTGTGTGCGTGGGGGCAGTGGTGGCCGAGCACGGAGGTAACCCACCTCCCTGCGATCTCTCGCCCATGCCCACAGGGAGGCTGGTGGGGGCAGAGCCGGCCCAGGGCACACAGCCCGCTGGGGCTGCGGAGGAAACCTTTGAGTCCGGCTGGTCTGAGGGGCCAGGCCCCGGGGGCTCCCTGGAGGAGGAGGAGGAGGAAGAGGAGAGGGTCCTTTCCGCGCTGGAGCAGCTGGGGGTGGCCCGGGTCCTGAGCGAGTGAGTCTGCCTGCTGCCTGCTCTGGGCACGGTCCCCCGGCGGAAACTGACCCCGCGGTTCCCCTCAGCTGCCAGCACCTGGGCGGGCGGGTGTGATTTCCCGCAGAATTTGCATTTTAGGAGGCAGCGGTCAGGGCCGCGGGAGGGGCGGCGCCGGCCACAGGGCCTCGGGCTCCTACCGGCGCCTGCACAGGACCCCTCGCTGCCCACACGCAGGCCCCCAGGGGCGAAGTCACCCGCAGGAGGGAGGCCCTGAAGGCGGCCCCTGCGCCTGGCTGGTCCGGGGCTGCCAGGTCATCTGGGGCGGGCGCGGAGCCCCCCACGGTGGCTTCAGCCCCTGCCCGCTCTTCCAGGCAGCGGGCGGTGCGGCTGCTCTGGACCCGGCTGCAGCGCGAGCGCCCCGAGCTGCTGGGGCACTTGGAGGAGGTTCTGATGCGCGCGTCCGCCTGCCTGGAGGAGGCGGCCCGGGAGCGAGCCGGCCTGGAGCTGGCGCTGCGGCGGTGAGGGCTGGGGCGGGGCGGGCGGGGCTGCTGGACGGGCAGCTCCGTGCAGCTGTCTCACCCGGCCCCCCACCCATCCCCATCCCACCCCACCCGCACCCCAAGGCGGGAGAGCGAGCACGAGAGGGAGGTGCGGTGTCTGTACGAGGAGACCGAGCAGCAGCTCCGGCAGCAGCGCCAGCGCCTGAGGAGCCAGGTAGGCCCGCGGCCCCGCCCACCTCCGCCCCGCCCACCTCCGCCCCGCCCAATCCCAGACGCGCGCGCCGCCCTGGCCACGCCTCCTGGGAGCAGGTCCCGCCCCCGGCCCCTGCCCCTTCGCGGTTCGCGGAGGCTCAGGTGCCCCCGGCGCGTCCCAGGACCTTCCCCGGGAGGAGCGGAGAGGCCGCCTGGAGCTGGAGCTGCAGAGCCGCGAGCAGGAGCTGGAGCGCGCGGGCCTGCGGCAGCGGGAGGTGAGCGGCCCCCGGCTCGAGCCCATCCCGCCGTCACCACGCCCCCCCGGCCCCGGTGTCCTGAGGTCCCTGTGCCTCAGTGTCCCCCTCCGGCATCGCTGGGAGCCAGAGGCACCCCGCCCGCAGGGCAGGGGGGTTCCTCTCTAGTCTCCCCCCCCCCCCCCCCCCAGCTGGAGCAGCAGCTGCAGACCCGGGCCGCGGAGCAGCTGGAGGCGCAGGCGCAGAACGCGCAGCTGTGGCTGGCCAACGAGGCGCTGCGGGCGCAGCTGGAGGCGGCGCAGGAGCAGCTCGGCCGGCTGGAGGGCGAAGTGCTGGGCCGCCAGGAGCAGACCTTACGGTGCCAGGGGCTGGGGCGGCCTTCAGGGGCGGGTCCCAAACAGGGGGTGGGGCCCACGGGCGCGTCGAAGCGGGGGTGGGTGGGGGCGTCGCGCTTGGGGCTCAGGTCTGGGCCGCTTCCATCCGCATCCCAAGTCTGGGCACTCCGCCAGGGTGTGCGGGGGTCAGGGTCCCCTAGGGGTGGTGGAGCGCCCCAGGAGTCCCCCTCCACCCAGGCCACCGCCTCCCGCCCGCAGGGACGTGGTCGCTGTCTCGAGGAACATGCAGAAGGAGAAGCTCAGCCTCGTGCGGCAGCTGGCGCTCCTCAGGTTCGGTCTGGCTCAGCGGTGGAGGGAAGGGGCTCAGGGCAGCTCCCCAACACCTCTGCCCACTGCCCGGCTTACGGCCAGGAAGGCCTTCCTGGTGTCTGCCCTCCCTCCCTCACGCTGCAGCCCCTGCCTGGTCTGAGTTTGAGGCCGGGCCCACACTGCCCGCCCCAAACTCCTGCCTCCCGAGGCCTCTCAGAGCCTGGACTCCCTCCCCCAGGGAGCTGAACACGCGGCTGCGAGACGAGAGGGACGCCTGCGAGGCCAAGCAGCTGGGCAGCGGCCCCAGGACGGCTCTGGCCTCCGCCTGCCTGCCGAGACCCACCTGCTGCTGCTGCTGCTGCTGCTGCAGCAACTGGGCTCAGCCCCCCAGGTGTGGCTCAGGCCCCCTGCCCAGTGCCCGGTGACCGGCCAGCCCAGTGACTCACCGGGCGTTCCTGGAGAACTGCCCTTCGAAAGTGACTCACCGTGGCCGGGGCTGCTCGGCCAGGACGTGGGCTCTACCCAGTGGGCTGCCCGGCCGGCCTGCCTGCAGACATGAAGGAACTAATGGGGGGAGGGGGACCAGGCTCCCCTGTGGCCCCTCTGGTCCTCACCCTGTCCCCTTCCCCCATCAAGCCATCTCTGTCCGGCAGAAAGCCCCTCCTCCAAATAAACACGGCCAACCACCCTGCAGCCTCCAGCCCTCCTGTGTGTGGGGTGGAGCCACAGACATGGCCTGTCCGTCCAAGTGTGCCCAGACCCACACCCCCCGAGCTGAGCTGGGGCTGCGGGTCCTTGTTTGTGTCCGCAGGCGTCCCTGCCTCTCTTGTCAGACCCCGGGCCCTCGCAGCCCATAAGCGCTTGAAGTCCCAGGCCCAGGGCCGGTGGGGGAGAGCTGCCCACTGACCCTGGAGAGCTGCCCCAACTGACTGGGGACTCAGACCCCACCTGGGTTGGGAGTCTTCCCTCCTCACACCCCCCACCCCAACTCAGACTCCGGTCTAGTGGGTCTGCAAGACTTTTTCAAGCCTTCCCACCACTGCCAGGCCAGCAGCCCTCCAGACTGGAGTGTCTCACAGGGACCCTAGGCCTCCGAACGCCAGGCCATCCGTCCTGCTCACTCACCCCTGTGGCCTCTGGGTGGAACCTGGATCGGGAGCAGAGAAAGAATTGGGCCTGGAGGGCAGCAGGGTCTCGGGCAGGGTCCAGGCCTTGGCTGGTCCGGCTGCCTCCTCCACCTCCCCGCCCCTAGCTCAGTTCCTCCGTCTCCTGAGGGTCTGGGTCCTGGCCAGGCTGTGGAGGCCTCCGGGCTGCCGCTCGCAGGGTTTCCTCAGCCCTCTCCAGGCGCCTGCACCGGCTGGAATCCCGCCCGCCCGTCCGCGCGCCAGCGCAGAGCGTGCGTTCAGACCTGTGGGCCGTAGACCGGTTGTCGGCCGTGGGCGTGGTCTCCTAAATGGGGCGGGGTTTGTTGACCGTGAGCGGGATTTGCGGACCGGGACGGGTTTGCCGGCGTAGGCGGGGCCTGCGGGGCGGGGCTTGTCTGCATGGGCGGGGCTTGCCGACCGGGGCGGGGTTTGCCGGTATGAGCAGGGCCTGCGGCCAGGGCGGGGTTTTCAGGAGTGGGCGGGGCCTGCGGGCCGGGGCGGGGTTTGCCGGTGTGGGCGGGGCCTGCGGGCCGGGGCGGGCCTAGGCGAGCGGTGCACCTCCCCCGCAGGCAGCCAGCGGCCGCGCATTCTCCGCGCTCCCAACCTCTATCCCGCCCGACTCCCGACGTCCGGTGAGTGCGCCACCTGGCCGGGCCCGCCGGGAGGGGCCGAGAGTCCCAAGTCCGCCGTGGCGCGGCTCGGAGGCCCGGCCGCAGCCTCGGGGCCCTTTCCGGTGGGGAGCCGGTCACCGGGCGGCTGTGCGGGCGGAGGGGGCGCAGGGCGAGGGCGGGACGCCTCCCGCGTCTCCCGACCGGCCCGGCGGCGGTCCCTTCGGGCCAAGGGCCCCACCTGAGCATCGCACTCGTTGTTCCTGGCCGCCGGTTCCCTTCCCTCCGCCGCGGGCCCGCCCACCTCCCGGTGCCAGTGGGTGGGCGGCGGCGGCGGCGGCGGCGGTGACCTCATCGCGTGACGCGGGATTCCTCCCAGGGCCCGGCTGGAGCCCTTCCCGGGTCCCCCCCTGGTTGCGCGGGCCTCCGAGGGCCCAGCGGGGTGCAGGGACTGGGGAGGGGCCGCTCTGTTCCCGGCCGCAGGAACTATTTCTGGCCGCCCTTTCCCTGGGGATCCACATCCGCTAGACTCTCCCGGAAAGAGGGGCCCCTCCCCGCGGGTGGCCGGTGAGGGCCGCGGGGGCTGGGGCTGTGTCCGGAGTCAGCCTCCCCCGGAGGCCTGGGACCTCGGAGCAGGCCCAGGGGCCCGTCTGCCGCGCGTGGGGCTCCGCAGGCTGCGCCCTGCTGCTCGGGGGCAAGGGGCCGGGCAGGTCTGGCGCCATGGCCTGGGGTGGGGTGCTGGGAGGAGGCCAGGTTCCTAGGAGGATCGCACTGTCCAGAAATGTCCTCTGCCCTGCCCCTCCCTGGCTCAGACCAAAATACTGGCCGCTCCCTGGCTGCTGCCCGGAGTGACTTGTGCCGGCTCTGGAAGCCACCGCCTGGGGCAGCCAGCCGCCCGCAGGGGCCAGGCCTCTGATCTGTCCGCCCTTCTAGTGGGCCCTCCCGGGAACGGTCCACCTGCCTCCGGAGCAGCATTCCTGCCAGCCAGGTGAGTGCCGGGCGGGCGGGGCGGGTGAGTCGAGCTGTGGGTGTTGCTGTGTCTAGAAAGGTGGCCCCAGGCACTGTCTGTGCCACAGCCCTCCATCCCGCAGCCCTCCCTGCTGTCCGTCCGTCCGTCCTGTGGCGTCACCTCGCAGCAGGGTCAGCTGGGGTGCCTCTGAGCGAGACAGCCTGTAGCTGCGCTCCTCACAGGGCTTAGCCTGCCTGTCCCCTTTCCAGCAGCGAGGAACCCCTAGGTGTGGGGTGAGGGGGTGCCTGCCCGCTCTGCCTGCCTGGACCCTCCGCAGTGCCCACTCTTTTCTTCTTTTTTTGAATCCTCACCTGAGGACATTTCCCCTAATGATTTCCAGAGAGAGTGGGAGGGAGGGAGGGAGGAGGGGGAGAGAGAGACAAACAGATTGATTGGTTGCCTCCGGCACATGCTCCTACGGAGGCTGGGGAATCCACAGCAGAGGGAGGTGCCCTTGTCTGGGAATCAAACCCGAGACCCTTTGGTCCATGGGCTGACGGTCTAACCACTGAGCAAACTGGCCAGGGCCACAGCGCCCACTTTCTGGAGGAAGGAAGGAGCGTCTGGCCTTTAACAGAGGCTGAGGGGCTTTCCTGGGCCACGAGGCGAGTAAGGGGTAGGCCAGTCTGTCTCTGAGTGGCCTCCACGCCTCTCGCAGCTGTAGGTAGGTTCCAGCCAGCTTGTGATGTGGGGCCTGGGGAATGCTGGGGTGGGGGGTGGGCGGGGCCTGCATGAGCTCACCACAGGTGCCTGCTGGGGCTTCCCACCCCGGCTGCCAGGGGGGTGAGTCAGCCCGTGGCGGTTGGGGGTCCTCTGCGCCCCCAGTGCCCGGGGCTCTGGTCAGGGGAGCCAGGCCCTCCCGCTTTGTAGGGCTGTGGGCAGCAGGCATCGGCCTGGTGGCCATGGGATGGGGACCCCTGCCCTGCCCTCCGACGAAGTGCCCCGGGTCCCAGGTCAGTGGTTGCTTGGGCATGGGCATCCCTCCCTGTGCCCCCGCTGGTGTCTGGCTGTCCTCCGGTCAGTCCTGGCAGTGAGGGCTCTCTGACCGCCTCCCCCCTCCCTGCCCCAGGATGGGCGAGTTCAACGAGAAGAAGGCCACATGCGGCACCGTCTGCCTCAAGTACCTGCTCTTCACCTTCAACTGCTGCTTCTGGGTGAGGCCCCGTCCGCCTCCAGGCCCTCGGGGACTCCCTGCTTAGCTGGGGGGCTGGTCTGGGCTGGAAGGAGCCCGGTCCTGGGTCCTGTGGTGACGGACCGGTGCGCCCGCAGCTGGCCGGTCTGGCCGTCATGGCCGTGGGCGTGTGGACGCTGGCCCTGAAGAGTGACTACATCAGCCTGCTGGCCTCCAACACCTACCTGGCCACAGCCTACATCCTGGTGGTGGCCGGTGTTGTCGTCATGGTGACCGGTCTCCTGGGCTGCTGTGCCACCTTCAAGGAGCGGCGGAATCTGCTGCGCCCGGTCAGCAGGACAGCTGGCACTGGGTGGGGGGACCGGGGTGGGGGCCTCCCTGCTGCTGGCTGGGGCTGGCTCTGGGGCCCTGACTGGGGAAGAAGGCACTGGGGGTGAGGGGCCGAGTGTGACACTGCAGGATCCTCTGCTGTGCTCCCCGGGGGTGACACCAGCTCTGAGGGGGGAAGCCCTCGCCTGCTCTCTGGAGCCCTCACTCTGACCACCGGGGAGCTGAGCGAGGCCACTGTGGAGCCGCCACCAGGAGTTCCTGTGGATGGGGTTGTGTCCCTGCTCACTGCCCCTCCCCTGCAGTACTTCATCCTGCTGCTCATCATCTTCCTGCTGGAGATCGTGGCCGGCATCCTGGCCTACGTCTACTACCAGCAGGTGAGGCACGGGCAGGCCCCACGCACACGCACAGGGAGAGCACACACAGCCCCCCCCCCCCCCCCCCCCGAGCTCCAGAGCTGACCACTGTGCCATCAGGCTGGAGCTGGGGCTGGCCGCAGGGTAGGGTGCACGGTGGGGCTCATGGGGAAAGCAGGTGTTCCTGGGATCTGGAGCTCCCTCCCTGCCCCGCCCCCCAGGTACACCTGAGCCTGGCCCTTCCCCTCCATCCCCCACCCCCCCTCCGGGCTGCCCCGCCCCGAGGGCCTTAGACAGGGGCTGACATGACCACCACTTCGCCCCCAGCTGAACGCGGAGCTCAAGGAGAACCTGAAGGACACCATGACCAAGCGGTACCACCAGCCAGGCCACGAGGGCGTGACCAGCGCTGTGGACAAGCTGCAGCAGGAGGTTGGTGGGGGCTGGGGGAGCCGCTGCAGCAGGAGGTTGGTGGGGGCTGGGGGAGCCTCGGGCGGGCGGGCGGGCGGGGCGGGCGCTCAGCCACGCTCTCCGGCAGTTCCACTGCTGCGGCAGCAACAACTCCCGGGACTGGCGGGACAGCGAGTGGATCCGCTCCGGGGAGGCGGGCGGCCGCCTGGTCCCCGACAGCTGCTGCAAGACGGTGGTGCCGCACTGCGGCCAGCGGGAGCACGCCTCCAACATCTACAAGGTGGAGGTAGGAGGGCGCCCGGCCCGGTGGGGGCGCTGGGCAGGGGGGCGGGGGCCTGCCCGTCCTCAGCGCCACCCCCTGCCCGCAGGGCGGCTGCATCACCAAGCTGGAGACCTTCATCCAGGAGCACCTGCGCATCATCGGCGCCGTGGGCATCGGCATCGCCTGCGTGCAGGTGCGGCTGGGAGGGGCTGGCAGGACACCGGGTGGCGGCGGCCGGGGCCCTCATGCTGCCCCTCACCACAGGTGTTCGGCATGGTCTTCACCTGTTGCCTGTACAAGAGCCTGAAGCTGGACCACTACTGACCCGGCCGGCCGGCCCGCTGGGCCCCCACCTTCCCCAGACTACTGAGTGCTACTACTGAGGCCAGGAGCCGGGGCCCCGGGCGCGCCCCCCCGCACTGCCCATGCCCCACCAACGTGCCATCCCGTGACCCCTGGGAACCCCATCCCCAGAGAGCTTCAAGTGCCTTTGCTGCATACCGGCCCTGAGGGACCCCTCCTGCAGTTGGGGGACCCAGCATTTCTGCTTATGTGGGGGCCTGGGTTCTGTCGTAAAGCCCCCCCCCTTCCCTTGGAGGGGAGGTTATGGCACCTCAGGGGTCTCCCTGGGGCCTGTGCTTAGTTGGAGGGGCTGGTTTGGGCAGAAATGGGCTGGTTTGGCCCATCCTAGGGTGCTCCCTGACCCTTGCACACACTCCACGTGGTGGCGGGCAGGCCTGGGAGGGGTGATGCTGGCAGGTGCAGGGAAGAAGCTGTGTGCGGTCCACCAGTCCCGGTGCCCCCCCAAGGGCCCTGCGCCTCTGCTGACTGCCCCATCCCAGCCGCCACTGCTGAGCCCGCTGTGTCACTGCTGCTCTCCCGTCACGTTCACTGTCCCCCTCCCCCGCAGGGGCGGGGCTGTACTCACTACTGTACTCCCGACCTCCCGCACAGCAGTGCTCAATAAATGTTTGGATACTCAGGTGCCTCTTACTGGGTGGGTCTGGTCACATCCAGCAGGGAGGGCGGAGCCACCCACACGGGACCACAGGGGGCCGATGCGGGGCCAGGGCAGCCAGGTGTGGGCTGAGTCTGACAAGACTCGGGGACCAATGGCAGGGACAGCTGAGCACAGGCCCAGCAGAACCTCCCCTTCTGGGAAGATGGGCGGCTGGGACCCGGCTGGAGAGGAGCAGGCCGGGGGTCTGGCAGGATGTGCTGTAATGGGCGCCCCCACGGCATGGCTGTCCACCCCTGGCAGACCCCATAGGTGCCTGGGCCTCGGGGCTGCCTCCCTGGCTCGGAAGTGGGCTCCTGCATTCTGCTGGCTGCAGGGCATCAGGGCCCACCTGCCCCTCCCCAGGTGACAGCTCTGCGGGTGGCCCACAGGGTCAAAGGCAGCGCCCGGGCACGGGCCACCCGACCCCCTGCAGAGCCTCAGAGGGCCACCTGTCCGGCTGGGGCTCAGGCTGGCTGAGCAGCCAGGTGCCGCCCTCCCCTCGGCAGGAACTTGGGCAGCCGTGGCCACAGCCGCACTCTATTCTGGGCCCGGAAAGCCTGGCTCCTAAATCCTGGGAGAGGGGGCAGGGAGCTCTGCGCTCAGCCTGACCAGCACCCACAGCACGGGGTGGGGTGCCAGGGCCCGCGCTCTTGCTGTTTCTGGGGGGCTGTGAGAGCACCCCCTTCCTGAGGGAGACACCCAGGCTGCGTGGCTGCCATGAGATGGCTCTCCCTCCTCCCAGGCAGTGAGGGCCCACATTCACCCCAAGGCCCCGGCCTGAGGCGGAACACAGGCACAGGCGGCGGCGGACCCCCAGGCGGCGCGGCCAGGACGTTTATTGGACGTCCCTTCCAGAGCAGGAGACGCGTGCGCACAGCGTGGGCAGGCCCTGCTCCCGCCCGCCAGGCCTCAGCGTGGGGGCTCCGGCCGGACCCCGCGGCCCTCACTTCTCCAGGGGCGCGTAGTTGAGCAGCTTCTCGATGAGGTCCACGTGGGCCAGCAGCATGCGGCGGCAGCAGTAGCGCTTCAGGCCCAGCGCGTCCAGGGCGTCCCTGCGGGCCGGACAGCGGCTGTGGTCAGTTCGTCCCAGGCCCCAACCCCACCGCTGTGGGGTCCCCCTCAGCTCTGCTCCCGCGGCAGCGAGAAAGGGCTCCCCTCTCTAGACCACCTCGCCCTTTCCCCAAGCCAGTAAGAGCCCCAGCTTCCCTGGGACCCAGACCACCCCCCTCGAGGCCTCCGGGAAATTCTCCCACCGTGGGCCCCAGTGTGCAGGGGTGGGGAGGGGAGCTTCGCACGCAGGGAGGGTCCAGCGCAAACCCTTGCCCATCCCGGGCTCCTGTCCTCCTCACACCTGCACCGAGAGCCTGTGGCACGCTGGCACACCCCAGCCCCGCTAATGTGGTCAGGACCTGGCCCTCCGCACGGCTCTGGGGAACAGAGGCGGCAGGCACGGTGGTGACTGCGCTGGGCGAGCACAGGAACCAGGCGCTGCAGAGCCTCGCAGGCAGACAGCCTGTCTCAGGAAGCTGTCCCGTCCTCGAGGATAGGGGGCCTCCAGGGCCTGGGGTGGCCCGCAGCAGAGGTCAGGGAGCAGGTGGGCAGGGAGGAGGCTGAGGGCTTAACTGTCCCGGAGGAGCGCCTGGCTGGTCAGAGCACACCCAGAAGCCCCAACACCAGTGGCTTGATGCCCGACTCCCCTCCGTCCCCCAAACTGCAGGGGGGGAGCTCTCCTGAGAGCGGGGCTGGGCTCTGGGCCCGAAAGCCCGAGCAGGTCACCTGGGGTCGGTGTGCGTGCCGCCGCCGCCGGCCTGCCTCCCTGTCCCCCGCCCCCTGCCCGGCAGACCTGGGCCTCCGCCCCACCTCCCCTTGTCCCAGCCCCATCCCTGCTCCCGGTCCCGGCCCGGCCCCCAGCCCCACGTCCTCCCCAGGCCCGGCCCGGGCCTCGGCCCCCAGCCCCAATCCCTGCTCCCAGACCCACATCCGCCCCAGGCCCGGCCCCAGCCCTCAGCCCCAATCCCTGGTCCCGGCCCCACGTCCGCCCCAGGCCCGGGCACATCCCACCGCCCGGGAGGCCCTCGCCGCCCAGCCCGGCGCCTCACCCCTCGGTGTACTCGGCCTGCAGCAGCCCCAGGTAGGCCTCCCACTTGTTGCCGACGATCTTGCCGCACGTGAAGCAGCGGACGGGGATGATCATGGTGGCGGCGGTGCGGTGGTGACGGCGCTCCGGCGACGGCGGCTTTGAGGCCTCAGTCCCCGCCCCCTGGGCGCATCCAAGTGCCGGGGAGGCAGGCCCGCCCGCTCCTGCCCTGCGGGCCCCGGCGGCCCCCTCCCGTCCTGCGGGCCCCGGCGCCGTGGGCCTGCACTTCCCGGTGCGACGAGCTTCCTTCGCGCGCGCGCGGGGTGGTCCCAGGGGTCCCGCGGCCGCGGCGGGAACGGGGGGCGCCCCCCGTCCGGGCTTTGGTACGTCCCGGACTACGGCGTCCGAGCGCGGCCGCAAGGGCTCGGCGGCGCGGTTCGCGTTTCTCGTGTTCGCACGACTGAGAGCGGCGCGGCGGGCGGACGGCGGCGCAGGTACCGCGCCCGCCCGCGGGGGTGCGGCCGAGGCCTCGCCCGCGGCGCCGGAGCCGGGCCGGAGCCGGGCCGGGCCCCAGAGCACCGGCGGGGACTCCGAGCCCAGGCTTAGCCCGAGCCGCGCCGCAGCAACAAGTGGCGGGGCGACCCCGCGGGGGGCGGGGGTCTGGGCGCGGCCACGGGCGGGTCTTCCCGCCGCCGCTCCTGGCCCGGCCCCGAAAGGGGTCCCCGCCCGCAGCCCCTGCCCGGTGCCCGGGGGTCTCTGAGGCTGAGTTCTGGGGTCTCCTGGGGTGCCGCCCGCCCGCACGGCCCCGGCCCCGGCCAGGTAGTTACCGGAAGCCGACGGCGGGGGGCTCGGCGGGGACGATCGGTCCGTGGCGCGCCCGGCCGGCGGCTCCCCCCGCCTGCGCGGTGTCCATCGCTTCGCCGCGTCCCTCCGCCCTTCTTCCCGGGAAGGGGCTGCGGGCGAGGGGCTGATGCGTCTGCACCCGCCCCGGGGCAGGCTGTGCTGGGTCCCGCGATCTCAGGGCGGCGGACCTCGCTCGGGAGGACGGGAGCGGGGCGGAGAGGGTGGTCAGTGAGGGCGTCGCGGAAGAGGCGCCTTTTGGGTTGAACCTTGAAGAACACGAGGTTTCACAGGGGTGAGCCTGAGTGTGTGAACAAGGACGGATGCTGGCAAAGGGAACCCCTGGGCAGGGCCTGCAGGTTTTACCTGCGGGGTAGCTCCAGGAGGCAGGTTTGGGCTGGGCCCGGGTAGGTGGTGGAGCCAGAGGTGATGGGGCAGGAGCCATGGAGGGTTTACAGGGAGGAGAGTATGTGTTCAGAAATGGGGTGGGGTGAGCCCCAGGATCCTGGGCTGGGGCTGGGGTAGGCTTTGTGCGGGAAGGCTCCCTGCAGGAGGCGAGCACTGGGCTTGGGGGCCCCTGTGACTTAGGCTGTGTGCGGCTCGCTGGCCTGGGACAGACATCTGGGCCTCTGTTGGGTCCCAGGTGTCAGCTAATTGTCCTCTCTGACCTTAGTGGGAGGGGCAGGGAGGTGGAGGGTAGAGCTGGCCAGAGCTGCTGCCCCCGCCCCCCCCGGAGTTTGTGCCTCCACCTTTGCCTGGACCCGTGGCCGCTTCCCCAATGGCATTTGCCATCCCCCATCCTGCCATGTGCAGAGCCACGAGCCAAAGCAACTTCCCTCCCCTGACACCCCTCAACCCCCCTCCCACCGACTGGACGTACATCCTGTCCCTGGCCAGATGGGCAGGCTCCGGGGCCTTGAGTCACGGTGGCCTGGGGTCAGACCCAGGCTCAGCCACAGAAGCTGCCAGAGTGGTGGAGGTGAGAGGGAGCCCAGGAGGGCAGGGGGGTGCCCGCGGGTGGCCCATGGGGAGGGGGAGGGGGCAGAAGGCCTCCTGGAGGAGGGGCCAGGCCTGCCCGCCAGTGCCCGGCGGAGGGAGCCTTTGTTTACTGGGAGTGAGGGGAGCGAGTCTCCGCCCGGATCGCAGGGAGCCAAGTTGACATTCCTGGAATTCTGAGAGCCGGATGCAGATTTGGGGGCGGTGGCAGCTTCCTCTCCCGGAGCTGCCTCCCTCCGGCTCCCTGATTTCCCAGGAGAGGCCATGGGGAGCGGAGCGGCTGCCCGGCCTGGCCCGGGTGCATTGCCCCAGCGCCGGTGCGCAGACGCCCCTCGGGGCACTTGGGGTTCGCAGTCCTCCCGGCTCAGCTCTGCCCAGGCTGGACCACAGGAGCCCGGGGAGCCTCAGAGGTCAGCCCTGACGCCCCCACCCACACCACCCCCGCCTTGGCCCTGAGTGTGTGCGTGTGTGTGTGTGTGTGTGTGTGTGTGTGTTTGCGTGTTTGCGGGTGAGCGTGCACTGGGGAGAAAGCTGAGGAGAGAGCCAGGCAGGCTCTCTTCAGAGTGGCCAGGGGAGGAGGAGCCATGGGGCCCCGGCGCTGGTGGGGGTGTGGGGGACTCTGCCCGCCCGCCGGGTCGTGGGGGCCCTTGGTGACCCCCTGTGTGGAGTGTCAGCACAGATATGGCGGGCTTCTGGGGAGGACCGGAGGGTGAGGTACGGGGTGTCCTGCCCCAGTAATGGGGGGCGGGAGTGGGGAGCTGTGCTCACATGGTTTGGAACTCATGAGCTGTGCTTCCCGCCAGCACGGGTCACTTGAGGGCGGGCAGGGGAGAAGGGGAAATCCAAGATTGAAGTTTTCACTGCTGAGTCTCTGGCCTTGAGTGTTGTCCTGGAGACAGGCCCCGCCCACTGGCCCTGGGTCACAGCCTCAGTTTCCCCTTGGGGAACCAGAGCTGTGGGGCTGGAGGGCCTGAGCGTGGCTGTGTGCACCTGGGCTGGGGCTTGGCCAGTGGCTCCGGTGTGTGCTCACCCTGGAAGCACGGGGGTGGGGGGAAGGGGTGGGGCGGGCAGGGTCCATGAACATTCACGTGTGGGCTGCTCCCCAGAGTCAGCGGGGCGCCCACCTCTGCACCCACACTAGCCCTGGGTTGTGCGTGTGGTGTGGCAGGGGTGCTGGAGCCTGGGGTGGCCCTGACCTCATGATCTACTGGGCAACAGCCTTTGAGAAGGTCCCTGCCCACCGGCCCCACCCGGTGCCTGGGCCGGATGTGGGCTCCCTGTGGGGGTGGGGGTGGGTCCAGGGGCGCAGACCTTCTCGGAGGCGGGTGGGCATACACTGGGCATCTGAAGCCGGTGCTCCGGGGCCTTGGTAAGTGGGCAGGCACCCCTCCCCAGGGTCCTAACTGTGCCCCTCCACCTCTAGCGCCCCGTGGCCTCCAGTGGAGGAATAGCGGGGGAGGAGGAGGAGCAGGAGGAGCAGGAGGAGGGGGGAGAGGAGGAGGAGAAGGGGGGGAGGAGGAAGAGGAGGAGGATTCTGGGCAGGCCCTGAGCTCCGGCTGGCCTGGGGGGCGCAGGAGGAGAACGGAGGCCCCGCCCAGCGGGACCCTCCTGGGAGCAGGTGCCTCCCAGCCCCTGGGGCCCTGGTTTGGGTCAGGGAGACAGCCGCCTGGGTCCTGCGAGCGGAGGGGTGCCAGCCTGGTGCCTGCGTGCCCCTCCCCCCGGGGGCTGGGTGGGCGCTGGGCCCTGCGGCTGAAGCGGCAGCAGGAGGGGCCACCGCAGGCCTGTTTGTGTTGGCCGGGCCTCCGGCTCCTCAGAGCTGCCGCTGCCTCCGCCCCGGGCTGGCCGCCCTGCTGGGCCGTGGGCGGCCAGGCCCTCTGCGGGCTCGGGGGCCACCCAGTCAATTGCCTGTCTGTCCCTCCGCCCGGCCTCCACCTCTGAGGCGGGCTGCTGTTTCCGGGCCCGGGCCTTTGAGCGGGAGCCTTGGGCAGAGCCCGGCGGGGCCCTGGCCTGAGTCCCTCACACCCCCGGGCCCTACCCCCCCACGAGGTACAGCCTCACCCTGCCGTCTTCCCTCCGCAGAGCTCCCGCCCGCCTGCCTTGGCCCCGCTGACTGCGCCTGCCCGCCGGCCTCAGGGCCCTGACACCGCCTGGCTCCCGTGGCAAGCCCAGGTACGTCACCGCTGGCCGGGCCGTGGGGACAGGTCTGGCTGCCTCCTGGCTTCGCCTGGGCCTGGGCCTGGGGCCGTGCCAGCCATGCTGCCTCCCCAGGGTGCTCTGCTGGAGCCCCACCTGCCGCAGGAAGGGGCTGGACTTGGGGACAGGATCCCAGCCCCCCACCTGTGTCCACACCCCTCCTGACCCTGGTGCTGGCTCGGGTCTCCCGGTTTCAGCTCAGACTCACCTGCTCACCTGGAGTGATGGCACGGGTTTGGGAGATGGCGATGGGGGTGGTGGGAGTTTTGGGGGACACCGAGGCAGCACTGGCTGAGGGAGATGGGACTGAGGGCATCCGGGGTGCTGGGCTCAGTGTGGATGCGTAAGCCCCAACGTGATGCAGGCATGGAGGGGGCCCAGGGGAGCCCTGCCCACCACTGCCCCGCCCAGCCCTGGCCCCGGAACCCTCCGTCGTCCTCGGAGGCCCTGCCCTGGAGCCGGCCCCCATCCCCACCCACCTCTGGCCAGCACCTTCAGTACAAGGGGCGTGGGTGCATGTTTGGGGGTGTAAGTCACTGGGTGTCTGGGACCTGGCTCGGGTCCAGCCCAGTGTGTGTGGACGGTCCTGGGCTCGGACTTCCAGCCTGGGCTGGTGCAAGTGGAAGTTGGGCCCTGGGTTCAAAAATCACCACGAATTTCCAAAGGCGGTGGTGGAGGTCACACCAGCGAGGGCTCCGGGTGGCCCGCGGCCGTGGAGGCAGGCCTGGCTGGGAGAGGAGCGGGGTGCGGGGCGGGCGGGGGTGGCCGCTGGGCCTGGAGTGGGCCTGCCTCTGGGTCCCCAGCCGTCACCCTGACTGGGGATCGAACCGCAACCTCCCGGGTCATAGGTCGGTGCTCAACCACTGAGCCAGGTGGGCCGAGCACTTATTTATCCTCATTTTATGTGTTAATCCTCACCGGAGGGTATTTTCCCATTGATTGTTAGAGAGAGTGAAAGGGAGGGGGGTGGAAAGAGAGAAACATCGATGTGAGAGAGACACATCGACTGGCTGCCTCCCACACATGCCCTAGTCCAGTGGGGGATTGAACCTGCAACCGAGGTACATGCCCTGATGGGTAATTGAAGGAATTGAACAGTGACCCTGGGCTGATGCTCTAACCACTGAGCAACACAACCAGGGCTCCGGCCCTCTCTTTAAGTCTGAAAACTTCCCAGACTGCCTTGCAGAGTGACCCCCCTTTCCCCCCCAGCTCCACCCTCCCCCCCAGCTCCATCCTCCCCCCCAGCTCCATCCCCCCCCAGCTCCACCCTCCCCCCCAGCTCCATCCCCCCCCAGCTCCACCCCCCCCAGCTCCACCCTCCCCCCCAGCTCCACCCCCCCAGCTCCACCCTCCCCCAGCTCCACCCTCCCCCCCAGCTCCACCCCCCCCCCAGCTCCATCCTCCCCCCCAGCTCCATCCCCCCCCAGCTCCACCCTCCCCCCCAGCTCCATCCCCCCCCAGCTCCCCCCTCCCCCCCAGCTCCATCCCCCCCCAGCTCCACCCCCCCCAGCTCCACCCTCCCCCAGCTCCATCCCCCCCAGCTCCACCCTCCCCCAGCTCCACCCTCCCCCCCAGCTCCACCCCCCCCCCAGCTCCATCCTCCCCCCCAGCTCCATCCCCCCCCAGCTCCACCCTCCCCCCCAGCTCCATCCCCCCCCAGCTCCACCCTCCCCCCCAGCTCCATCCCCCCCCCAGCTCCACCCCCCCCAGCTCCACCCTCCCCCCCAGCTCCACCCCCCCCAGCTCCATCCCCCCCCAGCTCCACCCTCCCCCCCAGCTCCATCCCCCCCCAGCTCCATCCCCCCCCAGCTCCATCCCCCCCCCAGCTCCATCCCCCCCCCCAGCTCCATCTTCCCCGGGATCCAGGAGGGGCGCCGGCGGGATTGGCCGGCGGCGGGCCGGAGGGAGGGTGGGAGGAGGGTCGGCGCGGGGGCGGAGGCGGGGCGGCCGCAGATTGGCGGGGCGGGGGCGGGGGCGGGGCGGGGGCGGGTCGTCGCCGGGCGGGATTGGCGGGCGGCGGGGCCGGAGGGAGGTGGGAGGGAGGAGGGTCGGCGGGGGGCGGGAGCAGGGGGCGCGGGGCGGGGCTTCGGGCGGGGGCGCGGGCTGCGGCGGGCGGGCCGGGCCGGGTCCGGACCCGCGGGTCTGCGCGGGGCTCGGGCTGCACCGCGGGGGCCGGGGGCTCCGGGGGCTCGGGGGGCGGGAGGCGCGGCGGCGGCGGGATGCGGCGCGCGGCGGCGGCGGGCGCGGGGCGCTGAGCTCGGGCCGCCGGGATGCGCCGCTCCAGCACCGACGAGTCCACGTACCGGCGCAGCCCGTCGCCGGAGGGCAAGCGGCCGGGCGGCCCGTTCCGCCGCTGCAGCGGCCTCTACGGCGACGGCGGCCCGTTCGGCCCCCAGGCGGCCCCGCGCCCGCCGCCCAAGGGCGCCCGGTACGTGGTGCTGTACCTGGACCTGTCCTTCATCTTCCTCCTAGAGCTCAAGCGCTGCGGCATGGCGCGCGGCTGCCTGCAGGCCGTCAAGTACCTCATGTTCGCCTTCAACCTGCTCTTCTGGGTGAGTGGCCGGGCCGGGCCGGGGCTCGGGCCGGGCGGGAGCCAGGGAGGCCCGCGCCGGCGGAGGGGCAGGATGGAGATGCGAGGTCCCCGGGGCGCTGCTTGGCCGGACCGGCCGGTGGGGCGGGGGCCCGCGCGGGGGAGGGGGCCGGCCGGGCCTCCGCCCTGGGCAGCTGGGCGGGTCCTCTTCCCCAGGGGGTGCCCCGCAGGAGATGCCCGGGACGCTGAGCGGCACCTGCCCGGGTCCGCTGGTCTGTGTGCTGGGCTGGTGCTCCGCTCTGCTTCCCTCCGCCCGCAGCCCGAGTTCTTTACTCCTCCCCCCGCCCCCATCAAGTGGACCCACCTACCAGTCCCAGTCCCAGGGACCCCAGCTTATGAGGGGCTGTAGGGTGAAGTACCCCGTCTCTGGAGAAGCGGGGGAAGGGAGAGGGTGCGCACTGTGGGTGGTGCCGGCTGGGACAGTGGGCTGTGGGACCGGAGGGGTGTCCCGCCTGCTGCCTCTCCTCCAGCAGGCTGGGGGCGGCTTCCAGAACTTCTGCGGAGACGGGAGGTGCCGTGTCTGTCAGGGGGCCCCTCCCCCGGGACGGGGACAGTTGCCTCCGGACCCAGGCTGGGACCCCGGCCGCAGGGTGTGGCTGTGGCGGAGGCAGGGTCACACCTGCCCAGGTCGGAGATGCCCGGCCAGGCCTCCGACCCGCAGGCTGGGCGGGAGGCTGCTGGAGAGGAAGTCAAGGTCACTCCGCTTCCTTCATTAATTCCTGGGCCAAACCCCTTCACCACTGGGAGCAAGGGGCGTGGCTCTCCTCCCTGGGCTGGACCGAAGGAGGCTGCATTTGCATGCTCATTTGCATGTGGTCCAGTGGAGGACAGATGCCTAGGAACCCAGGGCTACCATTCTGCACCTCCCTCCATCCTGGGCCCCGGCTTTTCTCTCTCCCACTTGGGGGGCGTTAGGGGTCCCTGGGAGGGGCAGCTAGCCTGGGGTCAAATGTGAGGTGTGACCCAAGGCGGCTCTTGCCTAAGATGCCTGCTTTTCAGAGGGTCGGTCGCCCTAAGCGTTTGTTCTCTGCCAGGGGCTCCTGGGAGGGGGGGCCGGGCCCGGAGCCCGCGGAGCGGTGGGTGCGGCTGGAGCTCCGAGCAGACAGCTGCAGGGCCACCGGCATGGGTAGGGCTGATGGCTGCAGAGGGGACCAGAGCTGGCAGCCAGGGTGGGCCTGTGGGTTGTGGATTGGTTGGGGGCCTGGGGGGGGCCGTGGCCAGGTCCCTGCTTCTCACCCAGCTGCCCTCAGCCACCGGGACACCTGCCTGCGAGGAGAGGGGTGCCTCACGGGGGCCTGTGCGCGGGGAGCTCGGGGCCTTCGCCTGCGAGTCCCCCCGGAGCTTCTCCAGCAGCTCGGGCTCCCCAGGCCGGTAACGGCCGCGGTGGGGAACCCCAGCCCCTCCGCTCAGCCCCCCGCCCACCCCGGGCAGCTGCAGGCCTGACTCGCAGCCGGTGGGCAGGTGTTGGCATTCTTTTTTTTTTAACGTATTTTGTTGATTTTTTTACAGAGAGGAAGGGAGAGGGTTAGAGAGTTAGAAACATTGATCAGCTGCCTCTTGCACACTCCCTATTGGGGATGTGCCCGCAACCCAGGTGCATGCCCTTGACTGGAATCGAACCTGGGACTCTTCGGTCTGCAGGCTGACGCTCCAGCCACTGAGCCACACCGGTTAGGACTGATGTTGACATTCTTGAACTGCTTGTAGAATGACCTGCATGTAGATGGTGCCCTCCGCCATGCCAGCCCCCATGCCGAGGCTGTGTCGGCTGCCAGGGAGGGGCTTCTGGGCACAGGCTTGGCCCCTAGCCCTCCACCCCATTCCAAGGACATGGCCTGCTGCCCGGCCATCTGCCACCCTGAGCCGTGTGGCCAGAGAGCCGTCAGCACAGGGCCTGCTGGCGCCCACCCGGCCCTGGGCTGCAGGTGATGGCATCACCAGCCGTGCCCGGACCGGTGGGAAGTGTGAGACCAGGAACACAGCAGCGGGCAGGCGGGTCGCAGCGGGGGCAGGTGAGGGCAGGGTGCTGAGAGGCAGGGAGGCTCTGGGGGCCGAGGCTGGATCCCCCCTCCCGGGCTGTCGAGTGGTTAGGGTCTGCCGTGGCCCCACTGGGTTTCCGTCCAGCTGGGGAGTGGGCCCCGCCGTGCACCGGGCAGCGGGCAAGCGGCTGGGGAGGTGCGGGTGGACACTGGTGAGCAGGGTGGCGCCCTGGGTCCCCAGCTTCGCCGTCCAGCCAGCCTGCCCGGGGAGGGCTGGGCGCTCGGCCTCGGGAGCCGGCGGTGTGTCCTCCTCCTGTGATGTTCTGTGTCTGGATGTAATGGGCCCATTTTTCTCCTGCACTCGGAGGCTGTAATTTTCCTGCCAAAATGTTTTAAAAGCTGCAGACGCAGAAACATTCCGAAATTACAGGTAATTTTATTAAGCACAGGCGTGCAGTGTTGGCGCGGCTCTGGGGGAGTTTTGGCGCCTGTTCCGTGTGAATGTGCTTGATGTGGAGGGGCCGGGGCCGGGCACAGGGCCGCGCGTTGGGAGCCGTGAGGGTGCCCGGGCCTGGGTCCCCGGGTGGATGGCGTGTGTCAGGGTCTCTCCTCCATCTCGGGCCGAGACGGGCATTTCGTGGTGTTCACTAAGGAAACGCCCCCCAGGCTGGCTGTGGAGCCACCCCTCCTGGCCCCCGACCCCGGACGGCCCCTTCCTGCCGGCTCTTCCTGTGCCGCCCGGAGCTTCCCCTCCGAGCAGCGTGCTCTCGTTTCCCGTCCACAGAGCCATCCATAGCCTGGAGGCCGCGGGCGGGCAGGCAGCTGGTTTTAAATAACAGCTCAGCGCCTCCAGGTCAGGGTCCTGCCCAAGAGGCAGCCTCCCCCACCGGGCTAGCCTGAGGCCCAGAGCTGTGAGCTGGTGAGGGCCAGGGGCCAGCGAACCCAGCGGGTCACTGTCCTCTGTCCAGAGGCCTGGCGTACGAGTTCCTCCCCAGAGAGGTGCCCCCTCCCTGCCCCCATGTGGGTCTGCGTGGCGTTGCTCCTGCCCACAGTGCCCCAGCCACACCCCCTCCCCCGCTGGGGTCCTTGGAGATCCCACCAGCCCCGATGGGCATGGGGGTAAGTGGGGTGCAGGCAGGCAGGAGAATGAAACGAGCCCGTGCTCACCCCTGCCTCCGCTGCCCGAGACGCCAGGCTCAGGGTGCCCGGGGCACTGGTGGCCTGGCCTGCAGTCAGCACCAAGGACAGCGCCACCCTCTGGTTACTGGTGGGACCTGCCTCTAGCCCACCTACACCCGGGGGCACACACATCTCCCTAGGCAGCACTCTGCCTGCCTGGGCAGTGCCGTGCTGGCTCTGCAGTAAGGATGGTCCGGGGGGTGGTGTGTGCGTGCCTGTGCCTGGGTGTGCGGAGTGTGAGGAACCAGCTGCTGAGTGTGTGTGGGGCAGACACCGGGTGATGTGTCCATCCGGGCAGCCTCCCCTGGCCTGGGCTCCGTAGCTGGTCACAGTCCCGCTTCATCAGGGGCCCTTCTGGGAACCCCCAGGCCGGCCGGGCAGTGCTGGGCTGCTCAGCCTCTGCACCCTGTCCCCCAACTCGCTGCCTAGAAGCACGGGGCCCTGGCACGTCCTGCCCCTGGCTGGCTCTCCCTTCGGCCACTGCAGCCCCCACCTGCCTGGGAGGGGCACAGCCGGGTCTGCCCAGAGGGACTCCAGACGCCATAGGAGCCTGGGCAGAGCTCACCCGCCCCCCGGTAATTGTGGTTTCCTGCTGGCGGCAGGCTTAATGCACCATGTGGGATGGAGACAGTGATGGAGACGGGCGGCAGCTGCCGCCCCCACGCCCCGCGCCCCATGCCCGGCCGTGGCCAGGCTGACTGTGGGGGAGGGGCTCAGACAGGGCTCTGAGCTGTGGGTCCCTGTCTCACCGGAGGCCGGACCTCGGCTCACTGTCTGGGAGATGGGTACGAGCCTGGCTGTTGGGCGTGGGAGCTTTGTGGGTGATGCGGCTCTTGGTGGCCTGGGTAAGGAGCACTGCCCCTGGAGTTGGTGGTCCCGCTGTCTGGGGTGGGCAGGGGCGCATCTGAGGGGGTAGTTGTGCCCTGGGCTGCCCTGAGGCCAAGCCCATGGGGGCCGAGCCCCGACTGGCAGGACGCTCCTGGGCCCTGGGGGGGAGCTCAGGGTCCCATGACTATCCAGTCCTCGCCTTCCCAGGCCATCAGCCGTCGGTCCCCAAGTGCTGCCAGCATTTGTGGGGCTGCCTGCACCCTGGGACACAGCTTCCGTTTCACCCTGAGCCGACCCAGAGCCCAAGGGTCATTGTCTGAGGGAGGGCTGGAGCCTCAGCCCCTTGGCCAGCCCTGGGCGCCTCGCTGCTCCCCCTTCTTCCTCTGTTTTAATTGGTTTTTGTAACGAGCAATTACGAAATCTGGTAAGAGCTGCCGTGGTGAGGGAGGAGGCAGCGAGGGCAGGAGCAGGCTCCGCCCCGGGCACCCTGCACTCCGGGGCCCTGTGGGTGCGTGGGCGGCCCACCCAGCGGGAAGCCAGGATCCAGGAAGAGCAAGCGCGAAGGGTTCCCTCTATGGCGTCTGGGGCCCGAAGGTGGGGCTCCCTGGGCTGCTCCGGTCCGGTGGGGGGTGAGGTGCAGGCTGTGTTCTGGGCGGAGGGGATGCTTCTTGGAGGGTGGGCTTGGGGGGTGCTCTGGGGCCCCGTTCATGATAGCGAGTGTCCGCAGACCAGCGCCCCCCACCAACCCCGGTGGCCACGCCTGGTGTGGGCCTGGGTCGGGGTGTCGGGACGAGACCGGGAGGGGCCCTCGAGGGGCACGCGGGCTCGCCTGGACGCCCCGCTGCCGCCTCACCACCCCTCTCGCCTGCCCTCGCCAGCTGGGAGGATGCGGCATCCTGGGGGTGGGCATCTGGCTGGCCGCCACGCAGGGGAACTTCGCCACCCTGTCCTCCTCCTTCCCGTCCCTGTCGGCCGCCAACCTGCTCATCGTCACCGGCACCTTCATCATGGCCATCGGCTTCGTGGGCTGCATTGGGGCCATCAAGGAGAACAAGTGCCTGCTGCTCACCGTGAGTGCGGGCGGGGCCTGTGCGGGGAGTGACCTGTGCGGGGAGGGCAGGGCGGGGCCTGTGCCGGGAGGGCCTGGGCACAGGCTCCCACTCGGCGCCACCTCCTGGGCTGTGGGCTGCTCTGAGGCAGGGGCCTCTGGAGTCAGGACACGTGCCCACCGTCACATGCGTGACAGGCCTGTTTCCCAGGACCGCCCTTTGGGACCCCAGCCCCTGCTCCCCCCTTCACCCTGGGGCCCTCTGTGGAGATGCTCCCGGGCTGGCCGCGGCCTTGGAGGTGGACTTAGGCGGGATGCCCGTGACCCTGACCGCAGAGAACTCTGAGGGCGTGGCTGCCCAGGACAGGGTCGCTGCAGGCCGGGTGGCTGGTGGGAGGGCCGGGTGCTGAGCCCCCATCACCCCTGCAGTTCTTCGTGCTGCTGCTGCTGGTGCTCCTGCTGGAGGTCACCGTCGCTGTCCTCTTCTCCGCCTACACCGACAAGGTCAGCCCCTCGGCACCGGCTTCTGGGGGCCCCATCGCGAGCCGCCCCTCAGACGCCCGCTCCCTGTGGGTGATCTCCCGCTTGTTCCCTTAACCGCCCGCTCACGCGTTCCCGGGTGTGACTGGGACTGCCTGCCTGCGCGTGGCCCTCGGCTGGCTCCCGCCGCCTGGGCAGACCGCACTCTGTGGGGAGCACCTCCCGGTCCTTCCTGGAGGCCCGGGGGGGTGGGGCCCGGTCTGCTCCTGGAGGGGGGGGGTAGCCTCAAGGCCCGCAGCCGATGTGGTGGTTGAGTGTGCTGGGGGGGGGGGGGCACACCCAGCTGGGGTCTGTGCATCTACATCCAGCTGAGCGGGCTGCTGTGTCTGACTCATCCGGTGCTCAGCACCCAGGGGCGGAGAGGGGAGAACTAGGGCCTGGGCGCTGCGGGGACTTCTGGGGGCGGGGAGGCTCTGCTGACCACACGGCCCCTGCAGATCGACAGGTATGCGCAGCGAGATCTGAAGAAGGGCCTGCACCTGTACGGCACCCCAGGCAATGTGGGGCTCACCAACGCCTGGAGCATCATCCAGACCGACGTGAGGGGCATGGCTGAGGGCGTGGGGCGGCCCGCCTGCGGGGTGCTGGACCTGGGGGTGCTGGGTGTGTGGTGGGGCCCCTCAGCGAGGTCCCGCTGGTGCCTCCCGCAGTTCCGCTGCTGCGGCGTCTCCAACTACACGGACTGGTTCGAGGTCTACAACGCCACACGCGTGCCCGACTCCTGCTGCCTGGAGTTCAGCGAGAGCTGCGGGCTGCACGCACCTGGCACCTGGTGGAAGGCGGTGAGCCGGCGCCCGCCCCGCCCATCTGCTGGTTTGGCCCCAGGACCTGGGGGTAGAGGGCCGGCCTCACAGCAGTGTGCCCTGGGAACCCCGCCCTTCCTCCGGCCCTGCTAACTCCCCCCTTCCTCCAGCCCTGCTATGAGACGGTGAAGATGTGGCTCCAGGAGAACCTGCTGGCCGTGGGCATCTTTGGGCTGTGCACGGCGCTGGTGCAGGTACGGAGGGTGGCAGCTCCCGCACTGAGGCCCCGGGGAGCCCCGTCCCCAGGCAGAGGTGGGGTCTGTGGGGGTGGAGGGACCCTGCATGAGCAAAGTGGGTGAGGCGCAGCCTGGACACCTGTGAGGACCCTGGGCACTCCCAGCCCTGTTCTTGCAGCCCCTGCCCAGCGGGCTGATGGCAGGTCCAGCTGGGGGCCCTGCTCCCTGACCCCTGGCGCCAAGGAACCCGAGTGACTGCATCCTGGGGGCTAAGCCATATCAGTCACCTCGGCCATCAGGGCAGCCACCGTCCCTGGGTTCGAAGCCAGAGCGGATGAACACGATTACAGTTGGATGAATGGGCAAGGGGCAGGGTGCTGGGGCCCGGCAGGCGGGGAGGGGGCCGCTGACCCATGATGCAGCCGCCCTGAAGAGCCCAGGCTGGCAGTGCCAGCGAGAGGCGGGCTGTGCCTGCAGGGCTGAGGTGGTGGTGATGGACCTGAATTGCCAAGGGTGGGGGCATCCTGAGGAGGGGCCGGGTGCCCGCAGGCAGGACGTGGCTCTGTGGCTCCGCTCAGCACCCCTGACCCCCGTGTCCCCGCAGATCTTGGGCCTGACCTTCGCGATGACCATGTACTGCCAGGTGGTGAAGGCCGACACCTACTGCGCATAGGCTGCCCTGCCGGCCACCCAGCTTCGCTGCCAAAGGATCCACCCACCGGGAGAGGCCTCGTCCCCTGGGCCTCTGAGCACATGCCGAGGGGCAGCTGGCACCCTCGGTGTTCACGCCCACGAACTCTGCAGAGCAGCTCTCCCTGGACCCTGCCCAGGGCTGGGCTGGGCAAGGGCCTCCTGCTGGCTGGTGCTCGGGGCGGAGCCCCGTCCTCACATTCCACACGGGGCAGGGCAGGCCCGGTGCGTCTATAAGGTGCGTGGGCAGCAGCCCCTTTTCACTGCCCTGACCCCCCCCGGGCACCACGCCTGGGCACACCTGTGGCCGTGGCCTCCCCACCGTGGGGCTGCTGCCTGGAGTGGGGCTCTGTGACCCACAGGCTCGGGCGAGCTGCCAGCCAGCAGGTGGGGCTGAGTGCGAGGATAGGCCCCAACCTCCACTAGCTGAGCTCCAGGAAGTGGTGCAGGGGCCCCGAGAACCACCAGGTGCCCCGACCTGTCCATGTCTCTGTTCCCCTGCATCTCTCCCCCCTTCCTCCAAGCTGTCCCCCCCCCCCCCACCGTGTCAACAAGGGGCGTGCGGTTCCTTGCTGCCCATTGGGGAACGTGGCCCCGAGGTGTCTCTCTGTACGACTTTGCAAATAAAGGGGCCGTGGGAGCGAGCAGCTGCCAGGCCCAGCACCAGCCAGGCGCCTCTGGGGCTTCCTGTGGCCGGGCTGATGGGCAGTGAGGGCTGGGGGCTTCCTGTGGCCAGGCTGATGGGCAGTGAGGGCTGGGGCTGGGGTTCAGGTCGGGTGGACCGCTCAGGAGCCTCAGGCTGCGGGGCACCTGCCCACAACCCCATTCCGGCCTGCTCCGTGGTCCGGCCTTGGTCAACCCGCCCAGTGACCGCAGGGTGCCCCATGTCCTCCAAACGAGCACAGGCTGTGACCTGGGCGTTCACAGGGGACTTCCTTACACGCCAGCGGCCAATGCCGAAGTGAGGTAAGAAGTCACAGCAAAGCAGACTCCTTCTAACCTGCAGCACCCGCCCTGTGCCAGCTCCACCAGCGCTTGGCTCACCCAGGACACCTGCGGTCCTGGGCGCGGGGGCAGGGGCCTCCCCCCGAGGGGACAGCTGTCCCTCAGCTCCTCAATCTGAGTGCCCCAATGTTTGATCCCAGGAGTGGCTGTCCTGCAGGTGCTGTCATTCCAGTGACCACAGCCGCCAGCACCAGACCCAGGCCCAGCGTCGGAGCAGGTTTTGGCAGTGGCCTGGCGCTCCTGCCATGGGGACTTGGTGGCTTGTTGGCTGTGTGAGGCCCAGGGTGACGCGGTGGGGCCGGCCCTGAGGAGTCCAGGTCTGGGAGCTGTCACTCCGAGGCCTCCAGATCCACCTGGAACACTGGCTGCATGGAGCGGCCGGACTCCCGCACCCCGGGGGGCAACTGTCCTCCTGGTGCCCCACCCAAGAACTGCGACAGACAAGGCAGGAAGGCAGAGAATGGCCTGTATTTCCCACGCCCGCCCGTGCGTCCATTGCTGAGGTGTGCCCAGAGCTGGGCTAGAGCAGGTCGTAGAAGTAGTCCAGGCCCTGGCCCAGCTCCCAGATGGACAGCCCAACGCCCAGCTCCTGGGCCAGCTCCAGCCGCAACTGCACGGACTGCACACAGGCAAGCGTCACTGCCTCGGCCCCAGCACAGCCCCCGTGGCCCACGCGCCCCGAAACAGGCCCAGGCCAGCCCTCCCCCAGAGGGAAGTCTGACCCTGCCCACCTCGGCCTCAGTGCAGTCACCGGCCTGGGCTGTGGCTGTCCCCCCGCCCCTGGGCGGCCCACAAACCTTCAGACTCGGGTAGAAGATGATGTGCTTCCCTCCTCGGTTTCTGCAAAGGACAGTGGGACCGAATGCCTCCCACTTCTCCGGGCCCCTCCCCTGGGCCCTCAGGGCAGAGGTGGGCGTGTGGCCGGGGCCCAGCCAGCCCCTCAGCCCAGGGCGCGTCCTGGACACTCACCTCTTGTACTCCAAGAAGTGTTCTGCGGCCTGGCTGTCCCACTCGATCCGGGGCCTGTGCTCTTTCAGGGTCTGGATGTACCTGGAGAGGCCGGGGTGGGGGTCAGTGCCAGGAGAGAAAGGGGCGAGGGGAAGGCCGGCGGTGGGGGGCCCAGGGGCAGGAGGTATGACCAAGCGCCTTGCCCAGAATTCGACAAAGGCCTGACCTCCTGCCAGAGGCCCACAGGGCCGCATGCACGTGGGGCAGCTCATCGGGCTGGAGGCCGTGCCTGACCCTCTGGGCGCCCTTCCTCTGTGCAGAGGGTCACTGCCAATCAACGGTGTCCCCGCCACAGGCTGCCCTAAACTTGGGATGGCTCTGTGGGGGCGCAGTGGCCTTCCAGATGCCCTGGTGGCAGGGGACGTCCCTCCTGACCCCCCACAGCCCTGCACACACTCCACACTGACCCTCATGCCGGTCACAGAGACGCGGACCCCAGGGGAGGCGCTATGGCGGGCCTGTCTGCCCTCACACCTCCTCTGGGGGCTCCCCACAGTGGGCACCAGGTCCCCCATCTCTGGAGAACGACCTCCCACCGCCATGGAGGCTGTGGCCCGAGCCCATGGGGTGTGGAGAGGAGCGCCTATGGGTCCAAGCTGGGCGAGGTGAGCCCCTCGGCCATCCGCCCCGGTCCCACCCTGGGCACGCGGAGCCCTCGGGACTGGGAGCTGTGCCCTCCGGGCCCTGGTGGCCCTGCAGCCCGAGACTGTGTGTGTGTGAGAGAATGTGTGAGTGTGTGTGTGTGTGTGAGTGTGTGTGTGTGTGTGTGTGTGTGTAGGGGGCGTCCTGGGGCATCACCCAAACCCCAGCCCTCCCTCGGGGCAGACGTGACCCCGACCTGTTCTGAGAGCCTCCAGCTGACCTGCCTGCCTGCCGCAGGCCTGCTGTCTTCACCCACGTGCCCTCAGCCCCCTCCTGCACAACCTAAGTGGGCGCTGACCTCCGTTTGCCCTTGAGGCTCAAGTCACAGCCGCTTGTCATTCATTCCGGCCCCTGGGGAGGCCCTGCTGGGCGGCAGCATCCCCTGACGGTAGCCAGCCACACCCTGGGCCCCGGGACCCCTCTCCCCACCTGCTTCCCTCAGGCCCCCTGAAGCCGGGGCTGGCCGGCCCTCTCCTGTCAGGGAGGGGCACATTTGGGAGGGGAGTCAGCAGGGGCTGCAGCCCAGAGGGGATATAGCTTCCATCCCTGGCTGGGAGCAGCCAGACCCAATGCATCGGAGAGCAGCGGTATACGTGTACGAACAGGTGCACACTCCTGTACGTGCACACAAGTACACACACGCGCACCCCCCCCCCCCCCCCCCGTCAGAATGCCTTTTCTGCAGCCCCTGGCCTTCAGAGCAGTTGGGGCTGGGGGCCGCGTGGAGCCTTTAGTCACCTGACCCCAACGCTGGGCTAGGGCTCAACAAGCCGCTGTGTGAGCTACTGTGGGCGCACGCTCAGTGAGCAAATGACGACCCTCCCCCAGGTTCCATGTGAGAGAGAGTCAGAGCCCAGAAGCTCAGACTGTGACTGGGTGACGCGGTTAAGTGAGGTCATGGGCCCCTCATCCAGTGTGACTGGGGTTCTCCTGAGAAGAGGGGATCAGGACGCAGACGCGCAGGGACCACGTGGGGACCCGGGGAGGAGATGGCGTCCACACGCCCAGGAGAGGCCTCCGAAACGGGCAGTGAGTAGTGAGCCGTCTGCGGTGTCTATGCAGTGGCCTGAGCAAGGACAGTGGTCTCCCAGGCCAACACCCCTGCAGGTCAGGGATGGGGGGGGGGGGGGATGGAGGAGTGGGGGGAGGGGACCTCCCCAGAAAGGTTCTGACCGGGAACGAGGGTTCTGACCACAGAGCCCGAGAAGGGAACAGCGGCAGCAGCGCGCCCAGACCGCGGTCTCTGGACGCCCTCACGGACAGGCCCAGGGCCTGAGAGAGCAGCGCCCCCGTGGTTTCCAGGAACAAACAGGCACCCAGAACCAGGCCCGCACACCTGGCCTAGAGCGCAGGCCCCACGAGGGTGGTGAAGGCCCCAGAGCCAGCCGACGCCTGTGCCGAGTTTACAGCGACTGGGAAGATGGGAGAAGTCGCAGAACCAACTGCTGGGCCAACGGTGATGGGACAAGCCCAGGGGTCAAGAACAGATGAGACAGGGCAGGCGGCAGCCACGGAATGTGAGGGCGGAAACAAAAGCCCAAAGAGCACAGAAGGAAAGACGAGTCCCCAGAGGACTGTGTCAGCGGGCCAGGGCCAGGCCCAGGACTGGACATACAGGCATTTGAGGCCCAATGAGAAAGGGAGGGGAAGGCAAATAATTGAAGAAACTGCCAAAATCTTCCTAAATCTGATGAGAACCCACAGATCCAGGAAGCCCAAGGCAAACCACATGCAGGAAGGAAGGGCCATGCAGGCCCCGCCCATGACCATGGCAGCTGCTGGGCAGCTCCATGCAGGGACGACACATGGAGGGACAGCCACACGCAGGGACAGCACCTCCACACGTGGCCCACTGGACACAGCAAGGAGGTGACAAAGTGACAGCCCAGGGAAAAAAAAGCGGATGACCTCGAGTTCTATATCCAGCAAAAATATCTTCCCCCAAAAGGAAGCAAACTAAAGCTAAACAGAGTCCAACACCAGCAGAGCTGCACAGAAGGAAGTCTGGTCCATGCGACAAGGGCCATCCTCCTCCCTTCCCCTCCCCTCCCCTCCCCTCCTCACCAGAGTAGACGCCACTCACATCGTGAAGGCTGTCGACCCACCCGCTGACAGAGATGTAAACACTAGGGTGTCCCAGATTGGGTGTACAAACATGGCCCCCAACTCTGAGGCTCAGGGAGGCTCTGCTTGTAGGCGCCTGGCAAGTGGTCAGACCCTGCCAGGCCTTTGGCCTGCTCCGCCCATTGCCTCTGGCAGACCTGCAGGCCCATGGGGCAAGGGCCTCGGGAGGGGCAGCAGAGGCGGCCCTGCGTGAGGGAGCCCCTCTCACCTGGCCCCGATGACGGGCTCCCGGGAGTCCCTGGCGGCCGAGTAGTCCATGCCGTAGAAGTTGAGCCCCAGGAGGATCTTGCTCCGCCACCTGGACTTGGGGTCCAGGACCTGGACACAGGCTCGCACCCAGGACAGCGGAGCATTGGGGCCAGGCCTGCAAGGTGAGGGGGGAGTGGGCTTCAGTGTCAGGCAGCGTGGGCCTCCCAAGCTGGGGCAAGGGCGTGTGCACACAGTGGGAAGGGGGCAGCAGCCAGCGAGCCTCCCACGGTGCCTTCCTGCCGGACATGCCCATCTCTGCCTGCTTCACCCGGGCCAACCGGGGGCAGGACACAGGAGAGCATTCCCCTGGGGCCGTCTGTTGCCATCTGTCACGTGCCCCCGGAGTGGAAGGTGCCAGGCCAATTTTGGGCTTTGGAGAATAGGCTGGGACTGTGCCCCTGGGACAGCTGCCATCTGTGGTCCTGAGCTGGCCAGTGGGGAGCCCTGCCCTGATGCAGGTGAGCATGCGTGCACCCAGGGCCCAGAATCCACTCACTGCTGCGGGGACGGGTAGTCGTAGGTCATGAGGCTGAACCCGTCCAGCACAGGTCCCAGCTGCTCCAACTCCTTGTTCGTGAACATGCCCAGCTGGTCGGTCCTGCACGAGACAAGCACGGCTACCAGGGCCCATCGCACAGCCTGCCAGCCCCCCGGCCGTCCCCCGCAGCATCACCTGCCCCTCCCTGCTGGTCCACTCAGCATGAGCCCACCTGCCCCACAAGGGTCAGAGGGGACCACTGGCCTGCAGGCTCCTCAGCCTCCCAGCCTGGACCTCTACCTTCCGCATGCAATGCCACCCTCCTCGCCTGCCCCACACCCACAGGTGGCTGTGCCCGCTGTCCTGAGCCACCACTCTGGTGCAGGCTGTCCTAAGCCCAGGTGAGGGGGATGGCTTCTGTGCAGAGGGGCACCCCATCAGGATCTCCCTGACCATGGGGTGACTGCCTGCCAGAAGCCACGGGAACCCGGGTGTGGCGGGAGGAGATGGGGGAGGGGAACAGCCCACATGAAGGTGGACATCTGCCAATCGGGGTGCCTGTGCGGGCACCGGTCCGTGTCAGAGGTGAGCTCCGAGGCTGAGCAGGAGCAGCTGGCCAGGGCCCAGGAGGACGAGCTGGGGCCAGCCCAGAGAGCGCCGGCTCTAATCACGCCAGTTCACTGCGCTGCACTGACAGCTCCAGCCGTGCACGAAGCGCACCAAACCTCCACGCCCACCGGAGCGCAGTGGCGGCTCCATGGGGCCGGCTGTGACCTTGGGAGCAGAGTGCAAGGTCAGCACTGCTGGGAGGGCCCCAGACACAGCACGGCAGACAAAGGCCCCCCCAGAGCACAGGCTGCGGAGGGGATGCTGCTGCGGGCGCTGGGCGTGGTGCGAGGAGGGTGAGCGTACGGAGATGGCCCCGGGTACCGCGGCCCGGCCGCTCTGAGCGCACGCCTGTCAGCACACACCTGGCTGCCGCGGGCCACGGTCCCTCCCTCCAGCACCCCAGCCACCATACCCACAGCTTCCTCCTTTGGTGGCTACCGGGGGAGGGGCCGTGACACCACTCCCACTCCCACTTCCTGCCTAGGTGCCAGGAGCTGGGCTTGAAGGTTCCTGGGCAGAGGGGGTCCAGCGGGAAGGGTCCCTACAGGGGTGTCCACCTCTGCCCCCCTAGCACATCCACTGTGCGCCTGCTCTCTGCTCTGGCCGAGAGCTGTGCGGCTCCGCACCAGCGGACGCCTGGGCCAGGGAGGGGCTGCAGGCAGGTCCCTGCTCCAGCCACAGCACCGGTTGAGCTGCCCCCCAAACCACCCCAGAACCCAGAAGACCCAGGGAATGCTCGAGAGTCTGCCAGCTCCATCACACGCATGTACCACATACATGAACACACATGTCGTGGGGGGAGGAGGGGCACGAGCTCCGGCTGGCTCGCTCCAGGGGGAGCACCACCAGCCCCGCTCTGGGACGGGTGCCGGCTGTGGACACAGGTCCCACCCACTGCAGCCCGCGGGCCGGAAGGGGACCCTGAAGCGTGGGCACGTGGAGCCTAAGGGCTGAGTGCAGGCGGGATGCGGCCAGGCACACTCCCAAGAGCAGTGCCTGCTTAAGATGCCGAGTCTGCAGGCTCCCCGTGAGCCTCACGGCCTTTCTGAGGCCCTGCCCCTTTACCGGGTCTGCCCTGGCCCTGACCTTGCGCCTTGGCAGGGCAGACATGACAGCCACAGCGCCTGGACCCTCCACCGCCCGCCCACCAGGCTCTGGAGGAAGTCTGACCGCCACCTGAGCTCCCGGGCTGGGCTGCAGATGGGGCCGCCGAGTGCAGGGCCTCGCCTGAGGCGAGGGAGTGTGTCTGAGACTCCATCCTCAGGCTGAGGACTTCCAACACGCCTTCGCAGGGTGGGTGTGGGGACTCGGCCTGGGACCGGCCGCTCCCATCCCCGGCCGGAGCGCTGTGGCCCTTACCCGGGGGTGACAGCCGGAGGGATGACCAGGATGATCAGCAGCCGGGCCTGGTGCAGCGCCTCGGCCAGGTGGGTGAGCAGGTGGATGAGGCCCCTGGGAAGAAACGCGAGGTCAGCCCAGGAGCCCGGACCGAGCCCCTTACGGCACTTCCTGCCCTGGAGGCACAGCATGTCCGGCCCCTCAGACACCGGCTCAGGTCCACACGCTGCCCATGGCGCCCCTCCTGTGTGCCCCAGGATCTGCCACGCGGTGCCAGTGGACGCGGGGTGCGAGGCCATCTGGAAACCTGACCGGGTAGCAGTGCGGCTCTCCTGTCTCCATCCACCCTCTCCGAACCGGCCTTGGTCCAGGCAGGCAGGGGCACAGGGAGCCTTCAGAAGCACCTGCTGGTGCAGGGTCGGAGCACGCGGAGCAGGGACCCCAGTCGCTGTGCGCTCCCCGCCCCCAAGGCAGACATCTGTCTCTGAGTCTTGGGCGGGGGCCGCTCCCACCTGCCCTGGAGGACAGGTCCTCGCGGGGACTCTCCACGTGGCCGAGGCCGCCAGCTGCTTCACTACGAAAGGGGGGCAGCTGGCTCCTAGGGGGACACGGAGTCCCGGCCCAGCGCCCTCCTGCATAGGAAGGCTTGGTGCTGAGCGGATTCCTTCCGACAGAAAGGGAGGGACAGCCTGGCCGGGTTGCTCAGTGGTTAGAGTGTAATCGCACGTCACCAAGATTGCAGGTTTGATCCCCGCCGGGGCATATAAAGGAAGCAACCGATAAATACATCAGTAAGTGGGATGACAAACTACTATTTCTCTCTCTAAAAGAGTGAAATTTTAATTTTTTTTAAATTAAAAGAAAAAAGAAAGTAAACAAACAGGAGGGACAGCCAGTCCCAGAACGGGCTGCAGCTGCACCACCCTCTGTGGAGCTGCGGCCACAATTCTGGGCAGGAGAGCTCGGTCCCTGCCTCCGCGGGGTGGCCCCCATGTCCCTGACAGGCCAGGATGGTGGCTGCTTGCAGGGGACTCTCCACCACTCCGCCCTGCTTGTCACTCTGGCCCAGGGGATGTGGCTGGGCGGCTGTTCTTTCCCGGAGGCAGGCTCATGCTCAGCAGCACCTCCTGCTGGTGTGCGAGCCAACTGCGGCACTGCCCAGGCGCCCCGCGGGGAGGCTCCGGCTCCTTCCACCCCCTGCAGGGCACCCATCAAAGCCGCCACTGTGGGCCAAGGCCTCCACCCCAGTGGCTCCCGTCCCTCCTCTGGCCTCCCCGGGACCCCAGCACTCACACATGCTTCTGACTCAGCAGCTGGCTCCACACCTCCACCACGAAGCCGTCGAAATGCTGGCTCTGAAAGGACCGGGAGGGTGAGGGGGTCTGGGACCAGGAGAGAAACCTGGAGGGCAGCCCCCCACGCCCACCACAAAGGTCAGGCCCGAGCGCACGCCATAGGCACAGAAGGGCCTCTCTTAGGAGGCGTGGGGGTCCCCACAGAGACAAATGGCAGAGCAGCCAGGCTCTCGTCTGTGCTGTCCACTCACGTCCCTCCCCACCCCAAGCCCCAGGGGCCTGAGGATAGCTGTGTGCCCGAGGCAGGGCCCACCCGGGCAGTGCCAGGCCTCACCTTGGCGACCAGGAGCAAGGTCCTGCTGAGCTCTTCGATCTCGTCCTCGCTGTCCCAGACGCTCTGGAAGTCCTTGTGCGTCCAGTCCTCAAACAGGAGCCGCGGCACTAGGGGCACAGGCCGCGTGACCCCGTGCTTTGCGTGCTCGGCCCCAGGCAGAGTGACCATGGGCACCCAGCGTGGTCATCCCAGCAGCTCACGGCCCGGCGAGACGGGCCCGGGCAGGAAGGGCAGAGATGCTGCCCGTCTGCCCACACCCCCTCTTCTGCTCTTCGCTGCCTGGCTCCGCCGAACCATCTCCCACCAGACCCGACCTGGCCTACACAACCACGCCACCAACCGCACGTCTCCACTAGCACCTCCTCCTGGCTCTGCCCCCAGCCTGCCCCACACTCGCCACACCCCACAGACCCCACTGCACTTTCGGCACCGTCCCTCCCTGGCCAGCTGTGTTCTCGGGAACGGGGCGGGGTTGGCGTTACTCTCGGGCTTGGGCCCCAGACCCTTGCTGGTGAGTGAAGAAACTGGTGAAGGAGGCACTGGCCGTGCTGGCTGAGGCCGGGTGGGCGTAAGGGCCACAGAACCCTGGCTGGACCAGGCCACGAAAGCTGGCTGGCCATGTTTCCAAGTGGCCGGGGACTGGCCAATGCGCTGGATCACCCCGGGGCCCACTCCTCCATTCACAGGAGGTCACACCAGCCAGGACTCCTTCCCATGGCCTAAGGGCTGGACTCACCTATACGGACGCCCTTGGACTGCTTCCGGACCGCCCGCATCCACCCTACGGGACAGGGAGAGGACGGTCAATTCGGGGACACAGCCCGCACCCACCCGCGGAGGGAAACGCTGCAGAGCGAGAGCTGAGGGAACTGATGGAGGGTCTGGGGCCGCCCTGCAGAGCGGCCTGGGCTGGCAGCTCCACACCGGGACTGCTGCTTGGAGCTGAAGGGGTCCAACAGCCACATGCGGACGCTGCCCTCCTGGTGCCTCCCTGCCGTCTCCGGTCTCCGGTCCGCGGCCCGGGAGAGCCAGCACGGCCCTGGCTGGACGAGAGGCCGTGCTGCCTGCGGACGGCGGACAGACGCTTCTCCTGCTCCCTCTGCTCCACTCTGTGCTCAGAGAAGCTCAGCAGCCCTCCCCACGCCCCTCCTGGACGCCATGCGCCACCCGCCAGGAGGACGGGGTGCAGGCCAACCCGGCAGTCACCACATCACGTTCTCACACGGACACACTCGCGTTCCCACACAGGGACACACTCGCGTTCCCACACAGGGACACACTCGCGTTCCCACACACGGACACACTCGCGTTCCCAAACACGGACACTCTCGCGTTCTCACACACGGACACACTCACGTTCTCTCACACGGACACACGTTCTCTCACACGGACACACTCGCGTTCCCACACACGACACACTCACGTTCTCACACGGACACACTCGTGTTCTCTCACACGGACACACTCACATTCTCTCACACGGACACACTCGCGTTCTCACACAAGGACACACGTTCTCTCACACGGACACACTCGCGTTCTCACACACGGACACACGTTCTCTCACACGGACACACTCGCGTTCTCACACGGACACACTCGCGTTCTCACACGGACACACTCGCGTTCCCACACAGGGAGACACTCGCGTTCTCTCACACGGACACACTCGCGTTCTCACACACGGACACATTCGCGTTCCCACACACGGACACACTCGCGTTCCCACACACGGACACACTCGCGTTCTCACACACGGACACACTCGCGTCCTCTCACACGGACACACTCGCGTCCTCACACGGACACACTCGCGTCCTCACACACGGACACACTCGTGTTCTCTCACACGGACACACTCGCGTTCTCTCACACGGACACACTCGCGTTCTCACACGGACACACTCGCATTCTCTCACACGGACACACTCGCGTTCTCTCACACGGACACACTCGCGTTCTCACACGGACACACTCGCCTTCCCACACGGACACACTCGCCTTCCCACACACGGACACACTCGCCTTCCCACACACGGACACACTCGCATTCCCACACACGGACACACTCGCGTTCCCACACACGGACACACTCGCGTTCTCTCAGACACACTCGCGTTCTCTCACACGGACACACTCGCGTTCCCACACACGGACACACTCGCGTTCTCACACACGGACACACTCGCGTTCTCTCACACGGACACACTCGCGTTCTCACACACGGACACACTCGCGTTCCCACACACGGACACACTCGCGTTCCCACACACGGACACACTCGCGTTCCCACACACGGACACACTTGCGTTCTCACACAGACACACGTTCTCTCACACGGACACACTCACGTTCTCACACGGACACACTCACGTTCTCACACGGACACACTCGCGTTCTCACACACGGACACACTCGCGTTCTCACACACGGACACACTCATTCTCACACGGACACACTCACATTCTCACACGGACACACTCACGTTCTCACACGGACACACTCACGTTCCCACACGGACACACTCGCGTTCTCACACACGGACACACTCGCGTTCTCACACACGGACACACTCGCGTTCTCACACACGGACACACTCATTCTCACACGGACACACTCACATTCTCACACACGGACACACTCGCGTTCTCACACACACGGGCTCACCCCCCCGCCCACTGGGCCGGGAGACGAACAGGCGAGAACCTTGGTCCACGTCGTGGAGCCCCATGACCTCGAACATCTCGCGGCCGTGCCTCTTCAGCTGCAGCCACACGGGGGAGATCTGGGTGAACTTGGCCCCAAACACCTTGGTGACGTCGTAGCCATGGCTGTTCCACTGGCGGAGGACAGAGGCCGGTGAGCCCCGCAGCTGGGCCAGGCAGCGAGCCCCCAGGACCGCTCCCACCGCACCCACGGCAGGGGCCCAGGGAGTGAGCATGCAGACCCCGGCCCCGCCATGCCCTTGGGACGGCCCCATCCACCGGGGCCCCTCACCGGAGTGACGTAGCCCAGGACGTCCCCGGCGAAGTGCCTCTCCCGGGCCTTGGCCGAGCAGTAGCTGCGATGCTCCAGAACCACGTCCTCGGCTCTGGGGTTCGTCACCACCAGCCCCCGGTCCTGGACAGGCTTCTCTGCAAACTGCGTCTGGAGCGAAGGGAAGGGGAGCGTCAGCGCCGCAGGCAGAGGCAGGACGGGGCGCGGCCTCTCAGCCAGGAGCTGTGCTGGGGCGCCCCGCGCCGCTGACGGGTGGTAGCAGGGGGAGGCCGCCCCACGGAGCGGACAGTCCTGCAGACCCCGTCTGCCTCCCTGACTGGACTTCACAGATGACCCAGGACGAGTGCTGGTGTGGGAAGCAGCGGAAGGCGGGGAGGCAGGAGTTGACAGGCCAGGGGCGGGCGCTCTCCCGGGGCCCCCTGTCAGCACACCAGGCCACGCCCCCAGCCCCCAGCCCACGTGGAGGAGAGAGAAGAAAGAGAAGGTGCGAAGGGCCAGCCCTGCGGCCCGTCTCCACGCCGCCTTACCTTCTCCTGCATGGACTTGGAGGCAGCCTTTTTGGAGTCTGACTTGGACAGGGTGGTGTGAGCAGAGCCGCAGGCCAGAGCGAGCCAGAGCACCCGGAGGAGCGTCTTCATGGCGGGCAGTCGCAGGGGGTGCAAGCTCGGAGTCCAGGGGGCTGCAGAGAGAGCAGAGCCTGGAGACCACAGCAGCGGGGCATCCCCTCTGCCGACGAGGGTCCTTGTCACAGCGGGGCCTGGTCCCCAGGGCTCAGCCCTGCCCTGGATCAGCCCCAACTGCTAGAGTCCCCTTCCAGCACCGCTGGGCCCATGTCCCTCACAGACAAAGGGGCTTCCCTGTCTCGGGGCCATGCTGACCACTGCTGGCCCTCTAGAATGCAGGCTCAGTAGTTGAGCATCGACCTATGAACCAGGAGGTCACAGTTCAATTCCTGGTCAGGGCACATGCACAAGTTTTGGGTTCAGAAGGCAGCCAATCAATTATTCTCTCTCATCATTGAGGTTTCTATCCCTCTCTTTCTCTCTGAAAAAGAAAGATAAAAATTAGTAAGAACAAAACAAAGCGGTCCAGGCCAGAGGACTTCCCTGTGACTATCAGCCGCGGACACTGAAGGAGACGTGGCGCCTGCTCACGCCAACTCGGAGCAGGAAGGCCGTTCCGTCTGTGCGCACGACGCTCGCGGCATCAGAGCTCACCACGGGGGACACGAAACTTCCGTTTAGAAGACAAAATACACATGTCTATAACAACATCTATAATAATGAAAGTGTAACATGCAAATCACTGAAAGACCCAACAGCAGAATGGCTGTCCTGACGACCACGCTGACACCCACGGGCGCCAGGCCCGCCAAGGCAGGTGTGATGTGATTGGTGGGAAGCCTGGCCATCGCTCCATGATCCCATGATCACCCTGCAGGAGGAGGCCCAGGCTACTGGCTGGCGGGGTGATCGATTAATCGTGGGGGTGGGGTGGGGGGCTTCACGATCACCCCAAAGAGAGGCCCAGGCTACTCAGCAGCAGAGCTGCAGCGGGTGGGCAGGGCCTACCTCTGTGGCTGACTGATCGCAGGGCTCCCACACAGTGTGAGGTAACAGGCCAAGAGGAGGGATGCACCCTTCCCCCAGTGCATAAATGTTGTGCACCGGGCCTCTAGGGTGTGTGTGTGTGTGTGTGTGTGTGTGTGTGTGAGAAGAACATATAAAGAAACAATAAATGAGGAAAAAGTACTCAGAACACACTTGCTAGCAAATTCCTACCCGTTATCTATGTGTAACGCCCAAAGGGCTCTTACAAATCAGGGAGACTCCAGTAAAAACGCCCATGACCTGCTCAGTGGGGACGTGAAGGGGGAACACACAGCCCTAGCCCCAGAGGCTCCGGGACCCGGAGGGAAGGATCCCCCGCGTGTGAGCTCTGGGGCCAAGGCCCGGCAGCCCCTCACTGTTCCTGGGAGGTCGGGCTGGAGAAACCTCCCGGGTGCAGTCTGCCCATAAACATCATCTTTCCGACGTTTCCTCTCGTCACAGATCCTGCTCTGGAAACGCCCGCCCACACAGGCCGCGGGAGACTGTCTGTGGCAGAGGGCAGCCTGCAGCTCCTCCTGCTGGGCCGGGGCAGGCACTTGGCTCCACCAATGGCAAGAAGCGCGTGCAGCAGCACGGCCAGTCCGGGTTTATTGAGGAGTCGGGGCTCCTCCAGAGGAGGGTGAGGGGGGACACCGCCATGCGGGCTGTGCCGCGTCCTCCGTGGATTCATGTTTTCTCCTTCCGGCACGGACTGGCCCGAGCTGTGCAGTGCATGTTGGCCCTCGCTCCCTGCCCCCCCAGCGCCACCCCGTCCTTCCCACGGGGCAGCTGTCCCTGCTGCGGCTGAGAGGTAGTATGGCTCCCTGGGCTGGAGCACTGTCTCGCACACCAAAAGGCCGTGGGTTTGATCCCGTCAGGCCACACCCCAGGCTGTGGGTTCCATCCTGTTTGGGTGCGTGTGGGAGGCAACTGATCTACGTTTCACCCCCATTTCGACGTTTCTCTCCCACACTCCCTCCCGGAAAACCAATAAAAAGCACGTCCTCGGGTGAAGATTAAAAAAAAAAGTGCAGGTGTAAAGAGCACGTGGGCCAAATTGGTCCTGGCAAGTGCTCCCTCCAGCCCAGCCGGGGCCCGGTCTCCACACCAGCGGGCTGGCATCGCACTCCTGGCCAGGCAGGGTGTGCCCGTCAGGAGTGGACAGAGCCAGGCCCCCGGAGACGATCCTGTCAGCCTGCTTCCCCTCCCAAAGCTGCACGGGCTGCGATGTCCTGGGTGTCACTTCCCTGGGAGACAGGTGCCTGGAGCAGACGGGGACAGGCTGCCCAGAATTACCCATCACCCCCTGGTCAGACCGAAACTGCAGCTGCTAAGCTGTGAGGGGTCAGCTCCTGGCAGCTGGGCTGCTATGGGGCCAGACAGGCCTGAACAATGTGCTTCCACTCGCTCTGAGGTCCGGCCGTGCATGGGAGGGACCTGCCGGCAGGGACTACGTGGAGCGGTGGGAGGTGCCCACTCTGCGGGCACCGTCTGTGGCCCCAGGCGCCTCCTCCACTCCAGGTGGGGTTAAGCTGACCGGGATGGAAAGGAATGGAAACGAAGCAGGAAGTGCTCCCACAGCAACCTGCAGGCTCGATGCTGCCCTAGCCACCTCCCGCCCCGCACGTGGTGGACAGAGGCCCCTCTGCCTGACCCCTGACCTCACACCGCGGGACTGGAGGAAAGGGAGATGGGCCCATCTGGAGGAAGACGGGCCCTGCTGGCTTCAGTGCCAGGAGCCGGGGCCACAGAAGGACCAGACTGAGCACAGGCCGGGCGCCGACCTCCTGCACGCGGGCCTGCGCGGGGCTGAGGAGACGCCCGGGGAGGAGAACCTGGCGTGTCGTGCTGCTCCCTGACCAGCGGGGAACTTTCCAGACTGTCTGGCATGGTGGTGGGCACCAACACGTGAGCTGTCTGGCATGTGGGGTGCTTGGTGAGGCCGCGGGGCCCCTCCCACAGCTCCCCCCTGGGCACCGCACGGAGATGTCCACGGGCCTCCTGCCAGGCAGAGCGAGTTTCCCTCACGTGCCCACGATCTCTTCGGTGTGGACGGTCTGGCGAGGGGGTGTGGTGTGTAGTGACCCAGAGAGGCTGCTACACCCCCAAACCAGGAGCTGCTGGAGGGGACTCAGGCCTGTGTGGGGCCACGATCTGGGGCTCCAAGCTCGGGGGGCTCTTTCAGCCTCATGCCCAAAGGACAGCTGGTTCCCGCGGAGACATCCAAGTGCTTTACATGGAGACCCACAGAGAGCCATTTCAGCCTCGGGGAGAGGGCCGTGCATGTGAGGGACCTGCTCGTGGGCACCATGGCGTGTCCGGGAGGGGTCCCCTCGCCTCCACAGCTCATGCTCTGCCTGGAAAGGACTGGGTCCCTGCGGGGACATCCAAGTCCACAGTGACAGCGCTGGCCACAGCCCAGGTCATGCGCACACACCAAGCGTGGACACGTGTTGTATGTGTGCTGATCGGAGCTCCTGTCCCGTGATGCCCTCCGATCGGTCCTCTTCCTTCCAGACGCTGGCTGTTACCGCGGGACGGCTCTGCTGCCCAGGGGCGTGCAGTGTCTGACTGGTGTGCCACTGGTGTGTCCAGGGCCCCTCGCTGACACCAGGCTGGACGCTGAGCCGCCTTTGTCTTCAACAGAACGGCCAGCGTGACTGACGATCGGTCACTTATCCCAGCCGGCACCTCTGAGTGCAGTTCTGGAGCCGCGGGGTCCTGCGGGAGCGGTGAGCGCTCTGGAGCGCGAAGGCCCCCTGAAGCAGGCGCGCAGGCCCGGCGCCATTTGTGGGCCACGTGCTGCCCAGGCCGGGCGTCCACCACGAGGTCTCCGCACCGCAGGCGCCTTCGTGGAGTGGCCACTGCGCTCCCCTGACGCCGGGGCGCGGACACAGGGTGCCCCGGGGTGGGGTTCTCCGCCAGCCACTGTGCCCTGGTCCCCCTGGGCTCAGCTCTGGTGACCCCTGTGAGGCCGAGGCCTGAGCGAGGTGGGTCCAGGCCGGTGCACCCCGACCAGCCGGGGTCGCCTGCCCTGGGGACCGGCCGCACCGCCTGCACAGAAGCGCGCTCTCCCGCTCAGGACCTCACTCCCGCCCGCTCGTCCGCACCGGCCCACGCCCGCTCCGCCCGCGCTCGCTGCGCCTCGGCTCACGCCCCCCCCACCGCCGTCGCCCACGCCCCTCGCTCCCACACCCCCTCGCGTCCACGCCGGCCTCACGCCCTCTCCCTCGCGCCGCCCGCGCGCCCACGCCGCGGAGGGGAACTGAGGCCGCGCGAGGAGGAGGCGCCGGCGCCGGGGCGCGGGGCGCGGGCACTACCCCGGCCGGCCGCCGCGGGGCTCACCTTCATGTCCCGGAGGCCGGCCGACCACCCTAGCGCGCGGCCGGAAGGCGCCCGCCAGCGCCACCGGAAGTCCCGCCCCAGGACGCTCGCGCGCTCCGCCGCCATGCCACGCCAGTTCCGCGCCGCCGCCGACTCGCAGGGCACGCCGGGGCGGGCCGAGGGGAGGAGCCTGAATTGGGCGGGGCCTGACGGTGCGCTGGGGGCGGGCCGAAGGGGGAGAGCCGGGGCGAGGGGCGGGGCCTGGTATGGACGGGGCGTGGTCATGTGGGCGGGGCCGATGAGCTGGGCGGGGCCCGGACCCCGCGTCCTCTGTGGGGTGGTGAACGCCCCCGTTGCCGGTCGTTTCGCGGGTTGCCGCGAGGGGTCGGGGTTCCGGGGGGCGTGGAGGTCCTCTCGTGGGCACCGCGGCGTGTCCCGGGGGCGGTCCCCTCGCCCTCGCAGCTCACACTTTGCCTGGAAGCCTGTGCGCCTCCTGCGACGACGGTGCTGCAGCCAGGGGTGACCACCAGGGGGCGCCCGAGGCCCCGGATCCACAGCCTGGCGTGGGCGCGTGGAGGAGCGGACCGCGCGGGACCGGCTTCTCCGGCTTCCACGATCTTCTCTCTTGGACGCGGGAATCGTCTCTCCAGGCTTCCCTCCTACCCTTTTGGTGGCCGCCCCGCCCCGCCCAGCCTGCCTCCGCCGTCCCCCACATCTCCCTGGGGGAGTGCATCTCAGCCCTCGCCTTCAGTCTTCATCCAGGGGCTGGTGGTGCCCACACGCTGTCTGGAGCAGGGACACAAACCCCACCTGCCCCAGACCGGCGCCGTCTCTCTGCTTGCCTCCGGGAGCAGTGGCACCATCTTGCAGATGCAAAGAGATCCCCTCTGTCTCAGCTCCCAGTACGAGGTGCCCGCCCTGGCACAGCCGGAACGCGGACGTGGCCAGCAGCTTCCCTCCCTTGATACCAGTGAACAGATGCCCCCACCCATCCCCAGCCGTTCCCGGCAGTTTCCTGCAGAAAACCACACAGCTGGTCCCCACCCTGGCCCTGCCGGGCAAGGCCAGGACCACTGCTCAGCTGTTTCCCCATTTCTGCTGCGTGAGCTGTGTAAGAGGCTTCTCCTGGAACGGAACTTTGCTTTCTTCTTTCTCTTCCCCATATTTCCTGCCGTCTTCCAGAGGGTGGCTCGGGTGGTGAGTGCTGATGCATGGCATGTACCGGCGGTCACGTGTCACGGGACCGGCTGCTCTGTGTTCCCGGCACCCGGCTCAGCCCCGAGGCCTGAGCTTGGGGTGTTGATCCCCAGTCAGGCAGAGCTCTGGAGAGGCCCCCGCGAGCTGCACCGGAGGTCCTGCCCGTGGTGCCGCCCCAGGAATGCCACGCGGCAGCACTGAGAGAGGCACTTAGTCATGGTGCCACTGGCTTCGCGGGTCCTTGGCGCTAAAGCCCTGTACCATCCGCTCGGGGTTCACTCGGGGCCGGCACTGCAGACCCCAAGAGCAGTGGGAGGGCAGGGAGCCTGGCCCCTGCCCCCTCTGCAGAGCTCCCACTGGGCAGCATTCGGGGCTCCAGACACAGCTGCCGGCCTCCCAGCTGCCCGGCTGGTGCCACGGCGCCCCCTGTTGGAAGCTGGAAGTGGGTCCACATGGTTCAGCCACAGGAAGGCTGCGGAGCGTTAGTCAGAGGGTCCGTGTCTGCAGAATTAAGTGGAGCCTGAGCACATGGCAGTCTGTGTCCCCGGAGGTTGGAGTCAGCCTGGGGTTCGACACAAGCACAGTCAGTCTCACGGACAAGCTGGCGTACTTAGGGAGGAAGTAGACAGACCTCCTTTATAAGTTCAATTCAGAGCGCTGAGAATGCCCAATTTGCCGAAACCGGTTTGGCTCAATGGATAGAGCTTCAGCCTGCGGACTGAAAGGTCCCAGTAGGGGGTGTGCAGGAGGCAGCTGATCGATGTTTCTCTCTCATCGAAGTTTCTAACTCTATCCCTCTCCCTCCTCTCGGTAAAAAAATCAATAAAATATATTTTAAAAATAAAAAAGAAAGAAAATGCCCAGTCGACTGAGTTTGTAGGTGGGGCCAAACACGATGCAGAGGCCCCTTACAAATGACTTTAACGTCTGCGCAGCTTTCAAAGGGAGTAACCGGGTTCGTAAAATGAAACTCAACAGGATAAGAAATTAGGTTTTGAATGTACAACAGCCATAAGCCTAATTGTTTAAATTTAAGGGAAGTCTGAGTGTGAGCCCCTGTCCAGGCCGAGGTCCCGGCTCTGAGCTGAGTCCAGAGGGCCCCTTCACACGGCTCTCTCTCTCTCTCTCTCTTAATATATTTCTTTATTGATTTCAGAGAGGAAGGGAGAGATAGAAACATCCATGATGAGAGAGAATCATTGACTGGCTGCCTCCTGCATGCCCCACACTGGGAATGGAGCCCACAACCCGGCATGTGCCCCTGGCTGGAATCGTACCTGGGACCCTCCAGTCCACAGGCCAACGCTCTATCCACTGAGCCAAACCGACTAGGGCACTCGGCCCTCCTGGTTCCCGCCGCGTGAGGGCAGAGGGCACTAGAGGTCAGAGGGCAGGCAGGCTTTGGGGAGCGAGGGGCCGGCAGACACAAGTCCTCCTGCTGGACCCTTTCCGCTCGGGGTGCTGGCCGGCCGAGGGTCCGCAGGAGGCTGCCCCTCCAGGAAGGCCTCACGAGTCCCTATGCTCCTATGGGGAGCCCAGACGTGGCCGGTGCCACGAGACCACGCCCCGCCCTGTGGCGGTGGAGCTTCCGTGGTCCTCCCCACAGGCCGGGCTCCCGTGGGCCTCCCCTCTCGCTGAGCCAGCATGGGCGAGGCCCCTCCCGGCAGGGACAACCATGACTTGTGCTGTTTCCACGGAGGCCTTGGCCCGGGGGGGCCCCAGGGCAGGGCCCAGGCCGCTATCACTGGCTGCGTCCTGTCACCCCCGGACCCTGACCCAGTCCTGCCCTGAGGCCGGAAGCCCAGGAAGAGAAACACACACATCAGGATTTCCTCTGCCGGGCCCCCGCCCGCGCCCACAGGGGACATCCTCCCGGGGTGCAGGGAAGCCGTCCGGCGGGGAGGGAGCGGAGAGGCGTCCGGACGGGGCTGCAGGGCCAGCGCAGCAGATTTTCCGTTTGCGCCCCACGTGTGGCCCCGGCAGCCCTCTGGCTTGGGTCGGGTACCGTGACGGGCATTGTGGGCCGTGGGTGTCGGTCCGCAGCCTGCAGGCGCTGGGCCAAGGTGGGCGTCCGCCGGAGGAGGGCTGCCGGGGGGGGGGGGGGGAGGGGCTCTAGTTCATCTTACACTTCTCCTCTGTCCCCCCCCAACTTCAATGCCACGCCCAGGAGGGACAGCGTGTGCGCGCGAGGGACCCAAGGGCAGCATTTTGCAGGGTGAACGGTGGACCCCTAAAGGTTGTCCCTGTCCCCAACCCCAGCTCCTGTGAGGCCACTTTGCTGGGTGATGGGCTCTCTCTCTGCAGATGCCACCGGGGCCTGGGGTGAGGTCGCCTGGCATTTAGGGTGAGCCTGACTCCAGGGACTGGTCCTCCTGGAGGAAAGAGGTGGAGAGCCTCGGCCCACAGACTGGAGGGGGGACCCGAGCTGGAGGGGGCAGGGCTGGGGTCAGGAGCCCCCGGGAGCTAGAAGAGAGGCAGGAACCGTCTCCCCAGGCCCAGCAATGCCTTCACCTTGGACTTGTGGCCTCCAGAGTGGGGAGAACCAATTCTGCGGCCGTGAAGCCACCGGCTTGCGGTCACGGTTACCGTGGCCCCAGGACGCTGCCCGGCGGCGCCGAGGCCGGACCGATGTTCCCACGTTGTCTTCTCTCCCAAAGGGGGTTCCTCCGCTAACCCCTTTGTCGTCGTCAGTCTTCACCTGGGAACATTTTCCCGTTGAGACATATATTTAGAGAGAGTGGAAGGGAGGGAGGCAGGGAAGGGGGGGTGAGAGAAACCTCGGTGTGAGAGAGACACATTGATTGGCTGCCTCCTGCGTGGGCTCCCACGGGCCGGGAATGGAACCTGCAACCCAGGAACGTGCTCTTGAACGGGAATCGAACCCACAACCCAAACTGATACTCTAACCACTGGACGACACCTGGCGGGGCGGGCTAACCTTAAAATGGCGCATGTTCTGCCTTGGCCGGGTGCTCAGCGACTGGAGCATTGACTCTACACCAGGAGATTGTGGGTTTGATCCCCAGTTAGGGCACGTGTGTGAGGCAGCCAACTGATGGTCCTCTCACATTGATATCTCTCTCTCCAATAAAAATAGCCCAGCTGGCGTGGCTCAGAGGTTGGGCGTCGACCTGTGAACCAGGAGGGCAAGGTCTGATTCCATTCAGGGCACCTGCCCGGGTTTCAGGCTCCATCCCCAGTGAGGGGCGTGCAGGGGGCAGGAGATCCCTGATTCTCTCTCCTCATTGATGTCTCTCTCCCCCCGCCCCTTCTCTCTCTCTCCCTCCCTCCCTCTCTCCCTCCCTCCCTCCCTCCCTCTCTCTCTCTCTCCCCCCTCTCTCCCCCTTCCTCTCTGAAATCAATAATAATAATAAAAAAACATTAAAAAAAGGATGTGACCTAACTTGGAAGCAGGGTCCTTACAGATTGAGAGAAGCTGTGTTCAGAGGGCGGGCCCGCGTCTAAAGTGGCTCAGTCGTTAGAAAAAGGGGAAATTGGGATGAGGCCGGGCACTGGGGGGAGATGCCCGTCTCTGAGGGGAGGCCGGGTCTGCCCCTCCCGCAGCCCTGGGGGCAGCCCTGTGACCCCTCCAGCGCAGACACACAGTTTTGGCGGACACTGAACCTCCGAGTCCCTCCCTGCATTAGATCCAGGAATTTTGGCATCTCAACCCTGTTTGTTTCATTTTAAAACATGTTTTTATTGATGTCAGAGAGGAAGGGAAAGGGAGAGAGAGAGAGAGAGAAACATCCATGAGAGAGAATCGTGGATTGGCTGCCTCCTGCCCCCCATTAGGGATCAAGCCCGCCACCTGGGCATGTGCCCGGAAGGGGAATTGAACTGTGACCTCCCAGTTCATAGGTGGATACTCAACCACTGAGCCACACCAGCCACCCTGACCCCAGCCCCCAGGCAGTCGGTGGTGTGGCTGCCCGTGCCTGATCAGCTGACCCAGGTTCCGGCTCAGCTGACTCAGGTTCTGGCTCAGCTGACCCAGGTTCCAGCTCAGGTTCTGGCTCAGCTGACTCAGGTGGGCTCGGCTGACTGAGGGCGGCTCCCTGGGAACATGTCTCCGCCCTCTCTCTCTCTCTCTCTCTCTCTCTCTCACACACACACACACACACACACACACACACACTGCAGGACTGAACCCTGCCCCCCGCAGTCAGGGGCTCTGCCTTCCCCCTCTGGGTGGGACTTTAAGTTGGGACCTGACTCTCCCAGGTGTCAGGGATGGGCCTCCAGGGGGCTTTGAGGGGACTGATTTTCTCTTACAAAGTAACCCTTCGTTGGGTGTCATGACCCGGGTCTTCAGCTCCGGAGACAGCTGCATCCAATGCGGGGAGGCTGGAGCGGGTGCGAGGGAAGCAGGGCGTGAGGTCTTGCCCCGGACCCTCCTTTCCCCGTTGACGGCCTCGCAGCTCCCTGGGCCCCACGCCCCCAGCCAGCGTTCCTGTAAGTCGTGGGGAGGCCGCGGGCTCAGTGTCTGTGCTGTTTTGCAGCCACGGGATCCAGCTGTGCGTGGCAGTGGGCTCCGTTCCGTGGCTGCAAGATGACAGCTGCCGGGTGAGCAGTTGGGGACCTGGGTCCTCACTGCCCTTCTCCAGGTCCAGCTGGGCCTGAAGCCCCCCTCCCTTCCCCCCGAATTCCTGAATTCCTCCCGCTGCACATGGGCTATGGCCGGAGGCTCTGGGCCCCGGAGACAGGCCCTCCCCAAGCATGCCATTCCTGGTGGCCACAGGGAGCCACAGACCAGGCTGCCACCTCCTTGTCCCTGAATAGGCCTGGTGCTCAGGCCTTAGCCATCCCTGAACCAGGCCACCACGTCCAGTTTTCTGGAAGGGTCCCTGTCTGAGACCCGTTTCTCAGATCCTGGGAAGGAAGCCGCGTCCCCATGGACCCCACTGGAGGCCTGGGCCGGCTCGGGCTGGTAGGAGCCGGCCACCCCCGGGCCCGCTGGCCGCACTGCAGGCTTGGGGCCCCCCCGGCTTTCCTTTGCTCCTTCCCCATGCTATTACCGGGCAGGTGTCTGTGGGGCCGCACCTCCCAGCGGAGAGATTTCAGCTCCACCGCCCTCTCTCGGAACCCAGCTGTGACTACAATGTAACTGATGTCCCATTGACACAGTTACAGAAATGCAACTGTTTCCAGGCTCAGCCCACAGGGGCCCGGGCCTGGCTGAGCAGGGACTGTGGTCTGGGAGGGCTCCTGGGCTCAGGCCCGCAGCCGGGTGTAGGAAGGGATCTGGGCCGACAGGTGTGGGGCTTCCTGATGGCCACCTGTGTGTCTCCTCAGGCCCTGCGATCCCCCCACGTGTGTGCGTGTGTACACACACACACACACACACACACTTCCCAGGAGGTTTGGGAAGTCACCCCTGAGAGGAGGTGGGTACCTGCCCAGCTCTAAGCCTCTCCTCCGGGGAGCCCTCCCCCTCAGGCGGGGCTGGCACTCTGTCCAGGCTCCTTGTGGGGGTGGGAGAGGGGGTCTGCTTGCTGAGTCCCCTGGTCTCTTATGTGGGGGTGCAGGGCCTGGGGGTCTCCCTGAAGCCCTCTGCTGGCCCAGCTCTCTCTCTCTCTTTAAAAAAAAAAAAAAAAAAATATATATATATATATATATATATACACACACACACACACACACACACACACACATATATATATATATATATATATATATATATTGATTTCAGAGAGGAAGAGAGAGGGAGAGAAACATCAATGATGAGAATCACTTCCTGGCTGCTCCTGCACGCTCCACACTGGGGGTTGCGTCTGAAACCCGGGCATGTGACCAGGAATTGAACCATGACCTCCTGGTTCATAGGTCGGTGCTCAGCTCTGTGCTGGGCCACGCCAGCTGGGCAGGCCCGCTCCTTGGGAGGCCTGGGGAGGGAGGTGGTGAAATTGCTGTTACGTAAGGATTTGGGTCTCTGCCGGTTCTGGTTTCCCTCAGGGGTCTGAGGCCCAGAGCCTAGGCAGGGCCTGCCCCTTCCTCCTCCTGGCCAGAGTCCACCAGGCCTGACCTCTCCCCGGGATGTGAGGAAGTGAGCCGGGGGACAGAGGTCTCCCTGGTGGGTGGGGCCAGAGGAGTCCTGATGAAGAGGAGCTTCCTCTTCAAAGCCATCGCTTTGCAGAAGGAGGGCGGGGCAGGCCACCTGCTCTCCAGCGGACTCCATGGCCGTCCATGCAGCCCAGGCCCCTGCCTTGCTGCGGTGTGGCCACAGGGCTGTCCTCTGCCTCCACCTCCCGGGGCACAGAGGCCACTGGTGGCAGCAGTGGCCAAGGACCCTGCTTGGGCATTGAACGATGGGACTGACCTGGGCCCTGCGGTCCCCTGCTGCTGTCATGGGGTGGGGCGAGCAGACCTTCCCTTCAGGAGGGCTGGCTCCGCAGGCCGGGGCGATGTGCATCAAGATCTCAAAGCTTGCCGAAACCGGTGTGGCTCAGTGGATAGAGCGTCGGCCTGCAGACGGAGGGGTCTCAGGTTTGATTCCGGTCAAGGGAATATACCTTGGTTGCAGGCACATCCTCAGTGGGGGGTGTGCAGGAGGCAGCTGATCGGTGTTTCCCTCTCATCGATGTTTCTGGCTCTCTATCCCTCTCCCTTCCTCTCTGTTAAAAATAAATAAAATATATATATATTTTAAAAAAAGATCTCAAAGCATTGCACACGAGCCGGGCCAGTGTGGCGCAGTGGTTGAGCGTGGAGCCATGCACCGGGGGGTCGATGGTTCCGTTCCCAGCCAGGGGGCGTGCAGGAGGCAGCCGATCAATGTTTCTTTCTCTCTAAAATCAATATATTAGGGAGAGATGGAGATAAGAGATGAATCGAAAAACTTGTATGCATGACTATAAGCATAAACAATGGATGCAAAACTCTGGGGGGTGAGGGCATGCATGGGAGTGAGATGGGGGGGCAATGGTAAGATATGTACTCATATAATACCTTAATTAAAAGATGAGAAAAAAATTATTTAAAAAATATAAATGAAATCAATGTATGAAATAAAGAGGCTCTGCACACGTACCCAACGCGGGCAGCAAGCAGCCCCAACCCGCGGCTCCCAGCGCGCGCGCCCGCCCGCCCGCGGCGTCCGCCTGCAGGGGGCGCCCCCGCGCCGGCCCGACGCGCCCGCGCTCAACGCGCGCGCCCCCGCGCCGGCGAGCGTGCGCGCGCGTGCGGACGCGAGCGAGCGTGCGTGCGTGCGCGCGCGCGGCGGCGGCGCCCTGAGCGCGGCGCCCGGAGCCTGAGGTGGCTCGGCGGAGGCGGCTCCTCGGCGGCGCTGCCAGCTTCCCGCTGCCCCCGTTGCCCCCGGCCTGCCGGCCAGGCCGCGCCCCGGGGCCCCAAGATGCCGGCCGTGTCCAAGGGGGACGGGATGCGGGGCCTGGCGGTCTTCATCTCCGACATCCGCAACTGTGAGTGGCCGCGGCGCGGGCGGCCTGCGGAGGGCGGGGGCGGGGGTCCGGGTGCGGACCTCGAGGGCGGGGCCGGGGCCGGGGTCCGGGGTGCGGGCCGGGGCGGGTGCGGCGGGCGCAGCCGGGGTCCGGGCGCAGACCCGGGTGCCCGCCCGGCGGGGGTCGGAGGGCGGCGCTGGGGTGCGGGCGGGGCCGGGGCCCGGCCTGGGTGCGGGCGGGGCGCGGGCGAGGCCCCGGCCGCGGGGCGCGGGGTCGTGCGGGGCCTCCGTTCGATGTCACCGGCCTCCCGGGCCGGCCTGGCCGCCCCGCCGCGGGCCGTGCGGGCCGCTCCGCCCCGCTCCCCGGGCGGGGGAGGGCTCACCTGCGGGCCCCCGGGGCCGGACCCGGCGTGGGGCGGGGAGGCGGCTCCGCCCGCTGCCGCCGGGACCCAGGGACACGCGTGCCCGTGGGAGGACCCACCCCGCGGGGGCAGCGGGGCGGGCGGGGCACCCCAGAAGCCTGGGTTCGGGCAGGAGCCCGTGGATTTCAGGGGAGCCCTTCCGCTGAATTGGAAAATGAGGGTCCGTGACCTCGTGACCTCGTGACCTCGGCCCCTGGGCCGCAGGCTGGGGCGGCGGCCAGCCTCCCGGAGGTGCTCCCGCAGGTGCTCCCCCTCCGCTGTGGACCCGGTTTCCACTCCCAGTCCCCGGGCAGCTGAGCTGGCGCCGCCCGCAGGGCCTCCCGGGGCTGTGACCCCACCGCCGCCCTCATTTTGGAGGAAATTGGCGGGGAGATGGGACTCGCCGCTCCCGCCATCGCCGCCCCTCCTTCCATCCATCTGTCCGTTAGACCAGAGGGGCCATCGGGTGTTGGCACATGGTCCCGGCAGACCGTTACCGCCAAGCACCAGCCTGCCTGCAGGTCACACAGGCCCTGAGCTCCCCCAGCGCGTGGCAGGGCCGGCCACGCCCACGCTGCCCTGTGGGGCCAAGTCGCCCTGGTGAGAGCCCCTCGAGTGGACGGGTGGGGAAGACGTCTATGAGGGGGTGCCTCGTCCCTGGGGGGCCGGGCCAGCGCTCCTCCCTGAGAAGCACCTGTCCGGCCACACCGCCCTCCTGTCCTAGCGCTGGCTGCTCCCGAGCAGGCCCTTCAGCCCTGGTGCTGGGCCGTCCACGCAGCGCGCCCGCTGGTGGGGACCGCGTCCGTCTGCCTCATCCGCTCCTGCCCGCACGGCCTCTGGCATGACACGCGTGCTGGGTGGATGCACGGGCGAGTGAGCCGGAGATTTCATGGAGGAGGTACTCTCCGGCTGATGGCGTCTGCGGGGCAGGCGAGGGCCACGACGCCCACGGACAGCAGGGGATTGGCATCTAGATAGTGTGGGCGGGTGGCTGGAGAGGGGACGGGAAAGAGACCCCGTCAGATGGTCTGAGCTTGACCCCCGGGTGGCAGGGAGAGGGTCTTGATTCTGCGAGCTCACTGTGCTCTGGTGATGGCGGGCCTCAAGTGCCAGGCTCTAGAGGGAGGGCACCATCAAGGTACAGAGCTGTTTTGTCATGCAAAGCTCCCATGCTCCCCGTTAACCGGACCCCCAGCCACTATCTGTCCTCCATGCCTGCATCCCACCCAAGGGGCTGTGCGGCTGTGCGCCTGTGAGATGGCTCCTCTCACTCAGCACTGCCCTCTGACTGCACCCCTCAGGCCATCTCTGCGGGGAAGACAGAGCGGCTGTTGGCTTTGACGTGTGCAGTGTGGCGAAGGAGGGTCATATGCAGCTGACCCTTGAACAGTGCGCTGTTAGAGGCGCCGACCCGTGCGGTTGAAAACCTGCCTCTAACTTTTATTCCCCAGACACTGACCACAGCTGTCCCTCAGCATCCGGGGGATTGGCTTCCAGACCGTGGGTACCCAAATCCGCGGACGCTCGAGCCCCTCCTGGACAAAGGTGGAGAGCCTTGTCTAGTTGGCCTCGCATCCGCGGATTCCCGCTGTGGATGTGGAGCCCGAGGACACGGGGGCCGGCGTGTACGTGTGAAAGAAGTCCGTGTTACGTGGATCTGCGCTTGTTGTTCGAGAGGCACCGCCATCACAGTGAGCGCACGGCCTGCGCCGCCAGGCCTGCCGTGAAGGGGGACGTGGCGGCCTTCATTCTTGTGAGACCAGCCCGGTGCGGCCACAGAGTGGGGCCCTTGGAGACGGTTTACTTCATCCCTCCCGGCTCCCGCAGAGGAAGGGAGCACGTGGAGGTGTGGTTAGCCACTTGGAGAAAGCACGCGGTTTTGTGGTTTTGCTGCGGGCACTGCTGACCGGTGGAGGGACCCTCAGGGCTCCCCGCTCCTCCCGGACTCGCTCCGGTCCCTGGTGTCGGCTGGAAGTCAGCTCGGTGCGTCGCATTTCAGCGTGACTAAAGTTTAAAAAATGTTATTTGTTCATGAGACCATTGCATGAGTCAGACCTCGGACCCGGAGAAACCGAACATGAAAATTTAGATTCAGCGTAAACTTCCGTGTAAAAATTAAAGCTGGCACTTGATTTCCCTGCGAGGTAATAACCATCAGGATCAGAATTGCCAGTCTGCTTTGTAACTTTTGAAGTTTTGGGGAAAAAAAGTAAGGTTCATTTTAGTCTTGACTGTGTGGTTTAAAAATGCTGACTTTTTGAAAAAGAATGCTCCTCTGGCATCTTTTCTTTTGCACTCATGCATAATCTGCGTTTCTGAGGAGCTGATTAAGGAAGTCTGTGACGGAGGAGGGCGAGGGCTGGGCCACCCGCGGGGAGGAAGGAAAGGTTTGGTCCCGTTGAACTTGGCTGCCCAGGCTGGGGGTTGCTGCTCCCAGGAGCTGCCTGTGTGTCCTTCCCATGCCCCCCTGGCCGGGTGAAGGGAGATTACTCTTGTGACAAATGGACACGTCCTGGCGATGATGTTCTCACACCGCAGCCTTAGACTTGCTTTTCTCTCCTCTTACAATGACTTCCATGCTGTTTTCTTGGCAGCTGATGTGTCAGGATCTTGTTATCGAAGAGTTATTGGAAAGACATCTTTGTGGGATTCAGTGGCTTGTCCTTGGCTTTTACAGTATCAGATAGAGTCGGAGGGGAGGCTTGGAGGGGTTTGCACAAACGTGGCTGGGGAGCGTGACTCCGGTGTCCGCTCCCGGGACTGGCGCTGAGCTCCCTGGGGTTTTCCCTGCTCCTTTCTGCAGGCTCTTGGAATGAGGCTCAAATGTCAACACTTGGAGGGCTCCAGACACGAAGCATCTGTTTCTGTAAGTCTCTGGTGGACTGATGTGGCCCAAAGGCTGGCCCTGCACTGCCCACAGCTGTGAGTGGCCGCCCTGGCCGGCAGGGCTCACCAGGTGCTTCCAGGATGGGGCAGGGGGTGGCGGTGATGGCCACACACCCACGTACTGTGCTTCCTCCTAAAGCCTGAGCGTGTGGAATTCTAGGACAGATTGGGCTTAGGTTTTGGATCTGGAATGCCCCTGGGCCTGTTGTGTGACCTACTGTGTGGGATTCGGAGAAGTGCCCCCTAAGGAGCTCAGACGTGCACTCACTTTGATGGAGCACCTCCTGAACACACAGGGAGAAAGAGGCTCCAGGTGGACGAGGTGGGCGCTGGCCCGGGGGTTCTCTGGTTTCGAGGTGGCAGGTCCTGGAGGGAGCACAGTGGGAGGGATGGAGGTGGCTCCAGGTCAGACCTTGGAGTGCTTCCTGTTTGCCTGTGGCCTTGTCGCGTTCTGTTTCTGTGGAAGTGTGTCTAGCCCCCTTTCGACCCCATCCAGTACACAGCACAGCCTCGGGTCTCGCCCTCACTGGGCCCGACCGAAGAGCAGTACCCCAGGGTGGGAGCTGTCAGCCACAGAGGGTTCCCAGCTTAACGTGAACGGATGCCACCCACAGGCAAACAGAGGTCCCCAGGTGGCTGACTCGATGGCGGAGCTGTGTGTACCTGCCGGTTCTGCCTTCGCCTTCTCCCAGTCTTCCCGACTCTGGTGTGGAAGCTGACGTGGGTGAAGTGTCCTGAGACCCAGCGTGGGCCGTTGTGTTGAGGAGACTTTCTGGGCAGAAGTCCAGGTCGGTGCTCCCCGTGGAGGTGGGCGCGGAGGCTGAGCTAGAACTGGCTCTTGTGCTGCGGTCCAGGGGCCGGAGGGCTCGACCAGAGGCAGGAAGTGGCCTGTTCTTCACCGGGGACTGAGTTGGGAAGAGGACCCAGGGTGTGGCGGTAGTTGAGGGGCACGTGGAGGAAGGGAGAGGGTCCTAGCCTTGCCCACGTGCTGCCATGCCCATAGAAGCAGTTGACTCTGGTGCCACTGGCCTTCACATCACTTCCTGCCAACCCTTCACCTTTTCCTTCAGCGGAGGGGCAGTGCTCCTGGTCCTGGGGTGGGTGCTGACCTTTCCTCGCACCTGCTGGTGTGGTGTGCCTGCGGGCGGCTGAGGTGGAGACCTGCGTCCCGTCCTGTGGGCCGCCTGGTTTTGTTCCCTCTGTAGGGGGCTTTCTTACCTGTAAAACCCTTCCGGTAGCCACGGGCTGTCCTCAGAGGGGTGCCTGAGCACTTAGCCTCCCGGCTGTGCGGAGCGGGATCGAGGTGTGCGCTTTCTCCAGCAGCCCTCCTCCAGGTGATGTGGTTGAGAGGGCAGCTTAAAAAGCATTAAAGACAACACTAAGTTGATGTTGAATATCTTTTAAAATAGCCAATAGAAAATTATAGCAGAAAATGACTATTTTGGCACATTTTTGAATTGCATTTATTGCTATTGAAAAATACAGTTCTGTAGCTTTCTCCTTTTAAAAATTGATTTTTAGAGAAAAGGGAGAGGGTTAGAGAGATGGAAATATCAATGAAAGAAAGATCAATCAGCTGCCTGCTGCATGCTCTAACCATTGAGCAACCAGCCAGAGGGGTTTCATCTCGTCTGTGCAGGTTTGTTGTTGCCTGAGGTGGGAGGGTCAGTCCTATGGTTAGACTGGCTTCTGAGGAGCTTCTGGTCTGGTGTTAGAGCAGGAGACAGGTGGTCACTGCAGCAGGAGTGCAGGTCAGCACCAGGTAGTCACTGCCACACGTGTCCTTCCTGTGGGCAGGTGTGCTCCCGGCACCAGCCCTTCATGTATGCATCTGAGCTGCATGGGATACTTGACATTAGTATTGTGGTCCTCTCTACGACGGGGAAACTGAGGCGCAGGAGCCCAAGGCCACCTGACTGCCTAGGAAGTGGTAGAGCTCATGGAGACCCTCGTCTCCGAACCCCAGTGCTGGGCTAGTTCTGCCGGCTGGGAGGGAGGAGGGGGAGCAGGTGGGTCAGGGAAGGACTGAGCCGGCGAAGCTGATGTGGCGGGTGAATGGAATGATGGGAGCCGTGGGTCTCGCACTGCGCTTTGCTGTGTAGAGCTTCTCTCATGATGAGAATCACCTGGTGCAGTTGTTAAACTTCAGATTCCCGAATCCCAACTCAGAAGTGCTAAGCTAGAATTTTTGGGAACATAGAGGTAAAATTGTATACTTAGTGCTCAGGACCTTGCCTGCAGTCTCACCAGGTGTCCGTGAGCCTGTCCCTCCGGAGGCTTGTGTGGCTTCCGCCCAGTCCCTGCTCCCCGCGGCAGACGGGCCCTGGTCCTCAGGTCCTCAGGCTCCGGAGGCCCTCCGGGGAACCCCTCTCAAGCCCTGGATTTCTGACACGCCAGCCACACCTCCTGCCTCCAGCCGTTACTGTGGGTAAGGGCTCATCTGATTAGACCAGCCGCCCACGCCTGCCCAGGAGGCCTCGCTGACTCCCTGCTGCAGTCACGTCTGCCGGCGCCTTTTGCCCTGGCAGCTACCTCACAGGATCCTTGCCTTAAGGCAATGCACTCATTTAACAAGCTTACTGAGCGCCCTGTTACTCACTGAGCGAAGCAGGCAGGGATACCCTCACGTGCCTTACAATTAGTGAGGATAGTAAACAAGTGAAACCGAGTCCCTTACAGACACACGCAGAGGAAAGTACAGCAGGGAAAGGGGTTGCCATTTAGATAATGTGACCAGGCTCAGGTGTGCCCGGCCCTGCAGTGCTGGCCGCTGGGGAGGGAGAGAGCTGGGTGGAGGGGAGAGGCAGGAGCCAGTGGAGGGCGAGCAGAGGGCTTAGCCTCGGGAAGGGTCCTCTCACGCTGTGTTGAGGGCAGGAGAGGGTAGGGAAAGTAGGAGGCACGTCAGGAGGCTCTGAACCGGGTGAGAAAGGTGAGGGCTCCTGGGAAGTGGGGGACTAGAGCCTGTTTGCAGGCTGATGAGGAGAAGGGCCAGGAGGGAGGGCCAGGAGAGAGGCAGAGGGGCAGGGGAGGTGGGGCAGGGAAGCTGGGGTTCCCAGCAGGTGGAGGAGAAGCAGTAGGAGAGCTGGTGGGCCTCCCTGGGCTGCAGGTGTGAGGCCAGCCTGGCGACCGGGGGTGTGGGTTCCCAGGCGCCTCGCCGTGCAGGCTCAGGTGCCAGCTGGCCAAGAGCTGCGTTGGGCAGGGAGGGGTCTGCTAAGCAGGTGCAGAGATGGAGGAGGAGGGTCGGGCTGATTCCTGCTGGGGTTGAAGCTGGCCAGGAGGGGCTGAGGAGGGAGGGAGACATGGTGGGTCCTGGGGGCAGTGGGTGTTGGGAGTTTGCTTACCTGGTGGAGGAGCTGAGAGGCTGGGCTGGTGGGACCCTGCCTTGGTGTGTGTGGGGTGCCTGCTGGAGGAGCCGTGGTTGGCGGTGGTGGGTGGTCATGTGCGGAGTGTTTATCACGAAGGGTGGCGCTCCTCCCTGGGTGGGCGAGGGGGCTGGAGTGGTAACTGGGCAGGTCTTCCCAGTTCCCTGCATTTTTGTCGTTTTGTTGTTCTAGTCTTGTCCCCAATTAAATGTTTTAAGAAACTTAAAGTCCAAGAATGTAGTTTAAGCAGTTGACTGAACACGTGACCCTCTCTTCCCATCCTGGCCCTCAGAGCCAGTCATTCTCATATCAGAGCCCTTTCTCCTCTCCTCTTTAGAATGTGACTACTTACCAATTCTAAGTTACATGTTCGTTTGGCCTACGGTGTCCCCCCAGTCGTTGTTCATTGACTTCGTGCTGTGGAAGATGAGGCCGCACCTTACCTGAGCTTGCTTCTCCCGCTCTCTAATGCAGGGGAGCCATCCGGCCCCAGCTGCAGGCCTGCAAAACCACTGGGTCCGGCCCTGCCAAGGCCAAAGGGCGTTAATGACGTGTCTGGCGTTATACACCAGGCTGATGTTTAAGTGGGTAATTTAAGTGCGGCCGATGAATGATGTCATAACTATCCAGATGGCCCTTGGCAGGAAGAGGTCCCCCCACCCCTGCTCTAACATGTTGCAGTGTTTGATTTCATTAATGGATAGCATTTAATTCGCGTGTTAAAATACCCTGCTCAGCGGAGAAGGGCTCAACTTTTAATTCTTGGCGTTAGCTATTGCCTTTGGCTTTGTTACTTTTTGAGGCACCTGCCACCCCAGCCCCGTTTGGGACATGTCTGTGAGCCCCTGGGGGAGGCAGGGCGGCCAGGCAGCCTCAGTCCCACGCGGTGGGAACTCCCTGCTGGCTGGCCGTTCTGGGACTTTGGCCACCGCGAAGGGTCTCGCTCTGGCCGGGCCTTTCCTTTGGGGACCTGTTGTCGGTGCTCTGGGCCTGTGCGCACCCGCACTCAGTGGGTGCGTGTCCTGGTGCAGCTGGGAAAGATGACGCAGGGGCGGAGACTGTGTTGCGTCTTCGCAGTTTTGGAAGTAATTATTCCTTTCGCACGGTGGTGGCAGGGGTGGAAGTCCAGGCGGAAATGGCTCTCCCTGGCCCAGCCTGGCTGCGTGGCCAGGGCGGCCACACTCCCTCTGGAAACTCGCGCTCTGGGTTTGGGTTTGTTATTTTTGACAATTTCCTTTCACCTCCTCTTTCTGAGCAATCTGATAACAGAGGAAATTCAGCCTCTCGCCTTACACTTTCTGATCGTTTTCTCTCATTTCTCATCCCTCTCTCTGTGCTGCCCTGTTTCCCGAGCTCTCAGCTTCATCCTCTGGCTCTTGTTTTGGATTCTGGATTTCTGCTCTCACTGTCTTAATCCGAGGGCTTTCGTATTGCCGGAGGCTCCTCCTCCAGTGGCATCTGGCCCTGAAAGCCGTGTCTTCTCTGTTCTTGTCGGAGTGCTGCTGCTTTGGAGCGTCCGCCTCTGCGTGGCCTCTGTGCGGGACCCCGCTCTGAGGCTTGTGTGCCTCCTGCACCCCGTCTGGGTGGCGAGCAGTGCTTGTGGGTCATGGGATACAGTGAATGGAAGTTTCTCTGTGGTTACCCAGTATTGATCGCCACTGCTGCTGATAATGAGTCACCAGAGGAGTTTGGATACCTAAATCTCCAGAGTTACTTTAGACCCTGAACTTCAGCTCTTAGAAATAGGAATGTCTTTTAGGACATGCTTCCTGGTGGACAGGGGCCCAGGGGCCCAGGAGGCCTCTGAGCAGTGCTGCCTGGGACCTGCCTTCTGAGGGAGAACTGGGTGGCGAAGAGCTGGTTCTGCTCAGGGCGTGGGGCCAGTGCAGCTGGAGTGTGGGGGGTGGGGCGGGCAGACACGGAGTCAGACTGCTGGGCTCTCAGGCCTGGCAGCGAGCCCGCGCTTCTCGAGGGAGTGACAGCTCTGATTTTTGTAAAGGATGCTTGGCTTCTCTGTGGGGAGCAGTAAACGCCGCTACAGTCTAGATAAGAGGTTCTGGTGGCAGTGGAGGTGGTGGGATGGAGCAGTCACGTGGAGGAGGGATGGGTGAGGCTTCTGACAGGTGGCCGGGAGGAGCTCAGAGGCACTGTGTGGATTAACGAGCAGAGATTGGCAGAATGGGTTTAAACCACACGATCTAACCATACACTGTGTTCAAGAGGCACTCCAGATTAAAGGACACAGATGAGAAACACCAAAAGAGAGCCGAGCGGCTGTGTTAATACCACACAAAATAGACTTTAAGGCAAAAATTGTTTTTAGGGACATAGAAGAACATTTTATTTTATTTTATAAATGTATTTTTTATTGATTTTAGAGGGGGGGAAGAGAGACATCAATGATGAGAGAGAATCATGCATTGGCTGCCTCCTAGTGGGGTTCGAGCCCGCAACCTGGGCATGTGCCCTGATGGGGAATCAAACTGTGACCTCCTGGTTCATAGGTTGCTTCTCAACCACTGAGCCATGCCAGCCGGCCTAGAAGAACACTTTATAATGATAAAGGGTCAACCCCTTGAGGAGATTATAGGCATATCTACACCTAATAACAGCCCCTATTACATGGAGAAGGGAGAAATAGACAATCTGGCGATGGTGGGAGACCTTAACCCCCTGTTTTCAGGAATTGGTACCACAAGCAGACACTCAGCAGTCAGTGGAAGACTCACACACTAGGCCAGCTGCCTTCCCAGACATCCCAGACTCTCCCTTCCCAAGGAGAGAAGACACGTCCTCTCAGAGCACAGGAATGCCCGCGGGCTGGGCGTTACACTGGGTCTCAGAGTCTCAACACACTTCACAGGACCGAACGCACATGCAGTCTATTCTGCAGCCGCAGGAAGAGTGAGAAGCAGGAGCCAGGAGGCACGGACAAATGTGGACATTAAACAGCCTTCATACAACCAGTGGGGCGAAGAAGACAACACGAGGGAGATTACAACATACTTGGAGGTGAATGAAAATGAAACTCAATAGACCCAAACTGACACGAGAAGAGAGAGAAGGGACTTTACTTAGTGAATTTTCAGAAATAAAAAGAAGTGGAGTGGAGTACCATGAATAGTAATTGTATGCCAAAAATTAGCTAACTTAGATAAGATGGAGAAATTCCTAGAAAGACATAAATAACTGAAACTGACTAAAGAAAAAAAAATCTGAACAGGCTGATAACAAGGAAAAAGATTGAATTAGTAACTTAAAAACTTTCCACAAGAACAAACCCTGGCCCAGATGGCTTCATGCATGAATCCTACCAAACACACCAACGATCGGTTCCAAGCTTTACAAACTCTGAGAAACGGAAGAGGAGAGCGCTTCCCAGCTCCTCCTGGGAGCCATGTCCCCGATGCCAAAACCAGACAGACATCGCAGCCAGAGTCCAAAGGCCAGCTTCTCTGTGGATGCAGATGTCCAGCTCAGCGCAGTGTCCAGGAGGCTGTTGTGCAAGGACACTGGGGTTGATGAGAGAGAATCGAGAGGACAGAAATAAACCTTAAAACGGGCTCAAAGTCACTAATCATCCGAGAGATGCAAATCAAAACGACAGTGTGTTACCACCTCATACCTGTCAGAAAGTCAGTCATCAACAAGAGACAAGTGCTGGCGAGGATGCAGAGAAAAAGGAACCCTCGTGCACTGCTGGTGGGAACGCAGACTGGTGCAGCCACTGTGGAGAACAGTATGGAGTTTCCTCAACAAACTAAAAATGAAACTCCCATTTGATCCAGTGATCCCACTCCTAGGAATATATCCTAAGAAACTAGAAACACCAATCAGAAAGGACATAGGCACCCCTATGTTCATAGCAGCACAATTCACCATTGCTAAGATTTGGAAATAACCTAAGTGCCCATCAGCAGACGAGTGGATTAGAAAACTGTGTACATGTATACAAGGAATACTACACTGTGGTAAAAAAAGAAGGAATTATTACCATTTGCAACAGCATGGATGGAACTGGAGAGCATTATGCTAAGTGAAATGAGCCAGTCAGAGAAAGATAAATACCACATAATCTCACTCGTCTGTGGATTATAATGAACAACATAAACTGATGAACAAAAACAGATCAAACCTCAGAGGGAAGGTAGGGGAGGGTAGGAGTAAGGGGGAGAGATCAACCAAAGGACCTGTGTGCATGCATATAAACCTAACCAATGGACACAGACACCAGGGGGTTGAGGGCATGTGTGGGGAAGAGTGGGGGGACAATGAGGGGATAAGGACACATATGTAATACCTTAATCATAAAGAAAAAAAATTAAAAAAAAACATTTACATTTCGATCAGTTGATCTTATTAAAAATATTTTAATCATTTTTAAAAAATATATATGTTTTATTGATTTTTTTACAGAGAGGAAGGGAAAGGGAAAGGGATAGAGAGTTAGAAACATCAATGAGAGAGAAACATCGATCAGCTGCCTCCTGCACACCTCCTACTGGGAATGTGCCCGCAACCAAGGTACATGCCCTTGACTGAAATTGGACCTGGGACCTTTCAGCCCACAGGCCGACGCTCTATCCACTGAGCCAAATCAGTCAGGGAAAAATATATTTTTATTGATTTCAGAGAGGAATGGAGAGGGAGAGAGAGACAGAAACACCATCAATGAGAGAGAATCATGGATCAGCTGCCTCCTGCATGTCTCACACTGGGGATGGAGCCCACAACCCAGGCATGTGCCCTGACTTGGAATCGAACCATGACCTCCTGGTTCATGGGTCGATGCTCAACCACTGAGCCATGCCGGCCGGGGCCAGTCTGCTGACTTTTGACCAGAGTGCCAAGACAGTCCGGTGGGGAAAAGAGGAACAGTCTTTTAAGCCAAGGTGCCGGCATGACTGCGGAAGCCACATGCACAGGGATGGGACGGCCCTGACCCCCAGCACGCTCCGAGTTGACTCAGGATGACAGCCCTAGTGCAGGAGCCGAGGCCACAGGACCAGAAACTTGGGGATGTGACAGAGGACAAGTGACAAAAATGGTGAATGGACCAAAAACGTGAAGAGACAACCCAAGAATGACAGCATTTGGAAGGGCTGTATCCAGAATATTGAATTAAAAAGTAGAAAAGTATTTGAATTTGTTCCTGGAAAGTAGATGTACAAATATCCAGAGAGCACATTAAAAGCCACCAGGCAAATGCAAATCAAAACCACGGTGAGGTGCCGCTCAGCCCGCCAGGCTGGCTGTGGAAGTGCCAGCGGGGACAGGTGTGGTGGAGAACGGGGCTGCCCTTTGGGAGAGCGGCTCGGCACTCCTAAACGGAAAGGCAGAGTGACCCTGTGGCCCAGCAGTCCGCTCCCAGCTGTGTCCACCCAAGAGTGTGTTCACACACAAACTGGCCCATGGATGTCCATAGCAACGTTATTCATGGCAGCCAAAGAGGAGGCATGGCCCCAGCCGTCAGAGGGTGCGTGGCATGTCCACGTAACGGATCTTCTTCAGCAGTAAAAGGGCTGGCGCACTGGCCCTTCCTGCCGTGAAGCAGCAGAGGTGGAAGGCGCCTCAGAAAGGAGCCTGGGAGACTTTGTGGGGGTGCAGCGGGGCCTGGGGAGCCGAGGGGCTGCTGCGCGCTGCTGCCAGGCCGGCCCTCCCTGGGGTGACGCACTTTTTACAGGACGGATCGTGGAGGGGGATGCACAGCTCTGGATGTACAGAGCCAGGGAACCGTGTGCTTTAGTGAGTGGATTGTGTGATGTGAGTTAGCCCAGCAGCCTATGAAGGCATCCCGGGGCCTGGGTCAGGCTCGACCGTGGCTTCGCCCCGGTGGCATGATGCCCTCTGACTCAGAGCAGTTCGCCCAGTTGGTGAGGAGTCTGCTCCAGGCCTGTTTCCCGTGCTGTGCAGGAGAGGTGAGTGTCTGTGGTCACCACCTGGTGTGGGCTTCCTGCTTGTTCTGCTGGGTGGTCCTCACGCCCACTGACGGAGAAGCCGAGGCTGGTCCAGGGCTGGTGCAGCCTGAGGCCTGGCGGGCGGTGTGTCGTGGCTCAATGGCAGCGTTTGCTCTGCTGACACTATGCTGCCCGCCCTCAGTGTGATGTTAGCAATGAGGTCTTCCTTCATAAGTGCCTTTTGGTCAATTTAGGGCTTTTGATGTGCCTAGTGAATTCATTTTATTATTATTATTATTATTGAAATTTACAAGGAAGATTTCATACTTAGAATTAACCTGGCGATGGCTCCTGCACTGGGTGCTTCCAGGATAAGATACTGCCCTTTGGCTGGTTCAGCGCCCGTCGGGAGAAAGCATTGGCTAGCGGGACGGCCGTCCTGAAACCCCAGGAGCTGTTAGCAAGTGCCGTGCCAGGCTGCACTCCCCGCTGCCTGCCGGGCGCACGGGCGGCTTGTTTCTGGGCAGAGGTTGCAGCTCGTCGAGGTTACTCATTAGCCAGCAGAGCCCAAGTCCATCGTGGGATGCCTATTACGAGCTTGGCGTCTTCAGCGGCCGACCGACCTGCCACATTTGAGATAGAGACGGTGCAGGGTGGCACAGAGGTCAGAAGGCAAGCCTGGTGCGGCCTGGCCCAGTGCCGGTTGGTTCCTGAAGTCCGTGTAGGGCAGTAAGCCCTGTCCCTCCCCAGAGCAAATTCTTTATCTGAAAACGAGCTTCCTGCTGGAGCTGCTCCCAATAGTGCGGGTGGCTGAGTTGGCTGAGCCCTCCGTCTTGGAGGAGAGCAGCTGGAGGGAGCATGCGCTGGCGCCCCGGAAGCCCACTGGCCGCCCAGGCTGCCCTTGCTCCGTGAGATGGTGGCCTCCTAACTTGGTGATTCCACGTGTCCATCTGTGGGTTACTGTCACCCCTGCCACCCTGGGCTTCCGTTCCCGCCTCCCTTGGAGCGCGGCTGTGCCCAGTGTGGCACTTGCTCCCACGGAGTTCCCCTGGGCGCTTGCAGGCTTTGACACTTGGGAGTAGCCTTGCTGCCCGGGCTAAAGCGAGGAACCATCCAGTTATAGGCTCGGTTTGTGGCTTGTTCTCCTGATCCTCATGCTGCTATTGCCACGTGAGAAGAGGGCATCAAGGTGACAGCCCAGTTAGTGGACATACCAGAGAGGAACACAGCCAATTCCTGTGCACCTGTGAGAAGCGTGCACACGCACACACAGACACACGTGCACAGGCACACACACAGGTGTACCAAGGCACACAGGCACAGCTACATACACGGAGGCACACAGAGGTGCACACTGGCACACAGGCACATACACATGGGCATGCACAGTGGCACAGAGAGGTGCACACAGGTGCGCACATATGCATGCCCTCCTGTGCACGTGCTTTGTACAGGCTCCACGCAGGTTGTGAAGGCACGCATGTGCTTGTTGAATTAAGGCCAACCGAGCAGCAGGGCTGGTGGAGCCAGAGCTCGACGGCCACCGTGTCCTGGAGAACCCCGCACCTCCCAGCTGCGAAGGCGGCGAGGTTGGAGTTTGTAGGGTGGTGGGCGTCATCAGGAGAGACCGGAAGCCTACGTAGGCGAAGGCTCATACTGCAAACATGCCCTGCACTGCCAGGCATGCGGGGAGTGTGATGAGCTAGAAAGAGCCCAGCAGGTGTGTGCGTGCTTCTCGTTCCAAAACGGGGCAAAAAGGTGAATGGAGCTTGTCCACCTGGACTGCCACCCGGCCCTGCCGCCCGGCCCTGGTCAGGGAGCTTGCTTTGCTCCTTGGGCTCCTGAAAGCAGATTCGGCCTTTAACGTTCTGTGTCCGTCTCACCAGGGAGCGGTGCGCGTGGAGAAGGCAGTTAAACAAACACATCTGTGCTCTTTTTTAGGCAAAAGTAAAGAAGCAGAAATAAAGAGAATAAACAAGGAGCTGGCAAACATTCGGTCAAAATTTAAAGGTGAGTGTGTGGGAGCCCTTCTGTGAAATGCTCTGTTGTACGTGTATGTGGGAGGATTCAGTCTTTTTATATTGTCTCTCCCCCCCCCCCCCCCCCCCCACTTTAAACCAAAGCTAAGGTTTTAGTACTGTCACTCTTATTCTGTTCGGAGTTAAGCATGCTCGAAGCCAGGCCACTGGGGGAGAACTGTTGCCGGGTGATGGGAAAGCTAGTGGGGCGCCCGCTGACCCCAGGGCAGTACCGTGCTGTGATACTTCCAGCTGGGCCCAAGGCTGCTCTGGGTCCATGGAGCCCCTGAGATCGTATGTGAAATGGTTTGCTTATGTGTGTATTTATGAGGGAGATGTCTGTAACCTTCACTGCTTAAACATTTTAGATTCATCTTTTTTTTGTTAAGACTTCATTTTTTTCCAAAGCAATTTATGCTCCCAGAAAAATTAAGAGGATGCTACAGAGATTTCCTAGGTACGCCTGCCCCTTCCCCCCAATAGCGTCCCCCCATGGACGTCCCCCCCAGACGGTGACTGCCTTTCAGTCATGAGCCTGCACGGCCCGTCACCAGCCCCCGGAGCCCGAGGAGCAGCAGGCTCATCGTGCTGCTGGACAGTCTGTGGGTTTGGACAGAGTGTCCACCTTGTGGCGCTGCTGCCTGACAGCCCTGTGTCCCCCTGCAGCGCTGAGCTGCTCCGCCCCGCGGCTCTGCCGTAACAGGGTGTCATAGTCGGAGTCGCAGTCGCAGAGGCTTCTTTCTCGGCCTCTGCTGCTCAGTCACATGCATCTGTTTCCTCCGGGTCTTTTCCTGACCTGATAGCTCCTTTCTTGTTAGTGCTGAATGCCGTCCCCCTGGACGGGCTCCCACTCACTCACCCCCGCCTCCGGAATACCATCCCCCTGAATGGGCTCCCACTCACTCACCCCCGCCTCCGGAATACTGTCCCCCTGGACGGGCTCCCACTCACTCACCCCCGCCTCCGGAATACCGTCCCCCTGAATGGGCTCCCACTCATTCACCCCGCCTCCAGAAGGCCATCTCATCTCGGTGCTCCCAGGTCTCGGCAGTGAAGAGGAAGCTGCTGTAAGCAGCCATGAGCAGGTTGGTGCTGGGCAGGAATGTCAGCTCCTTTGGGTAAATACCAAGGAGCATAATTGCTGGATCTGACGGCGAAAGCATGTTTGGTTTTGTAAGAAACTACCACCTGCCTGGCCAGGCGTCTCACCATCTGCGTCCCCAGCACGGAGCAATCCCGCTGCCCCGCGCCCGCCCAGCTTTGGGGGTGTCAGTGCTGGATTCTGGCCGACAGGGGGTGTGCAGAGGCGTCCCGTCGTTTTAGTTTGCATTTCCCATGTGACAGATGCTGAGGAGCAGCTGTGCTCCCGGCCTCCTGTGCATCTCTGGTGTGGCACTGATGGCTTTCGCTGTTCCTGAAGGGAGGGACTGTCAGGGGTGGCAAGGTCTCTGCTCTGAGGCCTAGGAGCTGTGCCACCTTGTCAAGTCCCTTATCCCTTGGTGCTTCTTTCCTGAGCTGTAAAATGGGGCACTGGTGCTCTCCGGTGGGTTGTCCGTGAGGCAGACCATTGATGGGATCGCAGGACTAGTGAAAGCGCAGGGGGAGGCCGGGTGGGTGGGGCGGGGAGGCAGCAGGTGGAGATGTGGGTGCGCCAGTGTCCGTCTGCGCCTTGGAGTCGGGCGTTGGGTAGCAGCGTGGGAACAGCAAGTCCAGTGGCCACACCATCACTTAGTCGTGGCTGGAAAGCCCTGGAAGGCAGACCGCCAGCGGGCCCGTCAGCTCACCACGGAAAGAGGGCCATGCCTGCTGCCTGGATGGTCTGCGTGTGGACGCACAGGGACGCCTGTTTAGGACGGAGTCCTGATACCTGTTAGCCATGTTGTTATGGGAAGTTCCTGGCTCTTCAGATGGTGAACCTCCCGGCCGTCCATACGATTGTGTTGTCTCCTCTGCCTTCATCCTCTCAGCCCAGCCGGCCTGCATAGGGAGGAGGCTGCCCTGTCTGTTAGCCAGTTGGCGTTAACTGAGCGCGCCTGCACCCTGACTAGCAGCAAGCACGACAACACCAGCCCTGTCTGCAGCGTGTGCTCTGGGGACTGCACCCCTTACGGCCGATCAGATGGTCTAGATCTGTGCTGTCCCTAGAAATACTGTGCAGGTCACACGCAGACACACGCAGTTCCAAATGTCCTAGGACGCTGGTAAGAAGAAGGGGAGGCAGTGAGCTTTCATGCATTGGACCCGGCAGCACGCCTGAGCCCACCGCAGCGTGAACCGGTGGCCAGGAGAACCTGGCGTGTTCCAGGCCCCCCCGAGGCTCCGGCACCGGGTGTGTGCCTCGGAGCCCTCCCTCTGCAGCCGCGGCCCGTGCTCGGGAGCCACTGCGGCCCAGACAACCCTGGGCTGAAAACAGCCTAAGAAGAGACACACAGAAACAGTGTGGAGGGCCTCCTGGAGAAAGGGCAGCGACGCTGGGCCGCTCTAAGAGGAGGGGCCCGCAGGCTCTGACCCACCGGAGACAGCAGGAAGCACCTCTCCTCGGTACTTACCAACCAGGTGACTGCCCCCGGGCGCTTGGCAAAGTCTGGAGACAGTTTTGGCCATCACATCTCGGGGTGGGAGGGTGCTGCTGCCATCTAGTGGGGGGAGGCCAGGGAGACTGCTGAGCACCTTCGGGGCACAGGACGGCCCCCAACGTGAGCAACCCTGGCTAGAGGGGGAACAGCCAGAGCCACCCAAAATGGAGACCCCAAGGCAGTGCCTCAGACAGCAGTGACTGGACATGAGCCATCTGTCACCATCAGCCGGGCTGCACACACTGGGACGCCGCAGAACCTGAGGCCTGCACTGGTGAGGGAGAGAAACGGCCTGTCTGGGGAGGTGCTGTTACAGCGCTGCCTGGGCTGCCTGCGGTGCGCTCTGCGGGGCGAGGGCGAAGCCAGCGTGGAGTGCAGAGGGGGCAGGAGTCCTGAAGGTGTGGCCGGAGCAGCAGCCGCAGCGGGAGCAGTCACAGGAGAACAGGCTCACTGCTCAAAAGAAGTCCTCAACAAGCCTGAGAATCTCAGAGGGGACTCGGAAAGTGTGAAAGGTGACAGCAGATTTTGAAATCAGACCAAATGGAAATCCTAGAACAGACTGCAATACCCTGGGAGAACTCTGTGGATGGTGTAACGGCAGGCCTCGCTGGAGAGAGACTCGGGGTCCTGAGAGGCAGGAAAGGAAACCCCTGTCCTGAGCCCGCTCTGCTTCCCTTCCTCGTCCCGTGAGCCTGTGCTGTCCGCTCCCTCCCGGCGCTGCCCCGCCGTGCAGTGTCCCGCTTCTGCAAGGGCTGCCGGGGCCCGGGCCTCAGACAGGCGGACAGGCCGTGGGGTACAGACAGGATGCCTCCGGTTTGTGGCCACCCACATCCTGCTCGTGGCTTCGATCTCGTGGTAAGCCAGGGGCATGGCTGTCACTATTATCGTCCCCATTTACAGCTCAGAAAGCCTCGATTTGACAGTTTGGGATTGCTGGAATTAAAGATCAAAACTGGAACTAACATTCTGAGGCCTGTCTTAGACTGGGCAGTCAGGAGAGAAGCCTCACTGAGGGCCACGGGGTGCTGTAAAGAACACGTAAAGAACACGGATGCTACTAAGGTGACGCTGAGACACAGGAGGCCGTGGCCTCCGGGGCTGCAGAAGTCCTCAGCTATCTCTCCAGCGCCACCTAGCCTGGCGTTGAGGGAGGCGCAGGGGATCTGCCCTGGGCCCGAGCACCCAGGGGGCCTGTGGAGCTGGCCAGTGGCACTGATGACAAGTTCTGCCTTTGGGAGTGGGCTTGGGCTCCTGCGGAATGAGGAGCAGGCCCAGCGGTGTCCTGGAGCGGTTGCCCAGATGCTGGGCACACTGCGGCCTGGCCCTTGCTCCTGGGGGGCGGGGAGCTGGTGCTGGAGTATTTGGGGAGATGCTGGGGGAGCCAGCCCATTCACTCTCTCTCTCTTTTTTTTAAATATATATTTATTGAACTCAGAGAGGAAGGGAGAGGGACAGAGAAATAGAAACATCAGTGATGAGAATCATTGATTGGCTGCCTCCTGCACACCCCACACTGGGGATCGAGCCTGCAATCCCAGCATGTGCCCTGGACTGGAATTGAACCCAGGACCCTTCAGTCCGCAGGCCGATGCTCTACCCACTGAGCCAAACCAGCTAGGGCCGCATACACTTTCTTTTTTTTTTTTTATTTTTTAATATATTTTTATTGTTTTTTTACAGAGAGGAAGAGAGAGGGATAGAGAGTTAGAAACATCGATTAGAGAGAAACATCGATCAGCTGCCTTTTGCACACCCCCTACTGGGGATGTGCCTGCAACCAAGGTACATGCCCTTGACCGGAATCGAACCAGGGACCTACCTTTCTTTTTCTTTCTTTCTTTCTTTCTCTTTTTTTTTTTTAAAAAAAAAATATATTTTATTGATTTTTTATAGAGAGGAAGGGAGAGGGAGAGAGTTAGAAACATCGATGAGAGAGAGTCATCGATCAGCTGCTCTTGCACACCCCCTACTGGGGATATGCCTGCAACCAAGGTACATGCCCTTGACCGGAATCGAACCAGGGACCCTTGAGTCCGCAGGCCAACGCTCTATCCACTGAGCCAAACCGGTTTCGGCCGCATACACTTTCTTGATGGAGATGGACATGTGGGCTGTGTGGCGTGAGCAGGGCTTTTGTTCCCAGGCCTGTCGCTGCGAGCAGCTGGCAGAGCCCCTGGTGGTGCCGAGGCAGAAAGTGTTAGCGTTGCTCTCGAGTTTGGAGGGAAACCTGCATAGTGCCAGGTGCATCTGCACCCACTGCCGAGGGCTGGTGTGCATCTGATGGAGCCACTGCCTGTGCCACAGGCCACTCCTCGCTGCCTGCCTTGTTCCTCTTAAGCTCTCAGCTTCCTTCCTAGGTGACAAGGCTCTTGATGGCTACAGTAAAAAGAAGTACGTCTGCAAGTTGCTCTTCATCTTCCTCCTGGGCCATGACATTGACTTTGGGCACATGGAGGCCGTGAACCTGCTGAGCTCCAACAGATACACGGAGAAGCAGATTGTGAGTGCCGCTCCGGGGGCTGGAGGGCGCAGGGCTCATGGGTCTCCTCTCGAGACCAGACGAGTGTGGAGGAATCACGTGCCTGCTGCGGGGGGGCGGTGGACTTGGGGTGACACGGGCTGGAGCTTGGCCTGGGTGGAGAGGCGGACCTGGGGCACAGAGACAGATTCAAGGGGGACCGCTCTCAGCAGGCTCTGGAGGTCACCAGTGGCTTTAGTTACAGCTACAGGCAAGCCCCTTCCCTCTCAGGACAGCAGTGGGTCCGGGGACTCACCCATCACAGTGCAGAGGAGTGGGACTGGGGAGCCAGGCCAACGTGTCTGATTCCGGGGGGGACGTCTGCCTGCCTCTCAGGTTCCTCCTGCAGGACTCCCCCTGCAGATCGGAAGCAGAGGCTTAGCCTTCGTAACAGAAGTGGCCCCCACCTCCCGGCCGCGTGCCCACAGGTCCTGCAGAGCATGTCTTAGCGCAGCCCACGCTGGGCCCTTGTGATGGTGCCAGGGCTGGTTACGGCTGAGGGATCTGCCGGTGCTCCGGGCCACGGGGACCTAGTGGTCAGGAGCTTTCTGCCCTCTTGTCTTTCGGACGCAGGGGTACCTTTTCATCTCGGTGCTGGTGAACTCCAACAGCGAACTGATCCGCCTGATCAACAACGCCATCAAGAACGACCTGGCCAGCCGGAACCCCACCTTCATGGGCTTGGCCCTGCACTGCATCGCCAACGTGGGCAGCCGGGAGATGGCCGAGGCCTTTGCTGGGGAGATTCCCAAGATCCTCGTGGCGGGGTATGTGTCCCGCCGCTTGTTGAAAGATGCCTCTCCGTAAATCAACTACGCAGCTTCCTAGAGAATTTACAGGGCGAGTTAGTCCCTGCAGTTTACGTAGTGGAGACGAGGTGCTGGTTAGCTGTCAGGAGGAGTCCAGTCCAGCTCCCCTCCCCTCCAGGCCCTCCCTCAGTCAGGGATAAAAAGCCGAAAGGGCGGTGAATGGTAAAGACAGCCCTCCACCCTCTTTCCTCCCTCACCAGCTGGCGGGGTTCGCAGCCTGCCGTGGAGCACTCCCTGAAGGCCTGGAGCAGCCTGGGCTGCGGTGGGGGAAGGGCATTGACAGCACTGGGAACGAACATTCTGTGCCTTCAGCAAACACTCCTGCCAGGACAGACCCCCCTCCCCCCAAGGTGTCTGCAGGGGTCCCCACCTACCTCCCGGTGCTCCCCCCCGGTGCTCCCCCCCAAAGCCAGGTTTTCACCGCGGCCACCCGAGAGGCGCAGGCATTGGAGCCACTGGCCCTGCTTTCTCGGTGCTTGGCAGGCGGGCGGGCTGGTGACAACCTGGGAGGCGCCTGGCGGTGGTTTTGGAGATGGAAATTCCAGGCTGACCAAAAAAACGTTCTTCAAACAGTGAGAGAGATGGCTTCCTGGCCTTCTGGCTAAGGCCAAGTGCATCACCTGACACCGCACAGCCAGGCCACTGCAGCAGTGGGGCGCTCGGGCCGCCGGGGAGAGGCTTTCCCGGTGCGGATGAGCGAAGGCCCCGGGCAGCGCTTTGGAGCAGGCCTCTCCCTGAGGTGGAAGCGCGCTCTCTCCTCTGCGTGTCCTTCCAGCCGCCCCGGTGGCTCCGCTCCGTTCGCTGGGGCGGGTGTTCTCGCAGCTCCAGGCCGTGCGGGCTGTGTTGTCCGTGACCGCTGGGTCTGTCTTTCAGAGACACCATGGACAGCGCGAAGCAGAGCGCCGCCCTGTGCCTGCTGCGTCTGTACCGGACGTCTCCCCACCTGGTCCCCACGGGCGACTGGGCGTCCCGAGTGGTGCACCTCCTCAACGATCAGCACTTGGTAAGCGCCCCTGGACGAGCCCTCCCCCAGAAACCTGTGCAGGAATAGCCACTGTGGTGCGGTCTGGGTGGCTACTCTGTCAGGGCGCACACACAGCGCTCCTGTCCGGCCCCTGCCTGGGGGATGAGTCGGATGTGGTCTCTGGCTCACCTGGAACTCGGCGTTAGGGGCCCACCACAGGCTGGGTGCAGACAGCAAGCAGAGTCCGCTGTTCAGCGAGGGCTTGCCCGTGTGCGGAAGGACCAGGAGCGGGAGCGCGATCCAGGGCCTGTGGTCAGACCTCCACCCCGGAGGGTGTGGGGACAGCACGTGGGAGGCAGTCAGGGAGAATTCTCTGGCATACAGGAGAGCATTAAACTTCAAGGGAAACGGAAGATTTTCCCGCTGAGCAGGGGGTGTGAGTCTGCTGGCTAGTTACTACAATTTTTCCAGAGGAGAAATCGACCTTAAAAGTCAAATTAGAAGCAGTTACTGCATGGAGATTCCGAGGTGAGAGCTTGCTGTGGTGTGGCCGCCCGTGAGCTGTCCTACGTGGTCTTGTTCCCACGCCCCACGCTCCCCGGGAAGGTTTGTGTCTGGACAGAGGATGGAGCTGGGCATCTGCCAGCAGACTTGGGGGAGGGGGCTTGCTGTGCCAGCCATGTACCCGCTCCCATCGCTCCCTCAGGGTCAGACTCTGCCCAGGGACATGGGAAGAGGTGCTGGAGGCTGGGCTGGGGGCTTCAGGTCACAGGTCGCCCGTCAGGGGGCCCCAGGAGGCAGTGGGGCTTTCCCAGCTTTGCGGATGAGGAAACCGAGGCTCAGAGGTTTAGCAGCTTCACACAGACCCAGGCTTGAACCAGGGTGACGAAGGCTTAGAGGGGGGCCTGGGGCCTCTTCCATGCCAAGGCCAAGTGGTTCAGGAGGAGGCAGAGGACAGGAGGGGTGGGACTCGCAGCACGGCTTCGGGGGCACGGTACCCTGTCGATGCTGTTCAGGTTCCTAGCTTCCTGGCAATTGCCACTGCCCCCTCCTCAGGGGACTCCTGCAGCCCCAGGGGCCGGAGCGAGCAGCAGGGCACCTCCGACTCCTGTGTCCATCCCATAGGCTGCCGGGCAGCAGGGGCTGGCCTGCAGCACCCTGTCTCCAGAGACTGGACGGTCAGGAGCCCAGCCAGCTCTGGTTGGTGGGCGGTCCATCTGACCCTGTAGCACTGGCGGGGAGCCAGGCCCAGACTGCCGCTGCCCGGCGTTGGGAAAGCTCTGTCTGGCCTGGGTCTCCGGCACTCGCCTTGCCCAGCACGGGCGGATAGGCAGTTAGCGCGTCTCTTCTGTGCAGCTCGCTCTCCCCGAAAGCCGGCCCCGCACAGCCAGGCCCGATGAGGCGCAGGGCGCTGACTCCTGCTCTGTCCCAGAGCCTGGATGGGGGTGCGGGTGGTGGCAGGGGCGCACCTGATCCCAGAGGAGTTTCCTGAGCTGATTTGTTCATTCTGTCTTGATTTCTTTATATTTGTGAGAAAACTTCTTTACTGAATCAGCATCTTCCTGCGGGAACCAAGACCACGAGTTGAGCTGGGAGGGTGCACAGACTCCTGAGCTGCTGGGCGGTCCCGCAGGGGGTGGGGCATTGGGTCTGGTGGTCCGTTAGGGGCCACCCAGTGGTGGCAGAGAAGCAGCCGGGGCCACTTTCAAACGGGCGGAATGGGCTTTTCAGTTCCTTTTCCGCACCTCACTTTTGGTCATGAAGGTCAAGTGAGGCTGCAGGGAATGCCTTGTGGCACTGTCCACATCCAGGCAGGTGGCCGGGCGCTCAAGGATGGGGGCTGCCCCCTGCTGCCCCGCCCTGGCGGGTGGGCTGGAGTGTGGGGGCTGCGTGGTTTGCAAGAGAGACTGCATAAAGACCACCACCTGTGTGTGCCATCTCCACCTTCAGAAATAGCGTGGGCCGAGCCAGTCGGCCGGAGGTGGCCTGTGGGCTGCCAGCTTGCTGCTCTTAGTTTATTTAAAGGTGAATCTGAAGGATGGGTTAAACACGAGAGTTAACAGCTTCCGGTATTTTGAATGGAATTGGAATGCATAGCGTGCGTTTTTCTTTCAGGGCGTGGTCACTGCTGCCACTAGTCTCATCACCACCTTAGCCCAGAAGAACCCAGAAGAGTTTAAGACCTCCGTCTCCCTGGCTGTCTCCAGACTAAGCAGAGTAAGTCTGTGGACAGGGACAGAACTCGGGGCGGGTTTTGGTCTCAGTTATTTTATGCGATTAATATATTGGTTTAGTTTTTAGAATGCAGGATATGTGGTACGGTTTGTAAATTCAAGAGTGAAAAGCTGGTAATTGGTTAGCTTCCTTTCAACCTTGAGGCTGTGGAGAACTGAACTGTCCGTGTGGGAAGGTGCCGGAGCAGAGCCTGCCAGCCCCGGCTCACACCCGGCGGCCCCAGCCTGTCCTCACGGCCGTGCGCGCTTTGGTTTATGTAAATGTCGAGCAGCGTATGCTCTCACGTGTTTGACTTGTCCTGGCCGGCCTTGTGGGATTGCGTTGCTTTGTGTGCTTTCCATTCACTTGAGCCAGGTAGGGTTTGCGTGAACGCACCACGGCCGCCTCGTGATGACTCAGTGTCACACCTGGGAGCTCGGGGGGAGCTCCCTGACCTCCCAGCGCTGGGCTGTGCGAGGGGGACGGTGTCTTGGGGACAGTGTATTCGGAGGTGGGTGAGTGTCTGCCCTGCCAGGGCCCTGCTGGACTGCGAGTAAAGGAGGCAGGTCCTTGCCCTTGACGGGCTCATGGCAGGGGGCACGCTTGGGGGACTGAGGGTGTGGAGCTGGGGTCAGGATACCAGCTGCTCCCTTCTGAGCGACCAGGGCCTCCTGTGTGCCTCTCACCTTCACAAAGGAAAGGCTGTTCTGCGGGCGCGTGCGGTTCTGTGCCGAGGCGGCGGCAGCAGCGTAGGTGTGTCCCCGGCGGGATCGCCGTCACACAGCAGCGCTGCCCCAGCGAGGCGGCCACTGCAGGGTGACCCTGGGACAGCCGGGCCCCTCACCCCAAGTACAGAGGAGCGTCTTACATACTTTAGCACATTGAATGAGACCAGGTGTTCGGTCAGTGTGTGACCTGTGGAACCAGGACCAGTGTGGCTGTGTGTGGGTCCCCGCAGTGGGCTCCTCCTGTGCTGTTTACAGATTGTGACCTCCGCGTCAACAGACCTGCAGGATTACACCTACTATTTTGTCCCGGCTCCCTGGCTGTCAGTCAAACTTCTGAGGCTGCTGCAGTGCTACCCACCCCCAGGTATGGCCTCACACGGACAGGGTCAGCTCAGCCCCTGAGGGTTAGATCTTTTGTTTGTTCTCTTTAAAGTCCTTTCCTGCCTGGCTGGTGTGGCTCAGTGGTTGAACATTGACCCATGAACCAGTTGGATTCCTGGTCAGGGCACAGGCCCAGATTGCAGGCTCGGTCCCCAGTAGGGCGTGTGCAGGAGGCAACTGGTCGATGTTCCTCTCTCATTGATGTTTCTATCTCTCTTTCCTGCTCCCTTCCCCTCTCTCTAAAATAATCAATAAAAAAAAAAAAAAAAAAAAAAGTCCTTTCCTGCCCCTGGTTTTTGTCCTGTGGATCCCTGTGTGAGGTGCCACACCTCCTGGGTTCCCAGAGAGAGCTAGTGGAGAGCTGGCAACATTGTTACGACCTGGGATTTCCGCTGCTTCTATACACTATCAGATCAGTGCAGGGTTTGAAGCAATCTTTTAAAATAAAACTTGGCACCATAAGAAACTTTGTATCCTAAGTCGTCAGTAAGCTGTGTAACCTTAACATACGCATGGAGGAGGGGGAGGAGGAGATTTTTGTTTGTTTCATTGGAAAAGGGGGTTGATTTGAACAGTACTGTAGGTCTTAGAGACAGAAATCTTAGTTGAAGAACAAACATGAAAACTCCCAATCCCTTCTTTAAATATGCTTTGTGGTGGCAGCCTTTGCGTTGGAATCGCACTTGTTTTTATGCAGGGTTTGCTCATGTCGAGTACAGCTGTACTGAGTGTCTTTTATACCAATTACATCCACACAGCCTCCCTGGGTGGGTGCCCCGAGGACCTTTCCTTGGAACTGGCTGCTGCCGCCTCCCCCCCCCCCCCCCCCCGAGATCTGGGGACACAGACTCAGACCCACCTTCCCAGAGGTGTGATGGCCTCGTCCTCCTTTCCATCCCGAGGTCCCGTCCTCTCTCGCTGGTCCTGATGCGCTGTAGTTTGGGAACCTCCATCCACACCCCCTCCGCGTGCCTCTGAGTCCGGGTCTCTCGGCTCCTCGGGCCCTGCTGTGTGTCTGAGGCCCGCTGCGGCCTCGGCCCCTTGGGCACGGCCAGTTTCCAGCCGCGGAGGTGGTGTCTCTGTAGACATGTTCCCGTGTGCTTCTGGTTGTTTCCCATGTTCCCATGTGTTTGTTGCTTTCTTATTCTTTTTGAACCATTGTTTCTTCTGGTTTGAGTAGAAACCTAAACGTTTTCTTCTCTTTGTAGTGTTTTTTTAACTTTTTTTTTTTTTTTTTTTTTTTACTTCTGTTGGTAATAGCACAAGGAAAAAGTATTTTCCCCTTTTCCCTAAAGTTTTTTAAAAAATAATTGATTTTAGAGCAAGAGGAAAGGAGAAGGAAGGGAGGGAGGGAGAGAGTGAGCGAAATATGTTGTTCCTCGTATTTTATTTATGCCTTTACTGGTTGATTCTTGTATGTGCCCTGACTGGGGGTCAAACCTACAACCTTGGCGTATCAGGACGACACTCTAACCAACCTGGGCCCCTAAAACTTCTCTATATCACATATTACGTCCATGTACATGAGGTTTTCTCTTCACTTACTAACCTATATCTCAGGAAGTGTGTGATTCCATTAGAATGTAAGTGTAGTTACCCCAGCTACTAAGTAGTCCTATTTTAAAAGGATACAGTTTGAATGGCCATTGCTTCTCCAGTTTGAGGTGACTTGCTAGGGAGACCTCGGCGTGCAGAGGGGAGGGAGTGAGGGAGGGTGTGGGAGCTGCCCCATGGCTGTCTGTTCGCCCAGAAGACCCTGCCGTGCGAGGCCGCCTGACCGAGTGCCTGGAGACGATTCTGAATAAGGCCCAGGAGCCGCCCAAGTCCAAGAAGGTGCAGCACTCCAACGCCAAGAACGCCGTGCTCTTCGAGGCCATCAGCCTCATCATCCACCACGACAGGTGAGCCGGCGGCGCCGCCCCCGAGCAGGTTTGAGACGTGGCCTCCCAGATGCGCAGTGCGCTCTTCCTTGTTGACCTCAGGCCTGGCAGGGGGCCTGGCGTCCGGTCCCCTCCCAGTCCCCCTCCCTCCCACAGTCCCTGGCACCTGGCCTCGGCCTCTTCCCCAGCAGCGCCTGCTCCTGCGCAGCCCTCTTCTCTGCCCTTCGACCCTAAGCTCGGTCACACTGCCTCTGTGAGGCCTCTGCCGTCTCTCCTGGGCACCCCCTGCTGACGGGAAGGACAGAGCGCTCATCGGCGTGTCTTGTTAGCTTCCTGTGCACAGGTCACCGGGAAGCGAGGAGATGACGTGGTGTCAGCACAGATGGGCATAGGCAGCGGGCAGCGGGAGGGCTGCCTCGCCGTCTGTAGCTGCCAGGGCTGCCTGCACGCGGCCTCGCGCCTGCTGCTGGTTCTGGCGCGCTCCGAGAGCAGCAGCGGGACCGGACGCAATCTGCTAGCGCCTCATAAAACTGCCCGCGGGAGCACAAGCTTGTGTGTCTCCATCAACCGCACTTAAAGAGCAGCAGCAGCCTGCAGTCAGCCGGGAGCCCATCCCATTGCATGGCACTGTCCTTAAGGACCCGCAGCCTCCTCTCTGCCGTGTCTGCACACTCGCCCTACAGAGCCCCCACTGGCAGGGCACTTTTTCCAGGTTCCCTGGGCGGTGACCTCGGCCGAGGCCATACTCCTGGCTACAGCCTGCGGGAGCCCCGAGGTGGCTGCCGTGAGCTCGGGGTGGGGGCAGGGGTGGCCCTGCTGCCAGCAGCATGTGGAGTCGGTGGGATCTGTGCTTGGCAGAACTCCCGTCCTCTCCCTGTGGGCGCTGCAGAGGGGTGGACAGCTGACTTGGTTTACGGTTAAGGCCTTTGCGTCCAGGGGCCGTGGTGTCCCTCAGCAGTGGCGCCTTCAACCTGCCGTGCTGAAGTGCTTGCGGCCCCACTCACCACTGCCCGTCCCCGCAGCGAGCCGAACCTGCTGGTCCGCGCCTGCAACCAGCTGGGCCAGTTCCTGCAGCACCGCGAGACCAACCTGCGCTACCTGGCCCTGGAGAGCATGTGCACGCTGGCCAGCTCCGAGTTCTCCCACGAGGCCGTGAAGACCCACATCGAGACCGTCATCACCGCGCTGAAGGCAAGTGCTTGCGCCGGGCCTCATGCCCGCGTGCTGGGCCCCGGGCCTGCATCGTGCAGCTGCGCTGTGGCCCAGCCTCTGCCCTTGTCTGCGAGTGCCCGTTAGAATGTGCAGATCTAACATGTGCCATAGGCACAGGAAGTATTGGAACCAGGAGAAAACTGTTCTTGGTAGAAAGACGAAGTATTTTGTCTTGGTCTCCAAGAAAACTCACTCTTTGCAAAAGAACATTATCTTTTTTAAAGGAATTAAAATTCCAGTCTTGGCCGAAACCGGTTTGGCTCAGTGGTTGAGCGTCAATCTGCGGACTGAAAGGTCCTGGGTTCTATTCCGGTCAAGGGCATGTACCTTGGTTGCAGGCACATCCCCGGTAGGGGGTGTGCAGGAGGCAGCTGGTCGATGTTTCTCTCTCATCGACGTTTCTAGCTCTCTATCTCTCTCCCTTCCTCTCTGTAAAAAATCAATAAAATGTATTTAAAAAAAAAAAATTTCCAGACTTGGAAGAGCCACGTTGATGCTGTTTGTCCTATTGTCAGACACACAGTAGCCATAGTGTTCCCCGGTGTTAGCCAGCACCCTTGAGGGCTGGGAGCAGGTGGGGGCTGCTGGGCCCCAGTTCTGGCCCCGAGCTTAGGGTAAGAAAAGGCTCAACTCCATCGCTTGGTCTTTGCACGAATCTAACAGACATTGTTGGGCATGATTGGAACGGGAGGCCCACAGGGTTTGGCGCAAGCCTTGTGCTGCCCTGGTCGTCCAGGCTTGTGTCCTGTGCGCTCAGTCCCGCGAGGCGCCCGGGCTCCCCCTTGCTCTGCCCGTTGTCTGGCCAGTCCTTGCTCCTCTGCTGAGCCCATGTGCAGGTGGGGGTGGGGCAAGAGCAGCCCTGTGACAAGTTCCCAGGCGACCCGGAAGGGGCTGGTCTGTGACCACACAGTGGCCAGGCTCTGACGTCCCCTAGGAGACGAAGCTTGATTCCGGGCAGGGCAGGGCCGAGGGGGACAGTGAATTGGGGTGAGGGCTCTGCTCTTCATAGCCTGTTGGGGATCTCTGCATTCGGATGGTGAGTGAGGGGAGGCCAGAGTGAGGGCCAGGGTTTGTGGGAGGTGCCTCCCGGGCTCTTCACTCTGTGTCTGTTGTCCTCAGACGGAGCGGGACGTGAGCGTGCGGCAGCGGGCCGTGGACCTCCTCTACGCCATGTGCGACCGCAGCAACGCCCAGCAGATCGTGGCCGAGATGCTGAGCTACCTGGAGACGGCTGACTACTCCATTCGAGAAGAGATTGTGAGTTCTGACGTCACTGCCCCAGATGCTTGTGCATTTCAGCGAAAGGTTTCCGGAGAGGGTGGGTCCCCGTGGAGAGTGGAAGGAGCCTGGCTGGACAGGCGGCTGCTCCTCTGTGCGGGTGCCGGAGGCAGCCCTGCTGGCCTGGCTGTGGTCAGGCCCGTGCTCGTGTGCTCCTGCAGCTGCGCCGTGTCCTGCGTTCCCAGACGGGTCTTGTCGTGCCTGTCGCTGGAGGGCCCAGGCTTCCTCAGTGGCCCCGGAGCCTTCTGCTGCCTGCGCTCCTCTGAGACCTGGTGGGAGTGCCCGCACTGAGCATGGCTGCGGGGGTTCAGTCTGGAAGCCCCACGTGGATGCCTGCTGTTCAGGGCTGTGGGCACCTACCTGAGCGGCCGCCCCCTGCAGGTGCTGAAGGTCGCCATCTTGGCGGAGAAGTATGCCGTGGACTACACGTGGTACGTAGACACCATCCTGAACCTGATCCGGATTGCGGGTGACTACGTGAGCGAGGAGGTGTGGTACCGTGTCATCCAGATTGTCATCAACCGGGACGATGTGCAGGGCTACGCCGCCAAGACAGTGTTCGAGGTACCCCAGCTGGCCCGGGCGAGGCGGCCCTCATGTGCCGACTTCCTTCCACTTGCTACTGGCTGTCGGGGGTCCAGCTCCTGCTCTGTGACCTCTGCTGCGCTCAGTCCTCCTCCACGGAAGGGTGGAGATGCCACGGGGAGGGTTGTGTGTTTCCTTGCTGTCTGCTCTGGACTGGGGCTGGTGGAGAGCGGGCACACCACCCCTAACCTCCATGTCACTGACCACCTAAGCGCAGTGCCCAGGGCCGGTGCCTCGGCTTCCGCCCTGAGCCGGGGGCCTTGAACGTCAGCTTTGGGGAGCGCGGCTCTCATTACAGGTGGGATTGGCCACGCCACTGCCTTGGGCTGCTCTGCTGCTGCCCTGCTGTTGCGTGGCGGGAGGGCGGGCTCCTGCCAGGAGGGTCCTCCCCGCGCTGGCTTCTTCCCTGACTTCCTCCTCACTGCCTCGCAGTCGCTGCAGGCCCCGGCGTGCCATGAGAACCTGGTCAAAGTGGGCGGCTACATCCTGGGCGAGTTCGGGAACCTGATAGCTGGGGACCCGAGATCCAGGTAAGGCCCCAGGGGAGCCGGGGAGCGGTGCTGGGCTGTGCCTGCGGTTCCTCACGGTGGGCAAGCCGCCTGCACCTGGCTGAGGGCTCTGCCTGCGAGCTGCACACAGACAGGTCCTGTTGGATGTGGATGTGGGTCCCTGCCCCCGGAGGAAGCGCATGTGCTGGGCGGAGCGGCCTTGTCCCTCCGGGGACCCTCAGGCTCAGCTCCCACCGTCTCTCTCCTTCCCGCCAGCCCCCTGGTGCAGTTCAACCTGCTGCACTCCAAGTTCCACCTGTGCAGTGTCCCCACGCGGGCCTTGCTGCTGTCCACCTACATCAAGTTTGTGAACCTGTTCCCGGAGGTGAAGTCCACCATCCAGGACGTGCTGCGCAGCGACAGCCAGCTGAGGAATGCCGACGCGGAGCTGCAGCAGCGGGCCGTGGAGTACCTGCGGCTCAGCACTGTGGCCAGCACCGACATCCTGGTGGGTAGACCTCTGGGCGCTGGCCCACCCCGCCCAGCCGTGCCGCGGTGCTGACCTGGCTCCACCCCATAGGCCACGGTCCTGGAGGAGATGCCCCCGTTCCCGGAGCGCGAGTCATCCATCCTGGCCAAGCTCAAGAAGAAGAAGGGCCCGGGCACCGTGATGGGCCTGGAGGAGGGCAAGCGGGAGCGAGGCCCCGACGTCAACGGGGGCCCCGAGCCAGCCCCGGCCAGCGCCACGGTGGGTCCCTCCCTGATGCCAGCGCCTGCCCCAACTCCTGTGCTGCCTGGCCCTGGAATTCGGGCCAGCGTGGCATTTGTCTGCGGGAGAAGCTTTTGTTCAGCAGGAAGTGTGCGGAGGCCTGGAGGAGGCCCCGCACCTGAGGCCTCTGCTTAAACCTGCTGGTTGTGATGGCCCGGCCTGAGCTGTTGTTGGAGGGTTCCAGGTTGGACTGGACTAGAGCTGCGTAGGAGGTGCTGGAGCCTCGCACGTGCACAGGGGGTCCTTCCATGCTGGCCGGGTGGCGATGCCACGTGACGGTGGTGTCTCCTTGCTGTCTGCTCTGGACTGGGGCTCGCAGAGCGCGGGCACACCAGCCCGGCCCCACGGCGGTCTCCTTGGCGGTGACCGGCCCACAGGACCCAGTATCCGCCTGCCCGGGTGAAGGGAGCCTGGCGAGCTTGGCTTCCCCCCTCTGGAGGCGTCCAGAGATGGGAAGCGTGCAGCTGGCCAGTGCCAGGTGGCCTTGGAGAGGACGGCACTCGGTGCCCGTGCCGTGCTGTTCAGGAGTGGGCTTGTGTCCGAGCCCTGTTGGTGCTCCTGGGAAGGGCCCTCGTGTGACCCCCTCCCCTTGTGGGCCCCATGGCCCGGTCCTGCCCCTCAGGCCGAGGACGCTGGGAGTGAGGCCTTCAGACCGGTTGGGCCCCTCCCCCGGGCCTGCTGCCTTCTCTCCAGACGCGCCGCCTTCAGGCCGGCCCCGGCCTGCCCCCTGCCCGCTCTGGGGCAGGCAGTCTGAGTGTCGGGCGCTTTGGCTTTGGAGTGGGTGACGAGTGTGTGCTTTGTCTCCTGGTGCTCGTCCCCTCCATGGGGCTCTTTTCTACCCGCGCCTTTGACCTTGTCCTGGGCCCGGAGGGAAGCGAACCTGAGGGCAGCGGGAAGGGGATGGCGGAGAAAAGGCTGTGGTCCCTGCGTGCCCCGGGCCTCCCGCACGACAGCCTTGCTATGTGTGTTGTGAACTGTGTGGTGTGTGTTTGACTTCATTGGGCAGAAAGGGTTTCTGCTTTGAAATGCACCGGCCTGTTGTGGAGGAACCAGTGGTAAGACCCTACAGCATTGGCAGAGGGGCGAGGCCCGTTCTGTCTGCAGACGCGTGGTTCTCAGCCCAGTGCCAGGCTGCCTCCCTCCCCGCAAGGGTGAGTCTGTTACACCCGAGCAGAAGGACAGCGACAGCAGAGAGTGCCTCAGGATGTGGTCTCGGGTCTGACTAACGATTTGACAGCCGAGTGTCCATGGGACATTCCGCTCACACAAGACGAGTGGTCAGGACGCAGTGGTTCACATCCCTGGTTCTTGCCTGTGACGTGGACCATCGGAACCCCACATGTTTGCGGGCGGACACCCCAGAGGTGCAGACCCCAGGGCGAGCTCCCACTGTGGGAGACCCTCACCCAGGCCCGTGAATCTGAGAGAGCGCAGAGCGGCTTGGTCAGTCTCTGTCAGAGTTCAGAGCGTTTTATGCCGTGGGTGTTGCTTTGCCCTTCTCCCTGAGACAGCAGCCGTGATGGGGGCCTGGGCACGGGGCGGCCCCTCTCCAGCGACAGTGTGCAATATCTCCGAGCAGACACTGCACTGATCTCTGAGGACATTTTCCCAGTTGTTCTCACGCGGATGGTCTCGGACCCAAATCTGGGGCAGTTGCGTCCCAGAAGCAGCCACAGCCTGCACCTGCCTGCTGCACCCCACAGCCCAGAGGGCTCTGCGCTGACCCTCTCCTTCTGTTTTCCAGTCCACGCCTTCCCCGTCGGCAGACCTCCTGGGTCTGGGGGCCGTGCCCCCTGCACCCGCAGGCCCCCCTCCCTCCGGCGGGCTGCTCGTGGACGTGTTCTCTGACTCGCCCTCTGCGGTTGCGCCTCTCGCCCCTGGCTCCGAAGACAACTTTGCCAGGTAGTTGGTCTCCTGCTTCCCGAAGACAGACACCCTGTCTGCTGCTGACCCCTGACCCGGGCCTGGTCAGTGGGGCAGAGCGGGCAGAGGTCCTCCTGCCCGGGCCCTCACAGGGGGCGAGGGCCGGTGGAGCTGGGTGGGCTTGCTGTGACCGCCAGCTCCCGGCGTAATTGTGGTTTATGTTGGACGAGGCCAGAGCCCTTGAGCTCTGCTGGGATGAGCACAAGTAAATGAACACTCACGCTATTTCACCTCCCCCTAATTCTGTGCAGTGTAGATACCGTGCGGTGAGCAAACCCGCCCCCTGTGCAGTGCGAAGTCACCCTGCCTGAGGAGCGGGGAGGGGGAGGGGTGGCCATGTTGTGGAGGGGGCCGCCTGCGTGTTCCCGTTCCCATGGCCCAGGTGCTGAGAGTTGTCCCTGGATGGAGGCTGGTGCTGGCTGTGCGGCGGGGGAGCTGTGGGCCAGCCTCAGTGGGCCTGGGACCTGTGCGCAGTGGGAGGCAGAGGCCCCGCCCTGTGCTCACTCCCGCTTCGGCGTCCCTGCCATCTGCTCTCTTCCTTCTCACTGGGGGAAGGGGGCGCTCTGCACGTGTCCCCGGATTACTGCCTGCTTCCCTCCCTCTGTCCCTCGGTCTTCTGGCCTTGGTGCCCGCTGGACCCTCTGAGAGCACATCTTTGTGTTTTCGGTGAGGGTGCTCATGACTCCCACACTGTCCTCTTCCCCAGGTTTGTCTGTAAAAATAACGGGGTGCTGTTTGAAAACCAGCTGCTGCAAATTGGACTCAAATCTGAATTTCGGCAGAATTTAGGTATGCGTTTTGATTACTTAATGAAAGCTTCTCTTCGAGATTATGGGAGGAAATATTTCCAAGTCATATGTCTGGTTTAGGTTGAGAACACGTAGGTGCTTCAGCTCAACAGACAGGCAGGCAGCCTCGTTAAAGGTCGGGCAGGGACTAGACATGTGTCTAAGGGAGGTGTGGGGGTCGAAGGCACAGGGGAAGATGCTCCACATCCTGTGCTAGTCACCGGAGGAATGCAGTCTAAGCCGCTGGGAGCCCCCTGCTCCCGCCTGTCAGAGTGGCCCCGTCTCAGGCCCGGCTGGCCGTGCTGGCGTGGGCAGGGACCCAAAACTTAACAGAGTCGCCAGCCAGGTGCTCGGCTGTTGGAGCATCGTCCCGTACGACCACACACAGGCTGTGGTTTGAGTCCGGCCAGGACACATACCTTACCCAGGTTTCGGGTTGGATCTCCAGGTGGGTGTGCACAGGAGGCAGCCATCAATGTTTTTCTCTCTCTAACCCTCACTCTCTAAAATTCAGTAAACATATCTCTGAGGAGGATTAAAAAAGAGAAAACCAAATTAAACAAATACCACATAATCCAGCAATTCCACTTTTGGGTACACCCCCCAAAAATTTAAAAGCAGGGTCTCGGAAAGATGCTTGAAGCCCATGCTAACAGCAGCTTTAGTCATAGTAGCTAAAACGTGGAGGCAGCCCGAGTGTCCGCCGAAGGAGGATGGATACACAGCATGTGGTCCATCCGCACACGGAATGTCACTCTGCCTTAAAGGGGAGGGACACCTGCTATAGGGCCGGACCGTGAGGACGTGCTGAGTAATCCAGACCAGGGGTCAGACCCTGTGGGACCCACTCAGAGGGGTCAGGTCCGTAGAGACAGGCAGTAGATGGTGGGTGACGGGTCGGGGAGGGGCGGGAGTGAGTGTTTAACGGAGACAAAGTGTCCGTCTGGGAGGATGGCAAGTTCTGGAGGCGGTCACGGCTGCACCGCAGCGTGACTGTGCTCAGGCCTGAGCCGAGCCCTCAGATGTGAAGGTGCTAAGAACAGGTGAGAGTGGGAGGAAAAGGAAGGACCTGGGGGTGCGAGGGCTCACCCTGTCAACGCAGGGAGCACGGACTATGGCCCTTCATTCTGCTTTGACGTAGGTGGCCTCAGGGCTTCTCTGGGTTTGGGTTTTGATTTTCAAATATATGTATATTTTTATTGATTACAGGGAGGAAGGGAGACGGAGAGAAAGAGAAACATCAAGGATGAGGGAGAATCATGGATCAGTTGCCTCCTGCACTCCCCCCACTGGGGATGGGGCCTGAAACCCTGTGCATGTGCTCTGACCGGGAATTGAACCCTGCCCTCCTGGTTCAATTCTCAACCACTGAGAATTAGATCAATGCTCAACCACTGAGCCCCGCCGGCCGGGCTGTTGATTTTGAGGTTGTGGAGGAGCGCTGCTGAGCTGCTGGTCTTTTGGGGTTTGGAGCTCACTTTCTGTTCCGAACTCAGATGGTCTGAAATGTATACAGAGATTCGTGTAAGATCTCTGTCCTAAGGGCAGCGTCCTAAATGTCCGCCCCGTGAGTCTCGCGGTGAGGACACGTGCTGGGGTGGCACCTGGGTTCCTGCAGGGGCGGCAGCGCAGTTTGTCGGTGGGGGGGGGGGGGTGGGGTGGGGGGGGGTGGGGGGGCCCAGCACTTGGGGTGTGGGGCTCTTGGTCTTTCTGTTACTCCTCGGGGTTTGTGTGAAACGTGTTTGAGACAGACTTTCCTTCTAGGCCGCATGTTCATATTTTATGGGAATAAGACCTCCACGCAGTTCTTAAACTTCACTCCAACGCTGATCTGCTCAGACGACCTTCAGGCCAATATCCTTGGTTCTGCCTGCCCAGCCCTGCCCGCAGCCCAGTCGTGTGGAGGAGGGTGGCGAGCAAGGCTTTCAACAGCCGGAGGAGCCAGCCATTCCCAGGTGCTGCCCTCGTCTCAGGTGCTGCTCCCACCGCACAGGCAGCGTCTTCTGGCCTCTGGCTCCATGGAGCCCCTGTCCCACTTGTTTCTCTCTCCTGTGGCATGGGTAGTCCCCCTGAGCTCTGGTGTCCTTCTCGGCGGGTGTCCAGGGCTGCTGCCGCCGGACACAGCGGGCCCCACTCGCTGGGTGAGCTGGTGTCTGTTGAGACGGAGGCTTGTGCCCCCAGAAAAGCAGTGATGTGGGAGCTCTTCCGGCTAGTATGGCATCACCTTAGCGTCCACCGTTCTCCCTCCCAGGTGGGCTGGCCACATAGTGGTGGTGAGCAAGGCCCAACTTGGCCAGAGGGGAGCGCTACCTGCCCACTTTTATCTCGAGACCAGTGCATTTTAAATGTAGCCTGTTCGGGCTGAGTGTTTCCGCATAGGCATTAAAAGTACTCGCACGTAGGGCCCCCTCTACTGAAGGTTTCGTCTCAGGTCAGTGGTGTGAGCACCAGTCTTCTGAGCCCCTTTAGAAGGTCTCTTGCCGCTGGGCTACCTGGGCCCGGGGAGTGCAGGCTGGCTTGGCTCGGACCCACTTCCCTTGTTGAAATGGCCTTGACACGCACACACCTGAGCCTGCAGACCAAGCCCGTGGACCCGACAGTGGATGGGGGTGCGCAGGTGCAGCAGGTTGTCAACATCGAGTGTGTGTCGGACTTCACCGAGGCGCCAGTCCTCAACATCCAGTTCAGGTGAGAGCCCAGGTCGGGGACGGGCTGGCCTGCATGCAGCCATTCGTCCTTGCTCAGCTGCAACACCAGCTACCGAGGGTGGAGGTGGGGGAGAGCGAGTCCAGACCCGCGGTGCCTGCTGGCGTGTCACCTGGGGCGGGCCCGCAGGTCATTTGCCCTCAACAGGAATTGAACCAGTGACCTCTTGGTTCCTGGGTCGACACTTAACCGCTGAGTTACACCCGTGGGCATGGAAAAGCATATTTCCAAACATCAAATACACAGAGAACTGAAGATCATATGCTTTGTAGAATGAGGGAAATGGGCACGTTTTCATGAAAAGAGGACAAACCCGAAACAATTCCAGCTGACTTGGAGGGTGGGCATGGCCTGTTGGGGAAGTGAGGGGTGGACGTCCTTGGGGTGTCACCCGCAACGCTCGGCCAGGGCAGTGTGTCCACTGAAGGACAGGTGCCCAGGAGCGGGCGTGAGCGGCGCGCGGTCCTCTCGGTGACAGTGCACGGCCAGACCGGCCACCCTCCCGTCACGCTGCCCCTGGGGACAGGACAGCCTCTCTAGCGGGGTGGACCGATGAGGCGCTGAGGTGGGAGTCCCCCCCTTGGACCGCAGCCCTCTGAGCCTGGAGATGGGCAGGCAGGGCGTGGCCGCCGCTGAGTGGCAGCCCTGCCGCCCGGGGCTCTCCTCAGCACTCTCCTGCTCACAGGTACGGCGGAACCTTTCAGAATGTGTCCGTCAAGCTGCCCATCACACTCAACAAGTTTTTCCAGCCCACAGAAATGGCCTCCCAGGATTTCTTTCAGCGCTGGAAGCAGCTGAGCAGGTGAGCCGGCCCCCGTGCGGGGAGGGCGGGGTGGCTGGGCCTGTGGCCTCAGTGGAGAGTCTGACGCTGGTTTGTGTCTCAGTCCCCAGCAGGAGGTGCAGAACATTTTCAAGGCAAAGCACCCGATGGACACAGAAATCACCAAAGCCAAGGTGACGGCCTTGTTCGCGGCGCTCCCGGGGCGGCCCTGTGTTTGACCGCAGCCGCAGTGTCCCAGCGCTCCCGTTTCCTTTGCACAGATTATCGGGTTTGGTTCCGCACTCCTGGAAGAGGTCGACCCGAACCCTGCCAATTTTGTGGGAGCCGGGATCATCCACACCAGAACCACCCAGATCGGGTGCTTGCTGCGCTTGGAGCCCAACCTCCAGGCCCAGGTGAGGCCTCCTGAGGACACAGCTGCCTACACTGCGTTGCTTCATTGTGTGGTGGCCACAGGGAGATCTGGGTGCCCAGGGGAACCCCTATTCTGCACACGCCATTCCCATCCCCCGGAAGCTCCACGTGCCCAGGCCGCCAGCTCCGCCTCCCCTCGCGGCAGCGCGGCAGTCCTTCCTGCTGGGAGCCCTGGCTGTGGGGCAGAGCTGCTGTGGGTGCCCTGCGCAGGCCTGTGTGCAGCCGGCGGGCGGGACGCAGTGAGGAGTGCGCTCACAGGCCCAGTGGGGCTAGGTGATGAGCAGCTGCCCCTGCTCCGGGGGCTGAGATTGCCCCCAGCAGCGGCTCCTGGGCACCCGGGCACCTGCCACCTCAGGCTTCCATTTGGCTGCGGCCCGGGGTGATATGCCCGAGGCTCTAGAGCTCTGGGCGCCTTGGGAGGGCCAGGGCTGAGCGGGGAGTGCGAGGCGGCTGCCCAGGCTGTGCGTGGGCCGTGACCCTGGCGGCCCTGACCTCCTCTCTGTTGCAGATGTACCGGCTCACGCTGCGGACGAGCAAGGAGACCGTCTCCCAGAGACTGTGCGCGCTGCTGTCGGAGCAGTTCTAGCCCCGCGTCTCCTCGCCTCGGCCACTGTCTGCTCAGCCAGCAGGCCCGCCCGGCCTGCCTCGTCCCTCAGGGTGGACGGGACATGCGCAGTGTGAGGAGAGAGGCTGGGCCTGCACCGCAGGCGGCCTGCCAGGTCAGGAGGGCGGCCCTGGGATCCGTTTTTATAGAAATCAGGACAGTTCTGTGGTTAAACCGACAAATTAAAGGGAAACTAGAAGTTTGAATGAAAATGGATAGTTTCTGAAACTTGATCAAAACACACTGCTGTGCTGCCCGCTCTGCTTCTCCCAGGCAGGCGGCAGTGTTCGTCGTGGGGCTCAGCCTTAAGCAGGCGCGCGCCTGCGGGGGGCCGCCAGGGCAGGAGGGGCGTGACGAGGTCCCCGCGTGGCTTGGCCCTGTGCGTGGGCCTTGGGGCCGGAGCCCAGAGCACGCCGGCTGCCACGCTGAGCGTGGCTCTCCCCGGGCAGGGTTCGCGGTCTAGACGAGGGGACCTGTTCTGCCTCCCACGTGTATCCTGCTGGGCTCGGCTTCCTTCCAGCACGGCCTCCCAACGGGGTCTGCAGCACCCACTGGCTGCGCGGGGGCAGGCATGAGGGGGCTCTAGAGGTGACCTCACTCATCTGTGATTGGAGGGTTAAATGTGACCAGCCGAGAACATTCTAGAAGGCAAGCCGGTCTCTTCCCTTTTGGTACCCTTAGGCCTTCAGTGCCATTGTCCCTGGGTCATAGTTGCAGCCAGTGCTGCAAACCTTGTCTGGCATGGGCACAGGAGGGGGTCACCACGCGCCACTCAGCACTCGGCCCTGGTGATGGTCACCCTGTCCTGGCCGCCACCCTGCATGTCTGCATCCTGAGCTGGCCACCCAGGAACTCAGCCAGCTGGGCCTCTGTTCTGTGTGGGGCTGGTGTGCAGAGGGCGGCAGCTCAGCCTGGCAGGTGGCACCTGAGGGCCTAGGAGGAGCCAGGGCTTCGTTGGTTTCCCAGCAGGCACTGGGCACCCCGAGAGGCGCCTGTGCCGTGGTGTGGGCCCCGGGGAGGCAGAGGCACGGAGGCGCCCTCTGAGTCTGGGGCAGCCACACTGCAGGCACCCCACCAGGTTCCCACACCCTTCGTCAGTGTAGCCCCTGCGTGTGTGCTCGGTGACCCACAGACACCCGAGTCACCAGCACCTCCGCGTGCGCCTGTGTCCAGGGGGCCTCGGAGGGACCTGAGTGGCCTCTTAGTTTGTAGGGTTAACCACTGGCACTGCCGTGTGGCCCGCCCGCCCGCCCGCCCACGGGCTTCTCCTGTGTCTGTCTGCGCCCGCCCTGGAGCTACGTCTAGGCTGAGTGCCATAGGAGTGAGCCACCATGAAGTACACTCCTTCCAGGGGACAGGCAGCACCAGGACCATGACAGGAACGTGTGTGGTCCCAGGAGGGACGGGACAGGGACGGAAGGTGGAGGGAAAGCCCCGCGTGCAGCGGGGGGCCCGTCTTGGAGGCCGCGCTGGCCACTGACCCCGGGACGCGGCCAGGCGCCTGCCGGTGGGCCGTCCTCCAGGGGAGCGGGTGCCAGACTTCGGGACCTCACGGACCACCAGTTGGCGACCGCTGCTCCGGAGTGTGGCTGCCCGAGGCGATGTGCCTTCGCTCTGCACGTGGCTCGGTGTATGGCGAGCCTCTGGGTCCTCCTGCTGGGCCCTCGTCCAGCTTGGCTCTCCTCTGGGCAGGACGTGTCGGGTAGTCTGCCGCCTGGAGGCCACGGGTCTAAGGGTTCCTCCTGGGGAACGAGCCTCCAATGCTCCCGGGAGGGAGACCCACCACAGACTGGGAGCGGGATCCCACAGCGGGGAGGCTCCCCAAGAGAGTCCTGAGTGAGGGAGGGACCCTGGAGGGGGGCCCAAGGAAGGTGAAGGGCCTGCGGGCCGGGTCCTGGCCGATGCCGCCGGGCCTCGTGGGACAGGGGGCTGGGGTTCACGGCGCCGGTGGGCATGGAGACGACAAGCAGAGCTCGGGCCTGTGCCTGACCTGGGCCGGTTTATTCGTCCTCTGTTCACGGGGGTTTTCCAAGCACCACGCTGGGACCCTCTCCCCAGGTGAGCGGAGTTGGTGGGCAGGCTGGTACCCTCATTTCCCTTCTGACCGCTCAGCCTTTCCTTGCTGCCTCTTCCCTGCTCATCGGTGCCCTTCCTCGGGCCCGGGTCTGGTTGGGCAGGGCCGGGCAGCTGCCTTCCAAGGCTGGGAGGCAGCGTGGACGACTGGTGGGTGTGTTCTGAAAGGCTTGTGTGGGGTGGGCCAGGGTCTGTGGGACCCCTGCCCAGTAGGCCCTTGGCTCTGAGGCCATGCCCAGAAAGGCGCTGGGGTGGGGTGGGGGTGGGGTTGGGAGCGGTGCTTCATTCTCTCGCCAGGAGGGCTGGCCCCAGGTCTCTGCAGCGCCAGAGGCCACATATGCAGCGTTTGAACACCTGCAGTGTGAGTACCAGCTGCTTGCCCGGTGCTCCGGGGTCTGGACACGGCAGTACCAGCTGCTTCTCGTAGTAGCCAACGGGGTGGCAGCAGCTGCAGAGGGTGTTCACTTCCTTGGTGTACGCGTTGAACCTAAAGAATCGGCCGAGGGTACATGGTCAAGCCTGTGGCCTCGGGAAAGGATCCCCATTCCTCCCCAACCGCTCCAGACAAGGGCGGACAAGGCAGGGGCCTCGGGGCGGGCCTCTGTGGTTGACCTTCCCTGCTGTCGCTGTTGGGGGGGGCGGGGTCAGCTGCCAGAGTGGTCAAGATGGAGCGGGAGATCCCGCTGGACCTGCGGCCACCCCCGGGAGCCTCTGGTGGGTGAGGCGGCTCCAAGCTCGGAGCCCACAATGGCTGGCGACGCCGCTGACAGCTCACCTGGCCGAGGAGGCGCACACTCCCTCGCAGCGGGTCACTGTCACGTTGGCTGTGCACCCCTGGTAAGTGACCTCCTCCTCCTGCTCCCGCACCCGGCAGACCTCTGGAAGTGCAGGCAGTGAGGCGTGGCCCAGAGCCAGTGCCTGTGCCGCATCTCTGCTCTGTCCTGTCCTCCGGAGGCGGCTCTGGCAGGCCGCGGGCTCTGGGCCTAGGCCCCTCAGCCCTCTGTGTGGGCGGGAGTGATGCCCCAGGAGCCAGGAGGTGTGGAGACTGGGCCCCGGGGGCCGGGCGGCACTTCCCTGGGCCCTACCTGTGCTGTCTCTCCTTGTCCGAGCCCCACGGATCTCAGTCCTCACCCCGGGAATAAAGCCTGCTGGTCTCCCCCAAGGTCCAGGGCTGTTTCGGGATGAGGCAGAATCCCACGCTGCTCCTCAGCCCCCCCCCCCTCCCCAGCTGATACCTACCTGTGGGCATAGGTGTGTCTGGTTTGCTGGGCTCTGAACCTGCGGGAGGGACGAGGAGAGGACATCAGGGTCACCATATGGGAGCTTCCTGCAGGGTCTGTGGTCCCTGAGTGGACCATGAGCTTTGCACCTAGGCCAGCCCGAACCTCCTCTGAGCTCCGCAAGTGACAGCAGCAGAAGGCTGCTGAGCAGACGTCTCCTCAAAGAAAGGCCAGGACGGCAGGGGGAAGGGGTCACTAGGGAAGGCCAAGTGCTCATTCCAGCCACGTGCTGACAGAGGGAGGGACTTGGGTGGTTCCTCTTGTGGGTTTGTCAGGAGAGGTTCCTGGAGAGGACGGAGGAGGATGCTGGGGAGGAGGGGGATGCTGGGAGAGGGAGGGGGATGCTGGGAGAGGGAGGGGGATGCTGGGAGGAGGAAGGGGGATGCTGGGAGAGGGAGGGGGATGCTGGGGAGGAGGAAGGGGGATGCTGGGAGAGGGAGGGGGATGCTGGGAGAGGGAGGGGGATGCTGGGAGAGGGAGGGGGATGCTGGGAGAGGGAGGGGGATGCTGGGGAGGAGGGATGGGGATGCTGGGGAGGAGGGAGGGGGATGCTGGGAGAGGGAGGGGGATGCTGGGAGAGGGAGGGGGATGCTGGGAGAGGGAGGGGGATGCTGGGAGAGGGAGGGGGATGCTGGGAGAGGGAGGGGGATGCTGGGAGAGGGAGGGGGATGCTGGGAGAGGGAGGGGGATGCTGGGAGAGGGAGGGGGATGCTGGGGAGGAGGAAGGGGGATGCTGGGAGAGGGAGGGGGATGCTGGGAGAGGGAGGGGGATGCTGGGGAGGAAGGGGGATGCTGGGGAGGAGGGGGATGCTGGGAGAGGGAGGGGGATGCTGGGAGAGGGAGGGGGATGCTGGGAGAGGGAGGGGGATGCTGGGGAGGAGGAAGGGGGATGCTGGGAGAGGGATGGGGATGCTGGGAGAGGGAGGGGGATGCTGGGGAGGAGGAAGGGGGATGCTGGGAGAGGGAGGGGGATGCTGGGGAGGAGGAAGGGGGATGCTGGGGAGGAGGGGGATGCTGGGAGAGGGAGGGGGATGCTGGGAGAGGGAGGGGGATGCTGGGGAGGAGGGATGGGGATGCTGGGAGAGGGAGGGGGATGCTGGGAGAGGGAGGGGGATGCTGGGAGAGGGAGGGGGATGCTGGGAGAGGGAGGGGGATGCTGGGAGAGGGAGGGGGATGCTGGGGAGGAGGAAGGGGGATGCTGGGAGAGGGAGGGGGATGCTGGGAGAGGGAGGGGGATGCTGGGAGAGGGAGGGGGATGCTGGGGAGGAGGAAGGGGGATGCTGGGAGAGGGAGGGGGATGCTGGGAGAGGGAGGGGGATGCTGGGGAGGAGGAAGGGGGATGCTGGGAGAGGGAGGGGGATGCTGGGAGAGGGAGGGGGATGCTGGGAGAGGGAGGGGGATGCTGGGGAGGAGGAAGGGGGATGCTGGGAGAGGGATGGGGATGCTGGGAGAGGGAGGGGGATGCTGGGGAGGAGGAAGGGGGATGCTGGGGAGGAGGGGGATGCTGGGAGAGGGAGGGGGATGCTGGGAGAGGGAGGGGGATGCTGGGGAGGAGGGAGGGGGATGCTGGGAGAGGGAGGGGGATGCTGGGAGAGGGAGGGGGATGCTGGGGAGGAGGGAGGGGGATGCTGGGAGAGGAAGGGGGATGCTGGGAGAGGGAGGGGGATGCTGGGAGAGGGAGGGGGATGCTGGGAGAGGGAGGGGGATGCTGGGAGAGGGAGGGGGATGCTGGGAGAGGGAGGGGGATGCTGGGAGAGGGAGGGGGATGCTGGGAGAGGGAGGGGGATTCTGGGGAGGAGGGATGGGGATGCTGGGAGAGGGAGGGGGATGCTGGGGAGGAGGAAGGGGGATGCTGGGAGAGGGAGGGGGATGCTGGGAGAGGGAGGAGGATGCTGGGAGAGGGAGGGGGATGCTGGGGAGGAGGGATGGGGATGCTGGGAGAGGGAGGGGGATGCTGGGGAGGAGGAAGGGGGATGCTGGGAGAGGGAGGGGGATGCTGGGAGAGGGAGGGGGATGCTGGGAGAGGGATGGGGATGCTGGGAGGAGGGATGGGGATGCTGGGAGAGGGAGGGGGATGCTGGGAGAGGGAGGGGGATGCTGGGGAGCAGGGAGGGGGATGCTGGGAGAGGGAGGGGGATGCTGGGAGAGGGAGGGGGATGCTGGGGAGGAGGGATGGGGATGCTGGGGAGGAGGGATGGGGATGCTGGGGAGGAGGGATGGGGATGCTGGGGAGAAGGGATGGGGATGCTGGGGAGGAGGGATGGGGATGCTGGGGAGGAGGGATGGGGATGCTGGGAGAGGGAGGGGGATGCTGGGAGAGGGAGGGGGATGCTGGGAGGAGGGATGGGGATGCTGGGAGAGGAAGGGGGATGCTGGGAGAGGGAGGGGGATGCTGGGAGAGGGAGGGGGATGCTGGGAGGAGGGATGGGGATGCTGGGAGAGGGAGGGGGATGCTGGGAGAGGGAGGGGGATGCTGGGAGAGGGAGGGGGATGCTGGGAGAGGGAGGGGGATGCTGGGAGAGGGAGGGGGATGCTGGGGAGGAGGAAGGGGGATGCTGGGAGAGGGAGGGGGATGCTGGGAGAGGGAGGGGGATGCTGGGAGAGGGAGGGGGATGCTGGGGAGGAGGAAGGGGGATGCTGGGAGAGGGAGGGGGATGCTGGGAGAGGGAGGGGGATGCTGGGGAGCAGGGAGGGGGATGCTGAGGAGGAGGAATAGAGGAGCTGACACCTTGTCAAGGAGGGCTAAGAACAGGTCCCAAGGGTGGGGGAACATGAGGCATAGGACAGGGCAGAGCAGAGGTATGGGGAAGCTGGTGGGGGACATGGGACCCAGAACTCCCCAAGGCACAGCTTGAGACCCCCAGAGCATACACCCTGTCAGAAGCTAAGCTGGCTCCAGCTTGGTGCACCGCCCAGAAGAGGGGAAGGCTTCTGGGGCAGGAAGGAAAGCTGCCACCTGCCACACAGCAGTAAGCTGGGCGATGTGAGTAAGAGGGGGGTGGACAAAGAAGGGAGGGGACGAAGAAGACCAAGTGGCCATCAGCAATGTCAGGGATCAAGAAAGGGGCGGGGGTTCGGTGAGAGTGTCCCAGAGTGCTTCCCAGTAGAGAGGTGAGGTTAGGAGGATGCGGAGCACCAGGGTCATCGGAGAGACTGTGGAGACATCACTTACTGGAGTAGCTGGGCCCGGAGGTGAGGAGAGAGGAGGTGGAGGACCACGGAGTAGGGGAGGAGGAGCTTCTGTGCGCAGTGATGGAGCTGGCCAGGAAGACCGTGGTAAGCAGTCCAGTGGTACCAGGATGCTTGGTAGTGAGGTTCGTGGCTGGAGAACTTCGGATGGATGTCACCCCCAGCGTGGATGACATGAGGCTGGGCATGGGAACTTGAGTGGTGAGAGAAGTGGACTGTGAAGTGGTGGAGACTGAACTCATGGGAGCAGAGTGAGAGGTGAAAGGAGTGTGTGGCCAGTTGGGTGTGGCCGAGGCCATGGCTGTGTGTGTCCCCGGGCTCCCGGTGCCTCCACCGGTGGTCTTGGGGAACATGGTGGTGCTTGGAGGGGATGTGGTCCCAGAGAGGGCAGGTGGGGATGGGTGTGACAGCAGGGAGGTGGTGGTCTTGGCTGTGCCGGCAGGGTGAGGGGTTTGGGTGGTCCCTCTTGTGGCCGTGGCCCACGGCGGTGTGGAGGGTGAGAGCACTGTGCCCGTGGCAAGGCCGTGTGTCGATGATGGAGAGGAGCCTGTTGGCCTTGCGGTAGAGATGTAAGCAGAGTGGGTGTGTGGTTGTGTTGGGGTGACCACTCTGTTAGAAGTAGGAGTGACAGAGGAGGTGGCTGAGCTGGGGACCTGGGTGGATTGAGTGGTGTTGGATGGAGATGGGGTCGGGAAGATGGTGGTGGTGCGTAATGATATCCCTGATGGCGGACCTGTAATGTGGGAGGTGGAGGCCACGGAACCAGTGGGGGCGGAGTGAGAAGTGAGGGGAGTGTGTGGGCCGCTGGGTGTGGCCGTGACAGTGTGTGTCCCCGGGCTAACGGTGCCTCCACCGGTGGTCTTGGGGAACATGGAGGTGCGTGGAGGGGATGTGGTCCCAGAGTGGGTGGGTGCGGATGGGTGTGACAGCAGGGAGGTGGTGGTCTTGGCTGTGCCGGCAGAGTGAGGGGCTTGGGTGGTCCCTCTTGTGGCCGTGGCCCACGGCGGTGTGGAGGGTGAGAGCACTGTGCCCGTGGCAAGGCCGTGTGTCGATGATGGAGAGGAGCCTGTTGGCCTTGGGGTAGAGATGTAAGGAGAGTGGGTGTGTGGTTGTGTTGGGGTGACCACTCTGTTAGAAGTAGGAGTGACAGAGGAGGTGGCTGAGCTGGGGACCTGGGTGGATTGAGTGGTGTTGGATGGAGATGGGGTCGGGAAGGTGGTGGTGGTGCGTAATGATATCCCTGATGGCGGACCTGTAATGTGGGAGGTGGTGGACACGGAACCAGTAGGGGCGGAGTGAGAAGTGAGGGGAGTGTGTGGGCCGCTGGGTGTGGCCGTGGCAGTGTGTGGCCCCGCGCTCCCGGTGCCTCCACCGGTGGTCTTGGGGAACATGGAGGTGCGTGGAGGGGATGTGGTCCCAGAGTGGGCGGGTGCGGATGGGTGTGACAGCAGGGAGGTGGTGGTCTTGGCTGTGCCGGCAGAGTGAGGGGCTTGGGTGGTCCCTCTTGTGGCCGTGGCCAACGGCGGTGTGGAAGGTGAGAGCACTGTGCCCGTGGCAGGGCCGTGTGTCGATGATGGAGAGGATCCTGTAGGCCTTGCGGTAGAGATGTAAGGAGAGTGAGTGTGTGATTGTGTTGGGGTGACCACTCTGTTAGAAGTGGGAGTGACAGAGGAGGTGGCAGAGCTGGGGACCTGGGTGGATTGAGTGGTGTTGGATGGAGATGGGGTCGGGAAGGTGGTGGTGGTGCGTAATGATATCCCTGATGGCGGACCTGTAATGTGGGAGGTGGTGGACACGGAACCAGTGGGGGCGGAGTGAGAAGTCAGGGGAGTGTGTGGACTGCTGGGTGTGGCCGTGACAGTGTGTGTCCCCGGGCCCCCGGTGCCTCCACCGGTGGTCTTGGGGAACATGGTGGTGCGTGGAGGGGATGTGGTCCCAGAGAGGGCAGGTGCGGATGGGTGTGACAGCAGGGAGGTGGTGGTCTTGGCTGTGCCGGCAGAGTGAGGGGCTTGGGTGGTCCCTCTTGTGGCCGTGGCCCACGGCGGTGTGGAGGGTGAGAGCACTGTGCCCGTGGCAAGGCCGTGTGTCGATGATGGAGAGGAGCCTGTTGGCCTTGGGGTAGAGATGTAAGGAGAGTGGGTGTGTGGTTGTGTTGGGGTGACCACTCTGTTAGAAGTAGGAGTGACAGAGGAGGTGGCTGAGCTGGGGACCTGGGTGGATTGAGTGGTGTTGGATGGAGATGGGGTCGGGAAGGTGGTGGTGGTGCGTAATGATATCCCTGATGGCGGACCTGTAATGTGGGAGGTGGTGGACACGGAACCAGTAGGGGCGGAGTGAGAAGTGAGGGGAGTGTGTGGGCCGCTGGGTGTGGCCGTGGCAGTGTGTGGCCCCGCGCTCCCGGTGCCTCCACCGGTGGTCTTGGGGAACATGGAGGTGCGTGGAGGGGATGTGGTCCCAGAGTGGGCGGGTGCGGATGGGTGTGACAGCAGGGAGGTGGTGGTCTTGGCTGTGCCGGCAGAGTGAGGGGCTTGGGTGGTCCCTCTTGTGGCCGTGGCCAACGGCGGTATGGAGGATGAGAGCACTGTGCCCGTGGCAGGGCCGTGTGTCGATGATGGAGAGGATCCTGTTGGCCTTGCGGTAGAGATGTAAGGAGAGTGAGTGTGTGATTGTGTTGGGGTGACCACTCTGTTAGAAGTGGGAGTGACAAAGGAGGTGGCAGAGCTGGGGACCTGGGTGGATTGAGTGGTGTTGGATGGAGATGGGGTCGGGAAGGTGGTGGTGGTGCGTAATGATATCCCTGATGGCGGACCTGTAATGTGGGAGGTGGAGGCCACGGAACCAGTGGGGGCAGAGTGAGAAGTAAGGGGAGTGTGTGAGCCGTTGGATGTGGCCGTGGCTGCGTGTGTCCCCGGGCTAACGGTGCCTCCACCGGTGGTCTTGGGGAACATGGAGGTGCTTGGAGGGGATGTGGTCCCAGAGTGAGCAGGTGCGGATGGGTGTGACAGCAGGGAGGTGGTGGTCTTGGCTGTGCCGGCAGAGTGAGGGGCTTGGGTGGTCCCTCTTGTGGCCGTGGCCAACGGCGGTGTGGAAGGTGAGAGCACTGTGCCCGTGGCAGGGCCGTGTGTCGATGATGGAGAGGATCCTGTAGGCCTTGCGGTAGAGATGTAAGGAGAGTGAGTGTGTGATTGTGTTGGGGTGACCACTCTGTTAGAAGTGGGAGTGACAGAGGAGGTGGCAGAGCTGGGGACCTGGGTGGATTGAGTGGTGTTGGATGGAGATGGGGTTGGGAAGGTGGTGGTGGTGCGTAATGATATCCCTGATGGCGGACCTGTAATGTGGGAGGTGGTGGACACGGAACCAGTGGGGGCGGAGTGAGAAGTCAGGGGAGTGTGTGGACTGCTGGGTGTGGCCGTGACAGTGTGTGTCCCCGGGCCCCCGGTGCCTCCACCGGTGGTCTTGGGGAACATGGTGGTGCGTGGAGGGGATGTGGTCCCAGAGAGGGCAGGTGCGGATGGGTGTGACAGCAGGGAGGTGGTGGTCTTGGCTGTGCCGGCAGAGTGAGGGGCTTGGGTGGTCCCTCTTGTGGCCGTGGCCCACGGCGGTGTGGAGGGTGAGAGCACTGTGCCCGTGGCAAGGCCGTGTGTCGATGATGGAGAGGAGCCTGTTGGCCTTGGGGTAGAGATGTAAGGAGAGTGGGTGTGTGGTTGTGTTGGGGTGACCACTCTGTTAGAAGTAGGAGTGACAGAGGAGGTGGCTGAGCTGGGGACCTGGGTGGATTGAGTGGTGTTGGATGGAGATGGGGTCGGGAAGGTGGTGGTGGTGCGTAATGATATCCCTGATGGCGGACCTGTAATGTGGGAGGTGGTGGACACGGAACCAGTAGGGGCGGAGTGAGAAGTGAGGGGAGTGTGTGGGCCGCTGGGTGTGGCCGTGGCAGTGTGTGGCCCCGCGCTCCCGGTGCCTCCACCGGTGGTCTTGGGGAACATGGAGGTGCGTGGAGGGGATGTGGTCCCAGAGTGGGCGGGTGCGGATGGGTGTGACAGCAGGGAGGTGGTGGTCTTGGCTGTGCCGGCAGAGTGAGGGGCTTGGGTGGTCCCTCTTGTGGCCGTGGCCAACGGCGGTGTGGAAGGTGAGAGCACTGTGCCCGTGGCAGGGCCATGTGTCGATGATGGAGAGGAGCCTGTTGGCCTTGGGGTAGAGATGTAAGGAGAGTGGGTGTGTGGTTGTGTTGGGGTGACCACTCTGTTAGAAGTAGGAGTGACAGAGGAGGTGGCTGAGCTGGGGACCTGGGTGGATTGAGTGGTGTTGGATGGAGATGGGGTCGGAAAGGTGGTGGTGGTGCGTAATGATATCCCTGATGGCGGACCTGTAATGTGGGAGGTGGAGGCCACGGAACCAGTGGGGGCAGAGTGAGAAGTGAGGGGAGTGTGTGAGCCGTTGGGTGTGGCCGTGGCTGTGTGTGTCCCCGGGCTAACGGTGCCTCCACCGGTGGTCTTGGGGAACATGGAGGTGCGTGGAGGGGATGTGGTCCCAGAGTGGGCGGGTGCGGATGGGTGTGACAGCAGGGAGGTGGTGGTCTTGGCTGTGCCGGCAGAGTGAGGGGCTTGGGTGGTCCCTCTTGTGGCCGTGGCCCACGGCGGTGTGGAGGGTGAGAGCACTGTGCCCGTGGCAAGGCCGTGTGTCGATGATGGAGAGGAGCCTGTTGGCCTTGGGGTAGAGATGTAAGGAGAGTGGGTGTGTGGTTGTGTTGGGGTGACCACTCTGTTAGAAGTAGGAGTGACAGAGGAGGTGGCTGAGCTGGGGACCTGGGTGGATTGAGTGGTGTTGGATGGAGATGGGGTCGGGAAGGTGGTGGTGGTGCGTAATGATATCCCTGATGGCGGACCTGTAATGTGGGAGGTGGTGGACACGGAACCAGTAGGGGCGGAGTGAGAAGTGAGGGGAGTGTGTGGGCCGCTGGGTGTGGCCGTGGCAGTGTGTGGCCCCGCGCTCCCGGTGCCTCCACCGGTGGTCTTGGGGAACATGGAGGTGCGTGGAGGGGATGTGGTCCCAGAGTGGGCGGGTGCGGATGGGTGTGACAGCAGGGAGGTGGTGGTCTTGGCTGTGCCGGCAGAGTGAGGGGCTTGGGTGGTCCCTCTTGTGGCCGTGGCCAACGGCGGTGTGGAAGGTGAGAGCACTGTGCCCGTGGCAGGGCCATGTGTCGATGATGGAGAGGATCCTGTAGGCCTTGCGGTAGAGATGTAAGGAGAGTGGGTGTGTGGTTGTGTTGGGGTGACCACTCTGTTAGAAGTGGGAGTGACAGAGGAGGTGGCAGAGCTGGGGACCTGGGTGGATTGAGTGGTGTTGGATGGAGATGGGGTCGGAAAGGTGGTGGTGGTGCGTAATGATATCCCTGATGGCGGACCTGTAATGTGGGAGGTGGAGGCCACGGAACCAGTGGGGGCAGAGTGAGAAGTAAGGGGAGTGTGTGAGCCGTTGGATGTGGCCGTGGCTGCGTGTGTCCCCGGGCTAACGGTGCCTCCACCGGTGGTCTTGGGGAACCTGGAGGTGCTTGGAGGGGATGTGGTCCCAGAGTGAGCAGGTGCGGATGGGTGTGACAGCAGGGAGGTGGTGGTCTTGGCTGTGCCGGCAGAGTGAGGGGCTTGGGTGGTCCCTCTTGTGGCCGTGGCCAACGGCGGTGTGGAAGGTGAGAGCACTGTGCCCGTGGCAGGGCCGTGTGTCGATGATGGAGAGGATCCTGTAGGCCTTGCGGTAGAGATGTAAGGAGAGTGAGTGTGTGATTGTGTTGGGGTGACCACTCTGTTAGAAGTGGGAGTGACAGAGGAGGTGCCAGAGCTGGGGACCTGGGTGGATTGAGTGGTGTTGGATGGAGATGGGGTCGGGAAGCTGGTGGTGGTGCGTAATGATATCCCTGATGGCGGACCTGTAATGTGGGAGGTGGAGGCCACGGAACCAGTGGGGGCAGAGTGAGAAGTGAGGGGAGTGTGTGAGCCGTTGGGTGTGGCCGTGGCTGTGTGTGTCCCCGGGCTAACGGTGCCTCCACCGGTGGTCTTGGGGAACATGGAGGTGCTTGGAGGGGATGTGGTCCCAGAGTGGGCAGGTGCGGATGGGTGTGACAGCAGGGAGGTGGTGGTCTTGGCTGTGCCGGCAGAGTGAGGGGCTTGGGTGGTCCCTCTTGTGGCCGTGGCCAACGGCGGTGTGGAAGGTGAGAGCACTGTGCCCGTGGCAGGGCCATGTGTCGATGATGGAGAGGATCCTGTAGGCCTTGCGGTAGAGATGTAAGGAGAGTGGGTGTGTGGTTGTGTTGGGGTGACCACTCTGTTAGAAGTGGGAGTGACAGAGGAGGTGGCAGAGCTGGGGACCTGGGTGGATTGAGTGGTGTTGGATGGAGATGGGGTCGGGAAGGTGGTGGTGGTGCGTAATGATATCCCTGATGGCGGACCTGTAATGTGGGAGGTGGTGGACACGGAACCAGTGGGGGCGGAGTTAGAAGTCAGGGGAGTGTGTGGACTGCTGGGTGTGGCCGTGGCAGTGTGTGGCCCCGGGCCCCCGGTGCCTCCACCGGTGGTCTTGGGGAACATGGAGGTGCGTGGAGGGGATGTGGTCCCAGAGTGGGCAGGTGCGGATGGGTGTGACAGCAGGGAGGTGGTGGTCTTGGCTGTGCCGGCAGAGTGAGGGGCTTGGGTGGTCCCTCTTGTGGCCGTGGCCCACGTCGGTGTGGAGGGTGAGAGCACTGTGCCCGTGGCAAGGCCGTGTGTCGATGATGGAGAGGAGCCTGTTGGCCTTGCGGTAGAGATGTAAGCAGAGTGGGTGTGTGGTTGTGTTGGGGTGACCACTCTGTTAGAAGTAGGAGTGACAGAGGAGGTGGCTGAGCTGGGGACCTGGGTGGATTGACTGGTGTTGGATGGAGATGGGGTCGGGAAGGTGGTGGTGGTGCGTAATGATATCCCTGATGGCGGACCTGTAATGTGGGAGGTGGAGGCCACGGAACCAGTGAGGGCAGAGTGAGAAGTGAGGGGAGTGTGTGAGCCGTTGGGTGTGGCCGTGGCTGTGTGTGCCCCCGGGCCCCCGGTGCCTTCACCGGTGGTCTTGGGGAACATGGAGGTGCTTGGAGGGGATGTGGTCCCAGAGTGGGCAGGTGCGGATGGGTGTGACAGCAGGGAGGTGGTGGTCTTGGCTGTGCCGGCAGAGTGAGGGGCTTGGGTGGTCCCTCTTGTGGCCGTGGCCAACGGCGGTGTGGAAGGTGAGAGCACTGTGCCCGTGGCAGGGCCATGTGTCGATGATGGAGAGGATCCTGTTGGCCTTGCAGTAGAGATGTAAGGAGAGTGGGTGTGTGGTTGTGTTGGGGTGACCACTCTGTTAGAAGTGGGAGTGACAGAGGAGGTGGCAGAGCTGGGGACCTGGGTGGATTGAGTGGTGTTGGATGGAGATGGGGTTGGGAAGGTGGTGGTGGTGCGTAATGATATCCCTGATGGCGGACCTGTAATGTGGGAGGTGGTGGACACGGAACCAGTGGGGGCGGAGTGAGAAGTCAGGGGAGTGTGTGAGCCGTTGGGTGTGGCCGTGGCTGTGTGTGTCCCCGCGCTCCCGGTGCCTCCACCGGTGGTCTTGGGGAACATGGAGGTGCTTGGAGGGGATGTGGTCCCAGAGTGAGCAGGTGCGGATGGGTGTGACAGCAGGGAGGTGGTGGTCTTGGCTGTGCCGGCAGAGTGAGGGGCTTGGGTGGTCGCTCTTGTGGCCGTGGCCCACGGCGGTGTGGAAGGTGAGTTAACTGTGCCCGTGGCAGGGCCGTGTGTCGATGATGGAGAGGAGCCTGTTGGCCTTGCGGTAGAGATGTAAGGAGAGTGAGTGTGTGATTGTGTTGGGGTGACCACTCTGTGAGAAGTGGGAGTGACTGAGGAGGTGGCAGAGCTGGGGACCTGGGTGGATTGAGTGGTGTTGGATGGAGATGGGGTCGGGAAGCTGGTGGTGGTGCGTAATGATATCCCTGATGGCGGACCTGTAATGTGGGAGGTGGAGGCCACGGAACCAGTGGGGGCAGAGTGAGAAGTGAGGGGAGTGTGTGAGCCGTTGGGTGTGGCCGTGGCTGTGTGTGTCCCCGGGCTAACGGTGCCTCCACCGGTGGTCTTGGGGAACATGGAGGTGCTTGGAGGGGATGTGGTCCCAGAGTGGGCAGGTGCGGATGGGTGTGACAGCAGGGAGGTGGTGGTCTTGGCTGTGCCGGCAGAGTGAGGGGCTTGGTTGGTCCCTCTTGTGGCCGTGGCCAACGGCGGTGTGGAAGGTGAGAGCACTGTGCCCGTGGCAGGGCCATGTGTCGATGATGGAGAGGATCCTGTAGGCCTTGCGGTAGAGATGTAAGGAGAGTGGGTGTGTGGTTGTGTTGGGGTGACCACTCTGTTAGAAGTGGGAGTGACAGAGGAGGTGGCAGAGCTGGGGACCTGGGTGGATTGAGTGGTGTTGGATGGAGATGGGGTTGGGAAGGTGGTGGTGGTGCGTAATGATATCCCTGATGGCGGACCTGTAATGTGGGAGGTGGTGGACACGGAACCAGTGGGGGCGGAGTGAGAAGTCAGGGGAGTGTGTGAGCCGTTGGGTGTGGCCGTGGCTGTGTGTGTCCCCGCGCTCCCGGTGCCTCCACCGGTGGTCTTGGGGAACATGGAGGTGCTTGGAGGGGATGTGGTCCCAGAGTGAGCAGGTGCGGATGGGTGTGACAGCAGGGAGGTGGTGGTCTTGGCTGTGCCGGCAGAGTGAGGGGCTTGGGTGGTCGCTCTTGTGGCCGTGGCCCACGGCGGTGTGGAAGGTGAGTTAACTGTGCCCGTGGCAGGGCCGTGTGTCGATGATGGAGAGGAGCCTGTTGGCCTTGCGGTAGAGATGTAAGGAGAGTGAGTGTGTGATTGTGTTGGGGTGACCACTCTGTGAGAAGTGGGAGTGACTGAGGAGGTGGCAGAGCTGGGGACCTGGGTGGATTGAGTGGTGTTGGATGGAGATGGGGTCGGGAAGGTGGTGGTGGTGCGTAATGATATCCCTGATGGCGGACCTGTAATGTGGGCGGTGGTGGACACGGAACCAGTGGGGGCGGAGTGAGAAGTGAGGGGAGTGTGTGGCCCGGTGGGTGTGGCCCAGGTTGACCTGGTCTCTGGCCTTGTGTGTCCTGTGCTGTGGCTGGAGGTGCTCCCTGGTGATCCTATGGTGGTTCCTTCGGGTTGGTGCGGTGTTGAGTGGCCTGTGGAAAGTGTGACGCATTAATTGGTAGTTGTGTCATCAGTGCCCGGGATGTGGTCTGCCACCTGCTGCTGCTGATTCTCTCCCGCCAGGCTTCCCCTGCACCTAGCGGTCCCTTGTTTTCCTGGCTCTGCTCTTTGGTTCCAGCCTTTGTGTTCCTCTTTAGGCCTCTCTCTTCCCCCCTCACTCAGCGTGGCTGTGATGGGCTTCCAGTACTGATGGGCTCCTTCCTTTGGGGATCTTTCTGGAATTTTGATGTGTGGCCCTGATTTCAGACCTGTTCACTGCCCTCTAGACCTCATGCCTCCCCAGGGCCCTGTCCTCACCTGGCGTGGGGTCAGCCGTGGTGGGCAGGTGTGTCGGCACTGTGGCAGGGAGAGTTGCAGAGAGCACGTGGTTAGCTGTAGGCTCAGGCTGGTGCTGGGCTGGCTGCCCTGCAGCCCCCCTATTTGTTGGAGGCGTTCTCTCCAGGGCTCTGTGGCCTGCTTGTAAATGCGGCTCCGCAGTCCGTACTGGGCTCCGGAGCCCCTGTGCTGTCTCCCCACTGTGGGGACCTGTGTGGGGTAGCCTTACCTTGGGGGGACCCTGTGGCGAGTCCTGGCGTGGTTGGCATTGGCCAGGCCGCCGTGGTGTGCACTGTGGACCGCGCTGTGGATTGCGTGGCTGTGCTGAGCAGGGAAGTGGTGGGTTGTGTAGTCGCTCGAGTCACAGTAGGTCCCGTGGCTGTTGACCTGGGAGTGGCTGTGGGAGCTGGCCCTGACGTGGCTCGTGTGGTGATGGCCGAGGTCGTTCGAGGTGACTCTGCAGGGAACAGGGCCCAGCACATCCCACTGGACCATCTGCCCTCCCCTTTCCCTGCCCTCTGTGCCCCAGGAGCCTGGCCAGGGGTCGCACTGAGCCCCCTCGAGGAGGGCGTGTGCTTCCCCCTGGCCGACACTCACGTCCTTCCTCAGCCAACCTTGACTCGGGGCCTCAGTGCTTTTGCAGTGGCCACAGGCTCACTGGGCCGCTGGCTGGTCCCTCACCTGCCCTTCCTAGCAGGACCCTGACATGTCCCCTCAGCGTCCCTGGGCTGGCACGGGGCTGCTGTGTGGGCTCATGGGGGGTTGGCCTGTGCTCCCTGGGGGGCTGGCCTGTGCTCCCTGCGCCCGCTGGTCCCACATGCTTCTCAGTGACAGTGCCAGGCAGCTACGATCCGCCCGCCCACCCCCCACCGCAGCTTGTCCTTCAGCCCCGCCTCCTGTGCCGAGCATCTGCTGCCCTCCCGCACCCCAGGGAGCGTGTCAGGTCGTCACGGGTCCCCGCCCCCCCGGGCCTCACCTCCCGAGGAGACGGTGGGTTCTGGCTGCGTGGTCGGGGCTGTCCCTGTCTGTGCGGAGGAGGGGGCCGTGGAGCTGAGGGGCCCCGTGGTTCCCGGGGTGGCTGTGACGTTGGGGGTGGCCGAGGTAGGCCTGGCTTCTGTGGAGGGCGAGCCTGAGTGAGGCAGAAGGGCTGTGACTGTGGGCACAAGCTTGGGAGCAGCCCCCTCTCTTGGCTGCTGAGCCATGCAGCCCCGCCCCCAGGTGGGCCGGACAGGAGGCACAGGGTGGGAAGGCCTGTGCCCCGCTGAGGGCGGCATCCATCCCTTTGGCCTGGCTGTGACCGTGGCCGTCCAGCCGAGCCATGCTTTCCATGCCCTCCCCTCTGCTGTCCTGGTCAGCGCCGCTTGTCCCCGCCATGTGGGGCAGCCCAGGACAGCCCAGGTGCACCCCAGCCTTGCCCACATGCCAGCCAGCGGCTGCAGGGATGGGCACAGGCTGGGCTGACGGTACCCAGGGACCAGCCCGGGGAGAGCGCTGCTTCACCTTGGCACCTAGTGAGTGCGCAATCACCTGTGGTGGGCGGCGTCTGCGTGGTGGGCAGCAGCACTGCAAGAGGAAGCGAGGTCAGTGCTGCGCCACGTGCCGCCCCTCCCGGTCCCCCCTCCATGGGTGTCCCTAGGCAGGTCCCTGCTTCTCAGTCCTCCCCCAACCCCCAGGTCTTCTCTTCTCCCAGCACCACTGCCGAACCGTGGTGATGCCTAGCAGCCAGGGCGCTGTCCAGCACCCACCTGTGGTAGCTCCAGGCCAGCTGCCACCCACAGTAGGCTGGCAGAGCCCGGGTCTGCGTTGCCCTGCAGCTGGGGGCTGGGTGTGGGTTTGTCAGCATTTGGGGAGGGAAGCCTGATGGTTTTCCCTTGGTGTTTCCTGTCTGGGGCGTGGGGGTCCCAGCACCTCAGGGGCACAGCTGGGGAGCAGGGTGCTGGAGAAGTGGCCAGAGGTTTGTGCAGGGGTCTGCTGTGGGGGCTGGGTGGGCTTGGGGGCTGGGCCTGAGCTTACTGCACTGCACGCACGTCCCCTTGTCCTGGTCGAAGTACTCATCCTGGGAGCAGTTGTAGCAGCCTAGGGGCGGGGCCGAGAGAGGCAGCCTCAGCCGGAGCCCCTCTTCAGGAGGCGTGGTTCCTGCCCTCTGTCCCCAGCCACTCCTGGCCTCTCCACCCAGCCGCAGAGGCAGGTACCCCCTTGTCCCCGTCCCCAGCCACCCTGCACTGTGCCTGTCCCCGTTCCCCGGCTCCAGGCCGGGCCCTCGTCCACCATCCTGTCGTCTGGCCAACCTCGCCCTCTCCTCGCCCATACCTTCCATGTTGGTGTATGGAAGGCTCTGCAGCTGCTGGGGGCAGAGGCACGGCTGGTAGTGCCACGTGCAGTTGGCCTCCTGGGCGTACTGGTACTGGCCGTCGTCCGCCCGCGTGTGGGAGTTGTAGAAGTCGCAGTAGATGGCTGGGAGGATGGGTGGCTGTCAGGCGGCCGTGAGCCCCCCGCACGGGCCTGGGAGGCTCGGGGTCCCTCCGCGGGGCACAGCCTGCTGCCTCCCCGGGAGAGGTGCTGGGGCCCCGGCGGCCCCGGCGGGGCACAGGGTACTCACGGCAGAAGTCGGGGCCCCTCCAGTCCACGCACACGCCCTTGTCCAGGCAGGCCTTGGCGTAGGCGGCCACGGCGTCGCAGAGGCACTCACAGTTCCCACTCATGTCGCACCCACAGGTGTCGCGCACGCAGGCCTCGTAGTAGGGCTGGCGGTACACCTGCGGGAGCGGCCCTCAGTGTCTGCTGTCCACCCGCCCGCCCAGCCTGCCCCGCGCGCAGCTCACCTGGCCGTGGCAGGCGGCGAAGGTCTGGCTGTTGATGATGCTGCACTTGCGCTCGGCCCAGGCTTGGTGGAAGGCGTTGAGGCTGCAGGGGTCCACCGAGAGCCTGGCGTCTCCGCACAGCGGGCTCTCCTTCCACGAGTTCACAAACTCCAGCTCGCTGGACACCACGTACTTGCTGCGCGTCTCAAAGTCGTCCTTCATGTTCCCGTTGAAGTTGCCACACAAGCCGCACAGGGGGTCCTGCGGGGGCTGGTGTAAGGCGGGCAGAGGGCGGCGGGTGCTGCCCCGCCCCGGCGACCTGGGCAGTGGCGCGTGGTACCTGCGAGGCTCGCGAGATCTTGAGGGAGACGGCCATGTGCTTGTTCCAGTTAACGGTCAGGTTGTAGCTGCTGCCGATGGTGACGTCCACTATCAGGTACAGGGAGTCAGCCTTGACCCGGAAGTGCACCTGGGGGTCTGTCCCGCTGACCGTGTAGTTCCCGTCCGCCAGCACGATGGACAAGCCCTGTGGGGCAGGGCTGTTACCAGGCTGCCAGCCCCAAGCCTGGGCGGCTGCTGAGTGCCACCAGCTCTGCTCCCACCCGTGCACCCCTGCACGGTGCCGTTAGGGACACGGCTGGATGGCGCCTGCTGAGGGCCAGGTCTGGGCTGGGGCCTGTCCTCTCGAGCCTGCCTTCGGCGAGAGGTTCCAGAACGTCATGGACACTGAGCCGAGGACTGAGCCAGGCTTCTGGGAGACTCCCCACCCCACGTCCAGCAGCAGGACCCTGCTGCCCGCTGTGTGGACGAGGAAGCAGGGGCAGCAAGCGCTGGTGGCACAGAGCGGCCCAAACCTGGCGCTGCGTGGCTGCCTTGAGGGGACACCCACCAGCCAACTCACCCCTATGGACATCCTGATGGCCCGGGAGCAGGTGACCCCCAATTTCCCACACACAACGTTCTCCGTCAGGATCTTGAAGGTGGGCTGGGAGTCATTGGTGCCGCAGCCATCCTGTGGGGAGGGAGCACTGAGGAGGAGCCACCAGGAGCCCGAGTCCTCACAGGGCCTCCTCATGGCTCCGTGGCCCCTCCCCTCCAGGGCCTCACCGTGGCCAGGATGTACTCGCAGCTGCCCTCGAACAGGAAGCGCTGCCCGTCGAAGGTGACCACGTGGCCCTCGCCATAGAGCGTGCAGGTGGACGAGCAGTGGGCACTCTGCTGGCACGTCCACTTCCCACTTGAGCAGGTGCTGCCGGGAGCAGGGAGTGTGGGTTCTGAGAGACCCGGCCGCGCCCACCCTGCAGGCTGCTGACTTCCCAGCCCCACGGACCTGCAGACAGCCTGTGCTGGGCCTGCAGGGGGCTGACTTCCCAGCCCCACGGACCTGCAGACAGCCTGTGCTGGGCCTGCAGGGGGCTGACTTCCCAGCCCCACGGACCTGCAGACAGCCTGTGCTGGGCCTGCAGGGGGCTGGCTTACCAGGCCTTACAGTCGGTGTTTAGCTCGGCGCCCCGGGGGTAGGAGACCCCCCCAAACTCGCACGGGCACTCCTCGGGGGGCACGCACTGCCCACTGGCGTTCTCGTAGAGCCCCTCAGCACAGACGCAGCCGGGCTCGCACTTGATGGGCATCTGCAGGGTGGAGGTCAATAGCCCCTGGGAGGGTGACCCTGTGGACACTCTGCCCCTGCACTCCTCCCAGACCCCTCCTGCAGCACCTGTGGGGCCTTCCTCCCTCCCTCAGGAAAGGTTCCTCCATGCCTCAGGCTGGCCTATTGTACCCCCTCTCCTTCCCCAAGTTGGGGGCCCCAGCCCACCTCCCTCAGGGAACCCCCCAGACTGAGCACACTGCCCTCCAGCTGCAGGGCCTCCCAGCCCCACTGGCCACGCCTCCATGGACAGGGTTGGGGGCAGAGCCCCTCCTGAGGATTCTGGGCTTCCGCCCATGGCCCAGGGCGGCTGGGGGAGACCTGTCCTCGCCCTCCCCCGCCTTACACAAGGGATGCCCGTAGCCAGCATCTGGCATGTGGGCGCACAGGCCGCCCCAAACTTGTTCCTTGAGGATTGGCTGCAGGATTGGTACGTCTTGGAGGCCGAGCAGGATGCTGCAGGGAAGCGGGAAGGGGGAAGGCCTGGTGAGGCGGGCTCAGCGGCGGCCAGGTCCCCGCGCGGTCCAGGTCGCTGCCCCGCTGCGCTACGTACCCAGGAGCGTCGGCGGCCGCCCAGGGCAGCTCAGCCGCCCGTTGGAACAGTAGCTGCAAGAGAGGCCGTGTGAGCGGGTGGCCGGCCCGGGGCGCGGCTGCGGGGGCGGGGCTGCCCCCCGGGACCCTCACGCACCAGATGTTGCCCTCGACAACAGTGGACTGGCCGGCCAGGATGAGCTTGTTGTCGTCCAGGAGGCAGGGGCACTGGGCCTTGGGCACACACTCGGCCCTGTGGTTGAGGTAGGTGCCCTCGGGGCAGTTGCAGCCTTCCATGGGCACTGCGCTGGGGTGGCACTCGGTGGCGTGGTCGGACAGGGAGAGGCAGGTGTGGCCGCAGGCCCGGCTGTCGTAGCTGTAGGTCTGGTTGCCCGTGCAGGGGATGGCTGCGGGGAGTCCGGCGTCAGGATGGCTGGGCAGAGCTCGGCCCAACCCGGTCACAGCCCCACCCTCCGCAGGACCCCCGGCTCCCGCCGCCCCTGCCGCCTGGCAGCACGCACTGCAGTTGTCGACGCTGCTCCTCCAGCCCCTGAGCAGGACGCCCTTGGAGGCGCAGGCGTGGGCGTAGTCCCCCAGCGCGGAGCAGATGTGCAGGAAGGTCTCCTCGTAGTTGCAGGCCTGGTACACGCACCTCTGCGGGCAGACAGCCGCGTAGGTGCCCGCCCGCCATCCACACCCTGTCCCCGATGTGCCCCACCCCGCAGCCCTCCTGGCCACGTGCAAGCCCCGCCTACCCTGTAGAAGGGCTTGGGGTTCACCGCGGCGTGGCACCTCTCGAAGACCGTGCCCTTATCCACCAGCACCGCACAGTGGGTCTCCGCGCACACCTCTGCGGGGACAGGCCCGTGAGCCCCGCGCCCCAGCCTGGTTCCCGCCCGCCCCAGCCCTCGGCGGCGGCACTCACTGTTGAGCTGGCTCATGGAGCAGGGGTCGGTCTCGCGCTGCATGGCGGCCGGGCAGTTCCCTGCCCGCCAGGAGTCCACAAACAGCGTGGCCGTGCCCTCGGGGATGCCCGTGCTGGTCATGAAGTCGTCTGTCGTGTCCCCGTTGAAGTTGCCGCAGAGCCCTGAGCCAGGCAGGCGGTGAGGGTGGGCGTCCCGCACCCCAGTCCGGTCCCGCGGCCCCTAACCGTGCCCCGGGCAGGAGGCCAGCACTGGCCGCACCCCTGGGGGATGGTCCAGGCCTGGGGGGCCCCTTCATGTCCCGGGAGGGCAGGCCGGGCGGGCACTCACCCCGGGTCTGGCCTCTGAACTGCGGCCCCACGGTGATGTAGGCCTGGAACGTGGGCTGCAGCTGCACCACCAGGTCCAGCCCGAAGGTGGTGGCCATCTGCAGGTGGGTGGACGTCTGCCTGAAGACCGTGATGTTGCCTGCGGGACAGAGGCTCAGCAGGCGGCGGCACTGGGCTCCGCCCCCGGGGTGCAGGCAGGGGCTGCGACCTACCGGTCTTGTATGGCAGCGCCTTGGCGTCTTCGTTGGCGACCACCTCGTCCTGGGTAATCAGGATCTTGTCCTGGAGGGAGGGCGCTGAGTCACGGGGGGCCGGGACCCTGGCCTCGGGCTGGGCGGGCGCAGTGGCGGCAGACGGGGCGGCCTTACCTGGCTGTTCATGTAGATGAGGGCGACCAAGGAGGTCTCCGAATGCGAGTACCCAGACTTGTCGTAGGCGGCCAAGAGGGAGCCCCCGTCTGGGAGCTGGGGGCTCTAGGGAGGACAGGAAGCACGGGGGTCGGGGGGCTGGTGGGGACCCCTCCTGGCGGGACCCCTTGTGAGGCCCCCACCCCGTGGGGCCCCCTCGTGGCGGGCCTCCCACCTGGAGGAGGATGTAGGTGCAGGTGCCGTGGAATCGGTAGGGCCTGGCGTCGAACGTGGTCACAAAGGAGCCGCCTTCCAGGGCGCAGGGCTGGGGGCAGGGCCGCTCTTCGCACTTCCAGCTCCCCATGGTGCACTGGCTGGGGCGGGAGGGGGCCCAGTGTGGTGGGGGCGCCCCAGGGTGTTCTGGGCCAGCAGAGCTGGCTGCCTCGGGTGGAGGCTGCCCCTGACCCCTGAGCCCCCACGTCCCCCCATGCCCCTGTCCTCACCAGGAGCGGCAGGCGTCGGCAGTGACCGCCCCGGGGGCGTAGGCCACACCGCTGAGCGTGCAGGGGCACTGGGCGACGGGCACGCAGGTGAGGTTTTTGGAAACGTCATCGAGAACCAGACCTGCAGGCAGGAGCTTCCTGGGGCTGTGTGTGGAGGCCCCTCCCCTCCTGGGGCCTCCCGGCCTGTGCCCCAGGAGGGCTTGTCCCCCTGCACACCCCCAGTCCCGTGCGGGCTGCACGCTCAGCCTTCTGCCCCCGCGTGCCGACAGGCCCCCGCCCAGGGCCCACCTCCTCCCAGTGGCCGCCTGGGCCCGCCCCCCACGGGGATACCCCTCCCTGCCCCGTGGGGTAGCCCCTGTGGCCGTGAGCACTTAAGGGGCGGCAGGGGTCGTGGTCCCAGGGAGCGCTGTGGGGCCACATGCTGGGTGGGCGGGGGCTCGTCGGGAGGGTCCGAGGGGAGAGGCGCGCCACCTTCCGGGCAGAAGCAGCCGAAGGTGCAGGAGTGGGCGCAGCTGTGCTGTGGGTGGGAGCAGGTCTTGACGCAGGCCTCGCCGCACTCCTGGTACACCTGGTTGGCCGGGCACTGGCCCAGCGCTGTGTGCACATGGGCCTGGTGAGCAGGCGGGGCGCCCTGGGCCCGCCCCCCAGCCCCGCCCCCCGGGCCTCCTGTCCCCGGCCCTCCCGCAGCCTCCAGGACTCACAGCAGAGGCCGGGCCTCCGCCAGCGGCTGACGGGCTGGCCGGCGAGGCTGCAGTGGCGCGAGTACGCGGAGAGCGTGGCGCAGGCGCAGCTCTGCCGGCCTGGCTCGGCACACGCGGCCAGGTCGGCCTGGCAGCTCTGCACGAAGGGCTCCTTGGGCACGTCGCACTCGGGGGCCACCAGGGCCAGCAGCTGGGCGCAGGTCCGGGCCTGGGCGGAGGGCCGTGGGTCACGGGGAGCAGCTGCGCCCCCCACCCCGTGCTTTCACCTGGAAGGCTGCGCGGGCCCCGCCCTGACATACGTGCTCTGCCTGCGGGGCCCGGGGGCCGGGGATGGCCTCGTGGACACAGATCTCGTTGGGGTCGTCCAGCTTCTGGAGGGCGGCGTACTTGTGGGGCTCCAGATGCGTGCCTGCGGGGGCGGCGCAGGGTCAGCACCCGGGCTGGGCGCAGGGGGCCCCGCCCGCCCCCACGTACCGTCCTCGCTCAGAAACTCGTTGGTCTTCTCGCCGTCAAAGTTCCCGCAGAGCCCGCACATCCCGCCCTTGTGCCTGTCCTCCACCAGGACCTGTGGGTGAGGGCGGGGTCGGACACGGGGTGAGCCGGGAGGGCGGGGAGGGCGGGGCTCCGGGGCCGGGCACCCCTGGCCCAGATGCAGAGCCCGCCGATGCCTCACCCAACAGGTTGTGACCGCCCTCCCTCCCGGGACCTCTTTGCTTGCTGGATGGTCCTCACTTCCAAATGGGGAAACTGAGCCTCCAGCAAAGCCCAGGCCCATGCGGGCTCCTGACTGGTGTCGGCCGAGCTGAGAGCTGGGGGACGGTCAGGGCCCCGCTCCGGGGCAGCCCCCAGCCCGGCCCACCAGCATCTGCACAGGTGCAGCCCCTACTGGGTCCTCACCGTGAGCTGGGCCCCAGGGCCCCACAGCACCACCAGCTCCAGCTCCAGCTGCTTGGCCACCAGCCGCACGCTCTGACCGAAGGGAGTGATCTGCAGCCCGTTGCTGGTGTAGGGTAGGCTGACGGCTCTGCAGGGGGAGCGGTCAGCGGCTGCCCTCCACCCTGGCCATTCCCTCGGCCCTGTAACCACCCGGCCCCGGCCCTGGTCCCCGACCAACCCCACGTCCTTGATGGAGATGGCTCCCTGCTGCACTGTGACCACCGAGGCCCCCAGCTCCACGATGATGCGGGAGATGTTCCCGCCCGGCTCTCGCCGCAGCTGGACGCTGAAGGTGGGGGAGGAGGCGTCCTTGCAGAGGGCCGCGAAGACGTAGTTGCAGGTCCCCTCGAAGTCATACACGTGGCCGTCGAAGGTGGAGAAGTGGCCGGACCCCCACGTGGAGCACCAGGCCCGGCCGGCCGCTGTGGAGGGATCCGTGGGTCTCGGGGTTCTGGGTCCCCATGCTCAAGACCTCCCAAGTTTCAGGCCCTCCGAGCCTCAAGGGAGAGCCAGCTGCTGCCGGCAGCCCCGCCCCCCAGGGCCCCCAGCACAAGCTGGGCTCCCAGGCCCCTGTGGCTGGATGTCCCCGTGGAAAGTCCAGACCACGGCCCCTGTGGTCCTCACCTGGCTGTGGGGAGTCCTTCAGCCCCTGGGGTCCCACGTGGGCAAAGGAGGTGTCATCCAGACCTGTGTGGACAGGGCCCATGTCAGTGCCCCAGGGCACAGCCTGCCCGGGAACTCAGCCTGGATGAGAGCAGGCCCAGGGCTGGGCAGCCACAGCGCTGGCACCAGGCCTGAGCCCATCGCTGGGCCCTCCATGCCCGTCTCCCGTTCGGAGCTCACTCCTGCGCTTGCTCACTTGCTCACCAGTTCCGCCCCTGCGCGCAGCGAGCACCTGCTATGGGCTTCCCCTGCTGGGTGCAGGAGACACAGCGGCACACGGTCCCTGCTCCCGAGGCCTCCACACGCACACACGCACATGCACATGCACATGCACACACACGGGCACGGGCAGTGAGCAGGGCCGGAGGGCTGGGAGGATGGGAGATCCCTGGAGAGCTTCCTGTGGCCGAGGGCTAGGCCTCAGGGTGGGTGGGTCCTCCACCCTGGACACTAGCCCCTCTGGTGCCCTCTGGCCCTGGGGCATCTGCTGGTCTGCCTACCAGGCTCCCATCACTGCACCCGGAGGCGCCAGGTCCTCAGGTCGGCAGGAGGGCCCGAGTGAGGGCAGAGCCTGTGGGCCCGCTGGCTCTGGGCAGGTCTGGGTGGCCGGACTCCTGGGCTTCTGCCCTGACCTCATTGGAGGGGGTGGGGAGGCGAGGGGGCGCCCTGAGCTCAGAGGGGCAGGGGAGAGTGGGGAGGAGCTCGGCCAGGGGGCTCTGTGGGATGGGATCCCTCTCTGCTGTACCCGTTTCCCCTCAGCCCTCCCGGTCTCCCGCTGGAGTCCCCCTGGCTCTGCAGGCCCTCAGGGAGGCTGGGGCCCGAGAAGGGGCAGAGTTGCCCTGACCCGCCAGCCCCAGACGTTCCTGGGCCTGAGGTGACTGGGGCCAGAGAAGTGCCTGTGACGTGGGTCACAGTGACCGCGGGGCAGGAAGGTGACGGTGCTCAGGGCAGCCGAGCGGGACCTCCCCTCCCCGCGGCCCGCCCCTGCCCCTGCCCCTGCCCCCGCTCCTGCCTGCCCCCCCAACCCCATCGCCACGCTGGTCCCTGTCCACAGTGCGTCTCGGGGCGATGCCTGCCCCATGGCCGTGGGGTCCCGGCTGCGGTGGGAGGCACAGAGGCCAGTGGGGCAGTGACCCTGGGGCGGCCCTGCCTTGAGGTTGCGATTAGGAGGGTTGGCGTCTCAGCTCACGTCTCAGGCCCCCCTGGTGCTGCCGCCTCCAGCCCCGCCACATCCTGCCCATCACTGGCTGGGCCTCGGGCTCTGCCTTGGCCGTCCCCCACCCCACTGTGGCCGCAGGGGCTCCTTTGAAGATGCTCAGGAGGCCGGCCGTGCTTCCCACCACGGTCAGGGCAGGCACTGACCCCTGGCCCGGAGCCGCGGAGCTGCGGGGCCGGCCTGGCCCCTCAGCCCGGCCCGGCCCGGCCATGCGGTGCGAGCACTCGCCGTCCTGCACGCTTGGCGGCCCCCCGCCCCTGCCTGACCTCTCTCGGCACTGACCCGGCTGGGGCCTTTCCCAGCCCCCAGGCCCCGGCTTCGGACCTCCTGCCCCCGGTCTAGAGGGCAGGACCTGCCTCCATCCTGCCCAGGCCAGCGGGCAGGTGGTGCTGAGGCCCAGATCTGCCCCGCCCTCTGCTGCTCACACAGCCTGGACCCCTTGCCAGACCCACAGCCCCCCGCCCCCCGCCCAGGGCTCCAGGGCTCCTTCCTCCTCCCCCAGGTTCTGGGTCCAGGTCCGGGCCCCAAGGAGGTGGGCTCAGCGGGGCGGGGTCCTGAGGGCTCAGAGCAGCCCTTACAGGAAAGGTGGTACCTGGAGGGGAAGGGCTTAGGGGAGGGAGTGGGGCGGCCCAGGGGACCTACTGGGTTGGTGTCTGCAGCCACCCCTGCGCCCACTTCCTGCTCCCCCGAGGCTGGGGGGGCATGGGGCCACCAGGGAGGGGCCTGCGGGCACAGGGCTGAGCAGAGGGGAGGGAGCTCTGGGCCCAGCCACCTGGGCTCCGTGGGCAGAGGAGCACGGGCCTGGAGCTGGTTGGGGAGGAGGGCTGGGGCATGAGCGGTGCCAGTGGGCAGAAGGGCCGGGCATGAGAGGGTAAGGAGAGGGCAGGGGACCTGCCCCCGGGGGGATGGTGGGGCGGTGGGCTCATGGCGGCCACGTGAGGGGGAGATGGGGAACTGAGGCCCATTGCTCGCAGCCAGGACCCACGGAGCTGGGCCCCCACTGGATGTGGTGGCCCCAGTGCCCACGGGCCTGCGTCACTGTGGCTGCCCCTGGGGACCTGTGCCCTCTCAGGACCTGTGAGGGGGGGCCTGAGCCCTGTCCACCCAGCCCGGGCTTCGGAGAACACTGCCCGTCCTCTCTGGCACCCTCTGACCCTTGCTGGCTGGGGTGACCCCGGCCTTGGCCAGAGCAAGGAGGGGGCTCGCACCCACATCCTGGTGGCCAGCCGGCTTCTGGCCGAGTCCGGAGGCGCGAGGCCGGGAGACTCCAGGCCCGGGGCAGACGTCGGCCGTGCCCCCATCCCCGGCGCCCACTCACCGGCGCCGAGCAGGGCTCCCCCGCACCACAGCAGCAGCAGCCGAGGGCCCAGCATGGTGGTGGAGCAGCGGTCTCCGCAGGACCCGGCCTCCCGCCACTGACGCCAGGCAGACTCGCTGCTCCTGTGCTCCGAGTAGCGGCCCCGACGCCTTATAAAGGGCCTGCCCCGCCGGGCGCCTCGCCCCACCTCCAGTGCGGCCAAACAGGATCTCGGGCGCAGCTTTATCAGGCCCCGGGCCTCTCGGAAGATTCTGGTGCGGGCAGCGGCCCGTTATCGCGCACTTCCGCGCGGGGGCTGGCACGCGTCCCGCTGGCTCCAGGCGGGGATTGCCAGGGGCGGGTCTGAGGGACGGTTCCGGGGGGCCCGTCCGGGTGGCCCCGTCAGCCGCAGCCCAGGAGCACAGCTCGGGGGTCTGTTCCACTCTCACCTGGACCCCAGCATCCCCAAAGGCACCCCATGCTGGGCTGCAGCCCCCACCCGGGAAAGGACCGCCTGTGGGAGGACGGCCTCTGGGTCACGGGTCCTGGGTGCGAGGCCATCATGGTGGGCGGCGGCCCGGGGCTCAGGACAGGACCTGGAGGTCCTGGAGCTGACGCCACAGGCTGTGCCCCGTCCCTCCTCTGCCCGCCTCCGGCCTCAGGGCCTGGGAGGCACAGGGGGACATGCTGCATCCCAGGGCCCCTTCTGCTTCCTGCCCCCACAGCTCTGGGGCAGGGGAGGGGCAGGAGGCCTGGGCTGCCCACCTGGGGGTGCTTGTGGGGATGTGCCCGCCTTGGGGTGCAGCTCCCACAGGCCCTGGGGGAGGGCGTGGCTCCTGGGCAGGCATCTCGGGGCGCAGGGGCAGCGGGGCCGGTGGGCCTGGCCCATGGGCGGGACGTAGGCCTGGGCCATGACGGGTCCTGGGTGAAGGTCATGGTCAGGTGAGTGAGGGCCAGGGACGTGGTGTTTTGGATTCTCCAAGTTGGGGAGCTCTCCAGGCAGCTGGCCCTGAGCGGACCCCATATTAGACTCGGGGTGTGGCTCGGAGCTTCCTCTTTCCTGAGGGGCATCTGGCCCCTGGAGACCTGGGCCCGGAGCCTCGCTCCTTCCACTGGGGCCTGTCGGCGCGGGCCAGCCCCAGCCGGCCTCCTCTGGGGCTGGACTGTGAGTCCCAGGCCCCCGGGCCCAGCCTCCACGCGGGAGCGGCCACCGGTCACTGGTTTAACAGGAAGTTGCTCTACAGAAGCCGGCTCGCCAGCTGCCTGCCCTCGGCCGCCGGGTCCCGGCCCTGGGAGCTGCGTCCTTTCTCTTGGGGCTCGAGGGGCCGGAGCTGTGCCCCGCGGGCGGGCGGCCGCAGGGCTGGCCGAGGGGCCGGGCCTCCGCGGCTCCTCAGCGGGCGGTGCCGAAGGGGCCCTGGCCTGGGTGCTGACCGTCTGTCCAGGCTTCGCGGAGGGGTCACAGGGCAGGGGGGCCTTCCCGCAGCCTCAGCCTGTTCTCGGGTCCTGGCACCGGGAGGGCGGAGCTGAGGGAGGGGCTGGGACACTCCTGGCACCGCAGGGGCTTGTGGCAGGTGGGAGTCCCTACGTTGGGGTCCCCAGTGTCACCCCAGCAGCTTGAGGGACACAGACGTGACCCCGGGGGGTTTGGATATCACCTGGACAAGGATGCTTGAGCACGTATGTCGGTGTGTGTCATGTGTGACCTTGTGCACCTGTGTTGTGTGTGTGCACGTGCTGTGAGCACGTGTCTGTGTTCCATGTGCGGTGTGTCACCATGTGCACGTGACTGCTGTATGTGCGCCACACGTGTCCATGTATGTCTGTGTTGTGTGTACAGGCATGTGCAGTGTGAACGTGTGCACCTGTGCCAGTGCTGTATATGTGACGTGTGTACATATGTATATGCACATGTACACACATGGGTGTGCACGCACATAGGTGGGCATGTACGTCTGCTGTGTGTATAGGTATGTGAGCTTGTGCATGTATCTGTCGTGTATATTTGGTGTGTGCTGTATGTGAATGTGCACGTGTGTCTGTGCTATATGTGTGCTGTATATGTGGGGATGTGCCTGTGTGGCGTGTGTACGTACACGTGTGCATGCATGTGTCTGTGGGCATGTGTGAGAGGTGGCTGGAGTTTCCTGGAAACATTGGCTGTGTGTTCCAGGATCTGTGACCGCAGGCCGTGTGGCTCGAGCGCGGGGGGGTGGTGGGTGCTCCGGGGCAGGGCTCCAGGGCCGCGGGGGGCGGGGGCATCACGGGAAGTCTCGGGGCCGGCATGTTTGTGGCTGACCCCGGAGCAAACAGCGGGCGATAAGCATGTGTGTGGCCATTGTTCCCAGCGATAAGCAGGTCCCGTTGGCCGCCGGGGAGCGGAGCCGCGGACAAGGGGCGATTGTGCGCTCAGGCCCGCTCGGACCCCTGCCCTCCCCGCCCCCGTCGGCGTGGCTGCCCTGAGGGCTCCGGCCCGGCCGGGCGGGCTGTGCGTCAGGGAGCCCCGGGGGCACTGAGGCCCGGCCTGCCCAGCCTCCGAGTCCAGGGCCCAGGGGCAGGGCCACACGCTGCCTCCTGCTCCCGGGGGGCACTGCCCGTCCGGGCCCTGCACCCCTCCGGGGCCTGAGGCCGTGAAGGCACCGGCGTTTCCCCCAGCAGGGCCTTCTGGGGGCTGGTTTGCTGCCTCTGGTTGTGGAGGTGCCAGAGCACCCACAGGCCCGCCCACCCCGCACCCCCCTGTCCATGAGAGGCTTCCGCCCAGGGGTGGCCACACCACCCGCGGTCGCAGCGGAGGCTGAGAGCCGTGCTCCGGGGTCAGGCGAAGGTCTCCACAGCCATGGCCTCGGTGCGCCCTGGCCTGGCCTGGCCGCCCGCTGTGACAGCTGCCCGGGGCCGGTGCTGACCAGACGGCTGGCCTGCGTGGCGGCGGGCTCCATTGCTGAGCCGGTGAGGACCCCTCCCTCAGCCCCTGCCCTCCCCCTGGGCTCGGGCCCCCGCAGGGCAGCCTGTGCTCACTGCCGCTCTCCAGTGAGGGCGCCGCTCTCCAGGCACCAGGCGGTCCCTGTGCCCCTGCCACCGCCTCCGGCCGGCCTGTGGCTCGGTGTCCACTGCTGGGCCCCACGGGAGCACACAGACCAGGGCCAGTGTCAGGAGGGGGCCTCCCCAGGGAGCTGTGGGCGCCGCCCGGGCAGCCCTGGGTGTGTAAGGGGGCTGGCCCGCCCGCCTGCCCACCAGGCAGGGCTCAGCTGGGGGTGGACGAGGGGGGCTGTGCCCAGGACGGGCCGGCCGGAAGCTTCAGCCCCAGCTCGGCCCAGCCCCCGCACTGGCTCCACCTCTCCAGGCACCTCTGACCCTGGGGCTGGCTACCCCGGTGCTCGCTGCTCCATGCCCCGCGCTGTGGCCGGAGCCCTGGCTTTCCCTGCCTGAGGGGAGGGTCCCGCAGGCTCCCGCCCAGGGCGCTGGGCGCTGCCCGCCTCACCCGGAGCCGAACGTCCCCGACCGCGCTGAGCGGGCCCCCCGGCCCCCGCTGGGCTGAAACGCAAACAGATAAGGCGGGAAGGCGGGCGAGGGGCGGCGGGTTATCGCTCCCTGGCCTCTGGGCGCAGGCTGTCCGTGGAGCGTGTTTGTTCTCTGTGGGGGCCTGTGGGGGGGCCTGTGGGGGGGCCTGTGGGGGGGCCTGTGGGCGGGCCTGTGGGCGGGCCTGTGGGGGGCCTGTGGGGGGGCCTGTGGGGGGCCTGTGGGGGGGCCTGTGGGCGGGCCTGTGGGGAGCCTGTGGGGGGGCTTGTGGGGAAGTTTGAGGGGGGCCCTGTGGGGGGGCCTGTGGGGGGGCTTGTGGGGAAGTTTGAGGGGGGCCCTGTGGGGGGCCTGTGGGGGGGCTTGTGGGGAAGTTTGAGGGGGGCCCTGTGGGGGGGCCCTGTGGGGGGGCTTGTGGGGAAGTTTGAGGGGGGCCCTGTGGGGGGGCCCTGTGGGGGGGCTTGTGGGGGGCCTGTGAGGGGCCTGTGGGGGGCTTGTGGGGGGCCTGTGGGGGCTGTCCTGTGGGGGAGTTTGAGGGGGGGCCTGTGGGGGGCCAGTGGGGGGGGTCTGTGGGGGGCCTGTGGGGGGCCTGTGGGGGGGTTTGAGGGGGGCCTGTGAGGAGCCTGTGGGGAGGCTTGTGGGGGGCTTGTGGGGGGGTTTGAGGGGGGCCTGTGGGGGGCCTGTGGGGGGTTTGAGGGGGGGCTTGGGGAGTGGGATGGCTGGCCCCATCTGAGACTTGGTGGCTGGTTGCCCGGTGCGGTGCCATTGAAGTCGGGCTGGGGTGCCCCTCCCCGAGTCTGACGGTGGTGGGGTGGGTGGGGGTGACGTTGGGTGCCGGCGGCTGGGCGGCCCCTCCTCGCTGTGGCCTCAGGGACGGGGTGGGCGGGGGCTCTGGGTCTTCTCTCAGGACACGGGTCCCACCACAGCCCCTCCCCACCTCACCCCTTCTAACTCCACCACTTTGGGGTGAGGGTCCCACATCTGATCTTGGGGGACACAAACGTGCAGTCCCCAGCGGGGTGACTGCTGTGGGGACATCCCCGTTTGGGCAGGACCCCCCGAGGCACAGCTGGGGGTCTCTGTGGGAAGGCGTGGCTCAGAGCTGGCGGCCCAGCAGCCGGGCGGCTTCCTGGAGGCCTGGGGGCCTCGGGGCGGGGACAGAGCCGGGCGGGTGTCCTGGGCTAGAGGGATGGGAAGAAGTGGGTAAACTGAGGACAGAGGATGGGGAGCGGGGCCTGCACCAAGGAGCGAGGGCAGCAGGGGGTGGGCAGGGCGGGTGTCGGGTCCCGGGGGATGCTGGCTCCCACCTGCTGTGGCCGGTCCACGGCCGAGGCCCCGGGCTCCTCAGCTCCCAGTGGCCAGTTCCTCGTGGCCAACCAATGAGGGCGCAGCACCCGTGGCCTGGACAGGGCGGGTTTCCGGCCGCTCACGTGGAGGCCGCCCTGGGAGTCTGAGGTCGGCGTCAGGGAGGCGGCTGCCAGGGCCCCCGATCTCGTAGGGCTGGAGGCCAAGGGCCCCGGAGCTGGGAGACAGGGCGGGCGTGTAGAGGGCCCTGCTTTCTTTCTTTCTTTCTTTAAAAAAAAAACAAAAACATATATATATCTATATATATCTATATATATCTATATATATATATTTTTTTTAAAATATATTTTATTGATTTTTCACAGAGAGGAAGAGAGAGGGATAGAGAGTCAGAAACATCGATGAGAGAATCATCGATCAGCTGCCTCCTGCACACCCCCTACTGGAGATGTGCCCACAACCAAGGTACATGTCCTTGACCGGAATCGAACCTGGGACCTTTCAGTCTGCAGGCCGACGCTCTATCCATTGAGCCACACCGGCCAGGGCTAGGGCCCTGCTTCCTTACGTGGCCTGACAGGCTTGCTGGCATTCACCGCAGGGAGACGGAGACTGAACAGATGGGGAAGCCGAGGCTCAGAGAGGTGAGGGGCCGCCGAGACCGTGCAGGGAAGTGGAGGCCCCAGCTTCCTCGGGCCCAGCCTGAGCGCCCTCCCAGGGACGCGGCCTCCTGGTCCTGGTGGGTGGGCGGGCCCACAGCTGAGGACAGTTCAGAGGTGGGGTCAGGTGACCGCTGGGCTTGGGTCTAGGGGGTGAGCCCCCGCAGGGGCAGGGTTCCCACCACAGGGGCCCGCAGGGTAGGTGTGGGCAGGCACACACCGTCGTGCCTACACGCGTGTGTACAGGTCCGGGGGCACACACACACTACTTACACACACGTGGAAACACCCAGAGGAAACACGGAGGTGGCTGGACACACACTGCTTACACACGTGTGGGGTTCCTCACCTGCTCGCAGGCTCACACGAGGGCTCCAGTGCACACACCTGCGCCAAAGGCACAGCCTTCTGGATGGAGAGCGGGCTCCGCGCGCCCCCTGCTGGCGGGTGTGAGCATTGGCGTGTCCTACCCCAGGGAGAGCAGGCTCCGCGCGCCCCCTGCTGGCGGGTGTGAGCATTGGCGTGTCCGCCTCTGGAGCCTGGGGGAGTGGGAGGGGTGAATGGGACCCCCTGGTGGGTCCTGGGGTCTGGCTGGAGCGGGCTCTGCGGGGCCCGGGCACAGACCCTTCCCCTCCCCACGCTCCTGAGCATCTGCTGCTGGAGCCCCCAGCCCAGAGGGAACACTGAGCTGGCTGAGTGGCACGGGGCCTGGAGGGGCTGGTGTGGGGCTCTGGGGTGCACCTGGCTGGAGGACCTGGGATCCCCAAGTTCTCCGTGGCTGTCCCGAGCCCTCCTGTCCTGCGAAGGGGCAGCGGGGGCAGCTCCATCCCGCGATCCAGGCCCAGGAGGCCGCCCCACCTGCTGCTGATGAGAACCGGTGACCTCGGTGCCATGGCCGCCGCAGCCCCTCGGGGCCCCTCTCTGCCTCCCCGGCCCCCCTCACCAAGCCCAGCAGGTGGGAAGTCAGGAGGCGCCCCAGCCCCTGCCTTTCCCTCTCACACTCTCTCAGCCCAGCTCTGCGTCTCTGCCTCGAGAGCCTCCTGGGCCCTGTCCCGCCCCCAGACCTGGGCACGGCCCCGGGCTGTCCCAGCATCGCTGCCCCACACCCGCCCCCCGTGCCCCTGCAGGTGAGGGGGGTGGTTCCATTCAGACAGGCCCGGGGCTCAGCCTGCTCACTCCAGGGCCTGGCCGGTGGCTGTGGGGGTGCTGCAGGAGCAGGGTTGGGGGGCAGTTGGTGGTCCCCGGGATGGAAGCTCGTCCCTCCTCCGCTGGCCTTCCTGGCTTCTCTGGGGGCTTCAGGTCACTGTGACACAGGCCCCGAAATGTGGGGTGCTGAGACCCCCCCAGACATGCCCCTGGGCCAGTCCCTGTGCTGGGGCCACCTCCAGGGAGAGGGCCCACCCAGCAAGGCCCTGGCCCACCCAGCTCCCCGCAAACTGGACGGCTGGCTCAGCGCCTCACGGGTGCAGGCTCATGGACGGGCACCGGAGTTGGTGCTGCTGTTGGGGCAGCGGAGGGAGGTGCCTGGCCCGAGGCCCCCACACCCAGCCGGTTGTGCACCCCCCAGCTGCCCCTAGGCAGGGCCCCCACGTCCCTGCCTGTGTCCTCAGGGGCCCCTGGACACTCCCCCAGCTCTGTCCCCCGGCACGGGGGGGGGGGCCGCCCGCAGCGGGTACACGGGCACTGCCCGCCCTCCACAGCGGAAGCTATTGACGCCGCTGTGTGCAGAGCCTGAGGGTGGAGCCTGGGGCAAATGGTGGGGTCAGACCCCTGAAACACCCCCACCCGGTGAGCGTCTCCCCCTCCCCTTTCTTCCCTCCAGCCCCCTCTCCAGTTCTGCCCGCTGCCCCCCACCCCTCACCAGGGTGCCTAGTGAGCCGCTGCGGGGGCGGGGCGTGGGGAGCAGGGCCTGGAGGTGAGGGGCGGGGGACTTACTGTGGCTGCAGCCCCGGTTCCAGCAGAGGGCGCCCTGCCACGTCTCCCAGCCTCTGTCCTCAGGTCTGGCCCACTGTGGAGGAGAAGCCTGCAGGCCCAGCCTGGGCTCTGGGTCCGAGGGGAGTGGTCTGCTGGGCGTGGCCAGGGTCTGGGTGGGAAGGACTCAGGGATAAGGAGGCTCTGCTAGCTGGCCCAGGAGACCCTGTGGGAAGCGGCCTGCCCTATGCTGGCTGGCATGGCTCTCAAATGTGGTCCTGCACGCCTGCCCTGGGCTCCCCCATCACCCAGCCCAGCCCGGCCCTAAGTTTCCACCCTTGGCCCTGTGCCCACACCCTGGCCCTAAGCCCCCCACCCGCCTCACCTCCTCCCTCCCCAAGCCCCTGGCCCAGCACCATGACGCTCACCCCATCCGGGCTGACCCCCCAAATCTGCCATCCTCAGCCCCTCCTCCAGCCCCAGCCGGCTTAGTCCACGGCTCCGGAGCGGCAGGTGGGTCCCCACAGGCTGCGCCCGCGTGTGGCCGTCAGACCCTCCGCCTCTGGCCACACAGGTACGTCCTCGGGGCCAGAGGCAGCCGGGACTCGGGAGGGGCTGCAGGCCTGACCCTCTCTGCTCCTGGCTGCAGCCCCGCTTCTGTGGCCTGGAGAACGTGGCGCCCCGGCTGCCCCCCCCCCGGGAAGTGAAGGCCACTCCCGCCCCCCGGCCCGGCCAGGAGGAGCCGGTTCTCGCAGGCCTGGCCGCTCCCGGAAGGGGCCGGAGGGTGTGGTGCGGCCCCTGCCCTGCCCGCAACAGGACCTGGCCATAAAGCGGGCGGCGGGCGGGCGGGGGCCGCGGCCAGGACACCAACCCTGCCAGCCTGGCCCCCAGCTGTCGGCCGTTCCCGGAACTGGCACCTTTGTTTGTTCCTTGAAGGAGCGGGTGGCATCGCCCGGCCGGGCCCTGGCAGGCCTCTCTGCAGGCCCTGGGCGGTGGGCAGGCGGGGCCGGCTCCCCTGGGGGCTCTGCGGCCGGCACCCCGAGCCTGGGCGCTGGGGACTGCAGGCGCAGCTCCCGCCCCCACCCGACAGCAGGACAGGCGTCCGGGGCGGCTCCGGAGACTGGGCAGGGAAACCCTCAGCCACTCCCCAGGCCTGGGCCTGGCGCCGCCTCCCCAGGTCCGCTCGCCCCTCGAGAAGGGCTGGCCCCTGGAGAAGGGCCGTGTGGGAGGAGCAGCCGCAGCCCCGGGCCGTGGCGGGCCGTGGCGGGGCCGTGGCGGGGCTTCCGTGTGGGAGGCTGTTCGTCGGAAGCGTGGCTGTCGCTGCCGTGGCTCTGAGCACAGACGCACGCTGACAGGCCCGCCCCGGCCCTCCACGCCGATGTGGAGCATGTCCCCGTGGCCCGTGGGAGTCCCGGGGTGCAGGGCCCGGGGCGTGGGTCAGCCCGGGCCACCTCCCGTCCTGCGGGGGTGCCTACTCGCCGGCACCTCGGGAGGGAGACCCTGACCCGGCGGCCGGTCACCCGGGCACGGCGGCGGCTGCCCTGCACGCTCACTGACTTGTGGCTAAAATAAAGGTGCCCCAGGTGTTTTATTTTTTCATGTTTTTATTTTGTATCTAGCCCCCTCCGCCTTCTCATTCCAAGG